>NC_092630.1:29257940-29857940 GCF_039555335.1 Amphiura filiformis | reverse complement strand
TTATTTTCAATATTGTGGCCATTTTGACTTTTAAACCTTCCGAATTACATTTGCAGTACATGCAATCATAAGAAAACGGTCAACTTTAGGCTTGTCGTTTATATGAAGTCAATCTATAAAATTAATGGGATTGAGCAAAGTTGCAATTTAAGACTAGTAGTCATATAAAAGTGATGTTTTATAAATTTTGAAGGTTGACCACATCGACTTTGGGCCCCATGAAAATGTTGAATTTGCAATAAATTTCATCTTCGTGAGGGCGCTGTTCAAATGTAAATGAGTTGTGACCCCAATTTTTGGGTATGCATTGTAGTTCTCCCATATATAGCATCGGTGACAACAAAAAATAATTAATCTGACAAAAATGTGAATTTAAGGGGCTAAACTTGCCAGTTTACAAAACATCTTCGTGAGGGCGCTGCATGCACTCCAACTTTAAATGGCTACCATAGAAAATCTGTATATATTGAAAACAAAATGGAAATACAAGTAAATAGGGCCAATAACTACTCATCTAATAATTTATTTTTAATATTGTGGCCAATTTGACTTTCAAGCCTTCCGACCGCACATTTGCACTACATGCAATCATAAGAAAATGGTCAACTTTGGGCTTGTCATTTTATATGAAGTCAACCTATACAATTACTGGGACTTAGCAAAGTTGTAATTAAAGACTTGTAGTTATATAAAAATGATGTTTTATAAATTTTGAAGGTGGACCACATCGACTTTGGGCCCCCTGAAAATGTTGAATTTGCAATAAATTTCATCTTCGTGAGGGCGCTGTTCGAAATGTAAATGAGTTGTGACCCCAATTTTTTGGGTATGCATTGTATTTATCCTATATATAGCATCGGTGACAACAAAAAATAATTAATCTGACAAAAATGTGAATTTAGGGGGCTAAACTTGCCAGTTTACAAAACATTACATTTTTTCTTGCATATTTAATGACCCCGTGACACAACGCTAATTACAGAATTTTTTATTTTTTTTTTTTTTGACAAATTGGGCATGCAGTTAGTGTGTATGCAAAGTTTCAGACCTCTCTTTCTTTTTATAAAGAAGGCACAGACTCCCAAAGATGAAATTTATTTAAGGGGTAACTTTTGGGTCCAAATTTAGACCTCCCTACTCCAACTTTAAATGCCTGCCACAGAAAATCCGTAAGAGCTACAGACCTCAAATTTGCAGGTTTTTAATATTTTTACAGGTACAACATATGACTAAGATATGAAGCAAATCTGAGGGGGTCAGGTGGGGCGCCTCCTTGATTTGATATGGAGTGACCCTTTTCAAGATTGTTAATTATACTTTTTGTATGATTTTAAATTTCAGGTACATCCGCAAGATCACATGCTGAATAAGTATCACAATTGGCTTTGGAAGAACCATAAGAAGATGGGATTATAAGGTGGTAAAAAACCTATAAATAATGACAGGGTGTTTACTGTTAAAAAAAATAGCTATTACTGTCTGTCCAGTGTCCACATAGAAGTACAAAGACCTCGGAAACTGGAGGTATGAGAATAATTATTTCAGTGTAATGTGTGTGTAAATACTTCTTTGGCGTTCCAACTGCTGCGCGACACATATTTACGTGTCACGTTTTTTAACACGCAGTGCGTGTGACGCAAAGCATCGACCCCCAATGCCACAGATTTGGTTTGTACTTCTATGTTTAGGAGTTGGAGGAAGTGGAATCTAGTTTTTATAAAATTTGCCTATTTTTGTACAAAATCATAACCAGTTTTAAGCTTGTAAAAAAACACAAATAATGACAGGGTGTTTAAAAAATAGCTATTAGGTTTAGGAGTTTTTATGAAGTTGAATCTGTTTGTTATGAAACTTGCCTATTTTTGTACAAAATCATAACCAGTATTATGGTAAAAAGTAACATAGCGTATGAATTAAAAGGTTTTTGTCAAAAATGTGTGGCACGCGGTCACTTACACGTGTCGGGTACTGTAAGTGTTTTGTATGTTTCTGGAACTTTAATTTTCAAATCTAAAAATGAATACTAGTGTCTACAGATCTGTTATTGTATGTAACACAAGTGGTAATTTGTAAGTTAAGATTTTTAACAACATGCCAATATCAGCTCAGGGTATTTGAATTTTTGTTAAAAAATGCTGTTTTGGTTTCTGATTTGGGTATTACTACCGGTACATCTGTTGTTTAAAGGAATCAATAACAATAATAGTATAAAAGTGCAAATGGCTTCAATTGTGAGTTCATTTTAAAAACATTTCCAACTTTGGAGGTGGCAGTGGCGGATTTAAGCTGTCAGCAAATCAGCAGTTAATTGCGACAGGATCCCTTGCTATCTTGGGTTATGAGCCGCTCTGCTTTTTAATCCTTTTGGTGACAACTTTTCAAAGCTTACAAACAATTAGTCCAACTACTTAAAAAACCAACCACAAAAGAACATGATTTGAAAATTATATGTTAGTTGTGAGGAGAGTAAAACTCTGTGTCACAAAAATTTTGCCAACCATTGTCAGGTTTCTTTTTTCAAGCATGAAGAGTATTATTAACCTTCAGTACCTTTACATCAGTTATCCAATTAGCAGACTTACTACTACTAAGGCCAAAAAAAATAGGTTTGTTTCATGTCCCCCGCGCATTGGATTTCTGATGGTGAAAACGTTCAAAAATTAATTTTTATTTCACAATTTTTATTTCATTTTTAGAAAATGAAGACAAATTGCCATTGCCAAAACATAATGGGCCCAAACCGGAGAGTTTTCAAGGGGGTAATTCCCCTGAATATCTGATTTATTGATTAAAAAAAAATGCATACCACATTGGATTCATAATCGATCAAGGGATGGACATGAGACAAACCTTTTTTTTTCTTTTTGGCCTAAAATGTTCATCAAGTGATTTAACAGTATTATTTTGGTACAATTTCTATTTTAAATCATGCAACATTCTTTGATTTGTTTTAGATCCAATCCACAAGGCAAATGTTTTTATTGAATTAAGCTCAGACCAAATACAATAGAAAATTCACGCAATATTTGTAAAACTTGACCGACCTGCTGGCCACATCATTAAAATATCATCCATATACATTGATATACATACTGCATTTTTACAATAATTCATATAGGGAGGTTTTATGCCATTTCTTATCTTATTTTACAGGCCAAAACTTCAAAAGATACTATAAACAGTAGTGCAGAAAGTGGAAATCCTTGATGACCATCTTTCTCTGAAGGGAAAAATATGATAGGATACCATTTGAACAATGCAACTTATGGTTCATTTCACTTCCTTTTCTTTCCTCTTTCATTTCCCAGCGTAAATTTAGAATTTATTTACTCTTCTTTCTTTCACTCCTCAGATCACAATTATGTTTTTGTCACAAATACCAAGACCTTGTCTCCACATATATATGCGTTATGTCTGGAGTTTTTTCTCTGTCTTGTATTGGACATGATGCATGATGGACATAAATATGTGACACTAAGAAACAACATTCTCTATTCTTTTATGAAAAATCTATCTCTGACAGCAATTCAAATGATGAAACTCATACACCGCAATAATTGTCTTCAAAACTGCCGCCAAAGAAAGAATAGTTTGAGGTCACTCAAGCGTAACAAATCCTTTATTCCATACAAGGATTGCTTTCTAACATCATAAATAATCGAAAGATATCAACTATTTAGTAGAAGTAAGAACAGGACACAACAAATATACTGCATAACATTTTCCAAATAACTTTGTGCTGAATGGTTAGTAATTTTGCAGGTTTTCAAAAAAGGTAGCTTTGTCAAAACTTGGAATTCACCATTTTTATGCAATATCCTGTAACTTCTATTACAAACGTTGTATTTCTAAAATCTAAAATTCATAAGAAAGCTTAATATACGTAAATTTTAGAATTTAAAACAATACTACCAATAGTAATGCTTTTAATACCTAAACAAATTCTGGGACACCCTATATTACCACTGGATTAGTATGACTACTAAGAAAGAATTAGTACTATGGCTTTAAATATTGAAAGAACAGAGCATATAACCACTGGAATACTTTTAAAATCTGAATACTAATAAGTGGTATGAATATTAAGACAGAATTAGTACTGTGGCTTTAAATATTGAAAGAACAGAGCATATAACCACTGGAATACTTTTAAAATCTGAATACTAATAAGTGGTATGAATATTAAGACAGAATTAGTACTGTGGCTTTAAATATTGAAGGCACAGAGCATATAACCACTTGAATACATTTAAAATCTGAATACTAGTAAGTGGTATGAATACTAAGAAAGAATTAGTACTGTGACTTTAAATATTGAAAGCACAGAGCATATTACCACTTGAATACATTTAAAATCTGAATACTAGTAAGTGGTATGAATACTAAGAAAGAATTAGTACTGTGGCTTTAAATATTGAAAGCACAGAGCATATAACCACTTGAATACATTTAAAATCTGAATACTAATAAGTGGTATGAATATTAAGACAGAATTAGTACTGTGGCTTTAAATATTGAAAGCACAGAGCATATAACCACTTGAATACATTTAAAATCTGAATACTAGTAAGTGGTATGAATACTAAGAAAGAATTAGTACTGTGACTTTAAATATTGAAAGCACAGAGCATATTACCACTTGAATACATTTAAAATCTGAATACTACTAAGTGGTATGAATACTAAGAAAGAATTAGTACTGTAGCTTTAAGTATTGAAAGCAAAAAGCATATAACCACTGGAATACATTTAAATTCATACCACTGGAATAGTACGAATACTAAGAAAGAATTAGTACTGTGGCTTTATTTAAATATTGAAAGAACAGAGCATATAACCACTGGAATACATTTAAAATATGAATACTAGTAAGTGGTATGAATACTAAGACAGAATTAGTACTGTGGCTGTAAATATTGAAAGAACAGAGCATATTACCACTTGAATACATTTAAAATCTGAATACTAGTAAGTGGTATGAATACTAAGAAAGAATTAGTACTGTGGCTTTAAATATTGAAAGCACAGAGCATATTACCACTTGAATACATTTAAAATCTGAATACTAGTAAGTGGTATGAATACTAAGAAAGAATTAGTACTGTGACTTTAAATATTGAAAGCACAGAGCATATTACCACTTGAATACATTTAAAATCTGAATACTAGTAAGTGGTATGAATACTAAGAAAGTGGACCGGACACAAGTATATCCGAATATCTGAATACTAACAAGTGGTATGAATACTGCAAATATTTACTGCCCATAAGAGATCCCATGGAATTGAATGGTCCCAGAGGTGAAAGGGTAAATGGGAGATCATGGGGTTACAATTTTAGTAAAATGGTAGGCCCAAGCTCCAGTTCACCAAAGGGACCAATAGATTCTATCAGACCACGAATATAGAGCATTAACCTTTAGTTAATGATAAGAATTCTGCAATCTCATTGGTGAGACACCAGGTGGATACACCTAAAGACTCGCACACATACTTCACACCCCACATGGCTGCGTTGTTAAAAAGCAAAGAAAGAAACTGGCATACTTTTCATTAAGATTATAAATTCCTTCAGCAAAGTTTACGAACAAGACGTAAGATAATAGAATACATGTTCACTGAAGGATAAAATCGTTACCCCCTGTTTGTTCTCACAAAATACGGGAAATATCTATGGTTTGGTGCAGTATTCCATTCAGCTTTCGGCTTCATGGAATACTGCACCAGATGTAAATTGTCCCTATTTCGTGAACAAACATGGGGTAACTAATAGTATTCTTTGTTGATTGATTGGTTAAAATATTAAAAACGCACAACCTTTATGATAGACATAGGCCTAGCCATACATGTAGGATTGGCCTAATCTTGCTAGGTCATGACAGGTAATCATCAAAATGCAAACAAAAGATAATGCAATCTAAAAAATCATTGACCTCCATTATATAGGATATTCACCTTCATTGCATTGCATTGCATTGCATGCATCATCATCATTAATTTATCAACATCATCTATGCATCATCAAAACATGAGTTTTTCCTGATTTGAATGCACATCTCATCAAATGATGATTGAATGAAGCTGAAGAGCATAATTGATAAAGCGATATGTGGTGTGAACGCAACACATCATTCGATTATGAGAAGTAATGCATGTGTTTCCCGTTGCAGTATACCTTTTCACTTGATGTCACATAAATCAATCTTGAACGGGGTACAAGTTATATCATGATCAATCATCATCATCATCATCATTAATGTCATTAACATGAGGGTCATCATCAATAAGGTGATCATATCAAAATGCGAATAAAAGAGAATGTCATCTAAAGGACCATCTCCAGTAGGATCTTCAGCTTCATTACACACATCATCATCATTATCCTTGTTGTAATCAACATCATCAACATGATGGTCATCATCACCATGATTCATCAACATGATGGTCGACATCAAACTGCAAACAAAAGATAATGCCACTAAACACCATCAGGATCTTCAATTTCAAAAGATAATAACATCTGAAAACCATCTCATTTATGATCTCCAGCTTCATTACATGTATCATCATCATCATCATTGTCATTGTCACCATCATCATTTATCAATCATCATTATCATACATCATTGTCATCAACATGATGGTCATCATCATCATTGTCATCATCAATTTGATGGTCATCATCAACATGATGGTCAATCAGAATCAGAGCAACATGAACATGCCTTCAGCACATTCTTAATGGCATGGCAATAGTACAAGAATTCCTATTTACATATTAGTATTTGAAAGGCAATAACACTATAGTATTCCAAAATACTAAGTATGTATATTCATTTAAATAGTTCAGCTTATATAGGAATACTTACTAGTATACTGAATACTTACACCCATTGAATATGTGGTATTTTACTTTTCAAACCACTAAAATTGAATACATCATGAATACAACAAAAATAACACTTAACTAGAATACAACCTGAAGACAAGGGTATGCATATGGGAATAATACTTAAATATTCCTCTCCATATGGTTTCTTCTTCGCAGCAGCTATGTAAGTAGTGTATCATGGTTATTTAATATTTTTTGCACAAATCCCATATGTAATCTACACACATTATCTTAATTATATGCCTACCACTGAGATCAAATCAAATCAAAGACAAATCAAGGTATACAGGCATGAAATAGAAATTATGTACATTGCATACTTTATGCCAGCTGAAGAGTGCATTGGAAGTATAATGCTTCCATTATATAACAAAGCCCTCATATTTATGTCCCCATAATATTGTTTGTATATCCTTGATGATAGTCATCATCATCATCATCATCATTATCATCATCATCATCAATGTCATCTTCACGATAGTCATCATCATCATCATCATTGTTATCACAACATGAACATGATTGATGGCTATCATCAGCAAATCAACATAAACTTGCCTTCAGCACATTTTATCTGTCAACATGATGGTCATCATCAGAGTGCAAACAAAAGATAATGCCATTTAATAATCTCCAATAGGATCTTCAGCTTCAATGCATACATCTTATCATTATCATCATTGTCATCAACAAGGTATCATCACCAGGGACCAATGCATCATCATCTTATCATCATTATCATCATCATCATCATTGTCATCAACACCATCAACATAGGCATCATCACCAGGGACCATCATTTATCAGTCGTCATCATCATCATCATCATCATCATGCATCAGCAGTGTCATCAACATGATGGTCAATTGACCATCATCATCAGCAGCAGCAGCAGAGTCAGAGCAATGTCTACAGTCTACAGGCTTTCAGCACATGTTATCATCTAAAAATACTGTCAATTGTAACCATGGTAACATTAACAAGTAATTATAATCTTCTCATTTGCATATTAGTATTCTGAAAGGCAATAGCACTAGTATTCTCATTTGCATATTAGAATGCAGTTTAAATTCCTCACACAGGTTCGCTAATCTCTTACCATTGATATTTGTTGTTTCATGAGAGCAGGATGCATAGCATGGCCTGTGCATGTCAATTATGACATGAATCATAGATGTAATGTGTCTTCACTTGCTCTATGTGCTCAGAGAAGGACTCGTAGAAGCTGTCTTTGTCAGCTGATGATGCACACCATGTTGGTGCCTCAGTGGTAGTAACAGTCAGCTGGGGATTTCCATGGAAGGTAGTAGCCACAATTCTAGCTGAGAATTCAGAATGCAAACAAAGCTGAGATTTCAACGCACTTGTCAAGCATTGGGTATTTTTTTGGACCATGCATCATGTTTGATAGAGTGTACATATATTTCCTAATATCATGTGGCTAGTTTTGATTAGCATGCTTGCTTGCTGCTTTGATGAGTAACTGAACTGAATTCTCCCCATACATGTCAGTGTCCAAGTCAATGACATCGCGTCCTGTGTCAGGAACTGTCTCATCAATGGCACTAAGGCAATCCTTTACAAGAGCACTACACTGATTGTCAATGGTAGCATCAATAACCAACCTTTGTAGCTTGGTCAGGTGATGCAGCTGTTTATACACCTCATGAATACCACCATTTCCAACATCATTGCCACACAGGTCAAGCCAAGAGAGACTTTGTAAGAAAACAAACCTGTTGGCTATTTCAATGATGCCTTGGTCTGGAATATGTGCATGGGCCAAATCCAATTTCCTCAACCTGGGGCAATACTGTAGTTGCTGGGCAAGAGGTGCTACAGCCATTCCTACAGTATTATCTGACAAATCAAGCTCCTGCAGATTGGTTGCCTTGGGAAGGGATTCACTCAATATTGTGATGTGTTCTTCATTTAAGCTGCTTTCACCAAGTTCAAGTATTTGCAGGTGAGGTGTCATGATGTGATCAATGTGCCCTATTGCCTCAGCAACTTTATTGATCATCAGTGACAGGTGTTCAAGTTTGCTTTGTATTGCATCTAATATAGACATCACATCACTTGGGGTCATTCTATTCTTATCTAAGTCAAGTTTCTTGAGATGCATGGTCTTAGACAGTAAATGTGTCATATGTGTGATGTTAAATGTGGCACTGTAAAATTTGATGTGGGTGTAATGTGGACAGTATGAGGATAGAGATAACCTGTGCACAATGGGCTGAATGTTAGTACATGTTCTTCTTCCTTCATATGATATTGTACTAAGTCTGGATAATGAAGACAATGCTTCACCCAGTAGTTTCATATTATGGTCCTGATGGTCTACATCACCAGCCCTAGTATAATCTGTCCGATGATAAATAGAAACCTTCAGTATAACAGGCATACACTGCAATGAATCCGTAACTACATCTAGAGGTGCAACAGAGAGGTCATCATACTCAAATGAAGCCGACTTGATTTTGGATAGTGATGGCTCTCCAAATGCAGACATGACAAAATTGTTAAATATTGGCATTGACTGGGGAGGAGTACTAAACACGCTCAATTTACCCTTTGAAAAGAGGGATTTCACTGCTTGGGCAAGGGATAACATCCCTCCTGGTGATTGCTGCTGCTCACCACAAGGAAGCATTGCACTATCTGTATATACCTGGTCATGTTGTTGAGTTGTCTCTAACTCGCCATCACCGGGGGTGATTTGACTATCATATAATAAGTTGAGAATAGGGAGTAGGTCTTTCTTTATATCATCTGAGGAAAAGAAACCAACCTCGGCACAAGCATGATCATCAGTATTCATGCTATCTGTGTTCAATTTGAACAGATGTATTGCATGAAGGATGATATCAATTCTGCCTGCCCTATCAACTACACCACAACAGAACTTGAGTAATTCCATTTTACTCAACAATAAATACCATGAATCTATTTGCATCAAAGTGCAATGAAACTGATCAGGGTTTGTCTCAAACAAATCAGCCCAGTATTTTGCTGCACAGTATTCCTGGAAAGATTTATGGAGGAATGTTACAGAACTAATCATATTCAGTTTTGATCTTAACCTCTCTCTTGTAAGCAATCCTGTTTCACACCCTAATTGGAATTGTGAATGAGTAAAATTGCTCTCAGAAAACACAAGTTTTTCATCTGTCAAAGTTTCCTTGGAGCAGAGTCCTTCAAAAGCTGTTTGACCAAGTTCAGAAATAGCTTTGATGAACTCTGCATCAGAGTCACTTTGATCTTGTTTTCCATTTCTGATACAATGTTTCCTCCACAAATATAAAACAAATTTGTGATACAACTCTGATTGTGCCTCTGGTAACTTTTGTTCATCTTCCCAAAGAAGACACATCAACATTAATATCACTGGTATGGTTGACAAGGAAGTAAGAATTTTTGATTCTTTCAATCTATTCTTCAGACCTTCAACCATCTCAGTGTTTCCTTGGAAGAATCTTGTCATGTACAATTCTACATTTTCAGGAGAAAACCCAGTCAGGTTCACAGACACATAGTCCATTTGATATTGACCTAAATGCTTATGTGGACGAGTTGACAAAATAACGCGACAATTACGTAGCAACCTAAATTGTAAAATTCTGTCAATGCCATGATACGGCGACCACCTTGATCTACACTATGAGCGTATTCATCATATCCATCTAGAAGGATAATAACCTTATCAGGGTTCTTTTCAAGAAATGCTTGTAATTCGTTCTTAGATACATTTGTATCATCAGCCAGTATCTGCTCAAAAATGGCATCAACTAAGTTGTTATGTCTGTGAACCTCACGTAAGGTAATGATAAAAACAAGATCATAGTTGGAGAGTGAAGAGTCTGACTTTTGCTGTGCCCAGCTATAAGCAAGCTTGGCTAGCAAAGTTGACTTTCCACTTCCAGCTACACCTTTTACTAATACCCTTGTTGCTGGTTGCTCTTCTGATGTTGTTAGAGTAACAAGATCTTCATTGCATGGTATCATTGATGTTTTTTTGCCCCTTTTCTCTTCTAACTCAAGGCTAACATATATTTCCTCCATAGCCCTTGACTCCTCACACCAAGGTAAGAGTTGAACCTTGCTCATCTGATGCTTGTAGAATTCGATAAGCTCTTGTTTGCATCCATCCAAATCGAATAGACAAGATTCTTCTGCATCAGAAAATTAAAAATTATTTTTTGAACCTATTTTCTATTTTTTTTTCTATTTTCTATTTATTAGGAATGTAGAATGTGTTTGGCCAAAAAATGTTGTATTGAAGAATGGATAGTTGGAGACAGGCCATTGCAAAATAGGGTAGGGCATAGGTCCACTTTCTGTACTATATTGACTATATTAGATCTCGCAGTCAAATAAATCATGAAATGACAAAACAACTTTTGCCAACTTTAAAAGATGCTTTATTTTGTACCTCTGTGTTCTGCGATCACATCTTTCCTTGTTAGTTGTATTCCTTTTTGGAGGGGAGCACTGCATAGCAGGTTTTTTTTTTTGTTGTTGTTATTGTTGTTGTTGAAAAGTCCAGGGTAGGGCAAATTTTTGTGTAGGGCAGGTTACTCCAATTCAACATTTGTTTGTCCTTATGGAGAAATATGTCCAAAGTTGGAAAAACACCAATGCATGTGCACCTCATACACAGTTTTTAGAATATTGATTCTTAACACTTGAGAGAAAGTTTTTGCAATCCAACATGGTTCTGCACATGCACACAACTACATACAAGCTATTTGAACCAATTGGAAGTGCATAGCAACAATGGGACTGATTGATTCTAAGCACTAGGTAATTACTTGTATAATGTATGCTTTACAAATTTTGTATACTTATGATTAATATTTTTATTTTGAATTGAAGTGTTTAAGATTGAGAACAGTATTGTTCATAGCTGCTGACAGGCATCTATCATCCAATATAACACAGGTGACATCATTATTTTAATTAAAACAATGAAGCTTGTAAATCTGATCTGATGGTCAAAACCACTGTCATTGCAGTGAACAAGTATAAGTTAGTAAAAGGTGTTTCTACCCTGTCATATAATGTATGTTTCCAGAGAGGGTGCTCAAGTTTGATTTTGGTGGGAACATGCCACTGAAAAATTTAAAGTTGACCCATATTGATGTACCAAATAGCTAAAATGCGACCCATGTTTGTGGCATGTCCCTGATATAGTTATTTTTTCCGAGTACCTTTGCCCCCCCCCCCACCCCACCCTGGTGAATGGTGTTATATTGTCTGGGTTTTTGCATAAAGTAATATTTGTTAAAATGTTTGTGTGCCACCAATGCTGATAGGAATATTATATAGTTTGTACTTCAACAAGTTGTGTAAATCAACCACAATTTAATACTGTGCACACTCGCAAATGTTATTTCAACGTTAAGTTTGTTTTTTTGACTAGATTTGTTTTTGAAACTGTGAAGGACTTGGAGACATAGCATTTTTTAAGCCTAATATTATTTTATGTAATGATTGAGAAGGAAGCACAACAAAACATAAAATTTAACAGAATTATGCACTGTTGTAATGATGATCTCTCTATGCATGATGGAAGAAGGGCAGGGGTTCTGCTTCACCAAGTATACAACAATATCCCGGGCAAAGAATCACTACATTTCATTTCAAGTTTACCTGCACATTTCTTTGGAGTTTGACTATCTTGTATGTTCATCAATTCTGTAAATGGAGAGAAAAAAGTTATTTTATAGATTTTTAAAAGAATATGAATGAGATCATCGTATTTGGGCTGTGCAATAATTATGAGCCCTGGGGAGGGTAAAATTGGGGGCGCAAGAAATTTTGGCGAGCCGAAAAGGGCGGACAAGCAATTTTGGCAAGCCGAGAGGGGGGGCAAGCAATTTTTGGCACACATTCATGGGGCGCATTTTAATATAAATACGCCCTAAAAAGGCTTAGGAAAACGGTACAGAAACGCTTAAATATGCAAATTTTCCTGCTTGCTGCGCTCGCAACATGTATATAGACCATTTAAGATTGGGAAATTTGGCATGTGCAAGGGGGGGCAAAGAATTTTGGCTGGCCGAGAGGGGGGGGGCGATTTTTGGAGGGCCGAGAGGAGGGGGGCAAGCGATTTTGGCAAGCCCGGGGCAAGCCATTTTGAAATTTTACCCCGGGGGGCTCATAATTATTGTACAGCCCCTTACACCACAGCAGCTATGAGGGCTGTCCCATCATGCATTTCAAGGGATCTGCATGCTCCATAGAAAATGTATACAAAAATAAGTATGAGCCGCTTAAACATTGAGAGCTATGGATGGTTTCACAATACTTTAGGGTAATGTGCTATGTCTCAAAAATAAAACCTTAAAGCCATAATGTATGATAATGCGACATGGGAATTAGGGTTTTCACAGACCTTGCATTTGCCATAATCTCTCGGGTATAATCGCTAGTCTACCTCCTAGATGGGCAATTTCACTTAAACAATGGAGTGGAATTATAACCGGGGAGGCCCGGGAAGGACTAGTAGTTAAAAATAAGAACACTCTTTCCCATTTGTATATGCCCATTGTACCAGTAATTTCTATCATCCAAGTTATTTTTTTAATATTTAATTATAAGTATGGAATGTTAATTTTTAACTGAATGTTTTTTTTTGCATTTGTTCTTAAATGTGAATAAAAACATTGATATGATTTAAGAACTTAGCCAAAATTACTACTGGGCTCCCTTACCTAAATCATTAGCCGTCAACTACCCTTCACAAAGCGGTCGTCAATAGCGGTCAGCTAGCGGTCGAATGCCATGTGACCGCTAGTTATTATAGCGGTCATATATAGTATTCTGTAGTGAAAAATTAGCCTTCCTATTCGACTACCCTTCGACTACCCTTCGTATGAGGCGAATTATGCAAATGAGCCACGCTAACTAATGGTCGACCGCTAGTGGACCAGTAGCCGAATGCTATACTAATGGTCGACCAGTAAGCCGAATACTAGTAGTGACCAGTAGTATTAGCGGTCGACCACTAGTGGACCAGTAAGCGAATGCTATACTAATGGTGCGACCAGTAAGCGAATACTAGTAGTGACCAGTAGTATTAGCGGTCGACCACTAGTGGACCAGTAAGCCAAATGCTATACTAGTGGTCGACCAGTAAACCATAGTATTGATCAGTAGTGGTCGACCGTTAACAGGACCATCCAGTATATAGCAGAATGCTATACTACGTGTACATGTAGCATAGGATACATGTAAGCTGAATGGGGGTTGGGGTGTGTGTGATGTGGGGGGGGATGTATGTGCATGAGGGGGCGCTTGAGGTATACTGATGACTTTTTTCCCACCAACTGAGGACTTCCAAAAGCTGTGGACATCACTGGTAACTACACCTCTTCTGGCATAACAATAGGGGCACCATGGGGAAGTAATTGATGACCCGGTGTCCGAAGAATCTCCCAGAATGTCCTTAGTCACAGTTTATATTTTCATGCAAAACAAACAGCTTGTAAACAGTAAACACAGATGAATGGGGACATTTTCCTGGTCTAAAATGCATCAAACGGGGACATTTGAGCACCGGGATGTTCCCAGTTGTAGAGTTGTAGTGATAAAAATGACCAGTGTTAATTAAGATGTCCCCAGTTGTCTGGGGGTGTAGGATATACCCGATTGTAGGTTTCAGACACGTGTCCCCAATTTACACACACAAATGTCCCTAATTGATGCACAAATGTTCATAATTGGTGATTAGGCTAGAATTACATCTATGTGTGTCCCCTTTTGACAGTTTCAGGCACATGTTCCCAATTTACACATGTTACAAGACAGGGGATACTGCGACATGTGAATTAGGGTTTTCACAGACCTTGCATTTGCCATAATCTCTCGGGTATAATCGCTAGTCTACCTCCTAGATGGGCAATTTCACTTAAACAATGGAGTGGAATTATAACCGGGGAGGCCCGGGAAGGACTAGTAGTTAAAAATAAGAACACTCTTTCCCATTTGTATATGCCCATTGTACCAGTAATTTCTATCATCCAAGTTATTTTTTTAATATTTAATTATAAGTATGGAATGTTAATTTTTAACTGAATGTTTTTTTTTGCATTTGTTCTTAAATGTGAATAAAAACATTGATATGATTAAGAACTTAGCCAAAATTACTACTGGGCTTATACCTGAGTGCTTGTTCCCAGAATGTCTTGAAAAACAGGGAGTGGGCATATAGCCAAAGGAAGGCTTATACATGAGTGGTTATGGTACTAACTCCATCCTCAATCATACAGCATGTGCAGATCCCTGCTGAAAAGCTCCTGAGCACACATCTTATGCATTTGTTGATTTTCCAACCCAGGACATCTCTTAAAACATCCTCTGAATCGGAAGATCATTTTCCAAAATTCCTCTCAATATGGTTATGGTACGTAATATTCAGAAATGCCCCTTTCTTTTTACCCACAGGGTTTTTTAGTATCCCCCAACTTTTCTCAAAAAAGTTGAGATTTTTACACATTTTTTTGTACCAATGGAAACCTCTGGCTACGTAATGTTTATGCACAAAAGATTTTTTGTTGATTAATTCATTAGCCAAAAATATCACCAAAATTTGAATTACGTTCTGGTGTACTATCATTATCATGCCGACTACTATCTATGTAAAAATGTCATAAAAAGAGGATGCTAGGATCACGAAATACTACTTTAACTCCCAAGTATATTTAGGTGGAAATAAGATCTTCCATAACTATTAATTCTCCATATTTAGTGTACCAACATTGTTCCCCTGGCTTGCTTATATGAAGATAGCTGTACTTTTCCAAATTTTTTAATTTTTTGCACACTAAAACTCACCATCAATAAGGGCTGGACTAGCTTCATGAATATGTATATGTGCATCACCTTCTATGTTATACATATCTCTCCCAGCACTGGGTTGGTTGCCAGACACATAAGTTTGATTAAGAACATTTGGAAGGTCAACAGCTACATCACTATCATGCTGACTATTGCTTGCTTCAGGTAGATCACAATTGCTTGCTTCAGGGTTGACATCTTGACATTGTTTTTCCATGATATCTGCTGTTGTATGGTTTGTAAGAAGTATATAAAATAGAGGAAAACAACAGCAACATAATTTGTATTAAAATAATACCTAGGCAAATGCTGAAACTGTCTGGAAAATGTGAGTTTTTTTATTGGAATTTTACTAAGAAAAACTTTGAAATCCCTTTTCTCTTACTTCCCAATTTTCTCTTCCATTCTTTGTCGGAGGTGCACTTTTCTCGTTCATTTATTGTCCCTGAAAGTATTGAGGGTATATAATATTTAATCTGTTAATTTTCAAAATGACTATATACCATGTCTTCAGGGGGTACTACACCCCTGACCAATTTTGTGCCTATTTTTGCATTTTCCTCAAAAATTATGGTGCATTGGTGACAAACAAGATATGTATATTATAGGGGCAAGGACTACAACTAATGCACTGAAATTTCAGCAACTCAAGGCAAGTAGTTATTGATTTATTGATCAAATATTGGTTTCCCTCATTTTTGACTGTAACTCCACAACTGTTGTCTGTGTTGAAATAAAATGTCCAGTGCAGTAGTTGTAGTCCTTGCAGGGGTGTAGTACCCCCTTAACCAATCAGAAACAGATTTTCACACTAGATGAAATAAAAACATGTGAAAATAGTCCATTTCGTATAGGATGTGGAATTTAAAACAACCTATTCATTCCAAAATACACAAAGTGTAAAAATTATGCTTGCAATAATTTAAAAAAAATTACCTCCTGAGGACATAGTGACACCAGGCTGAGGATCAGTTTCTGCAATCTGCATCATACAAAGATCATGTGCTTCACCTGAATCATCTCTACTGCTGGCTTCAGCTTGGGCCATGACATCTGGTTGTAGGGACATGGGTGTGGTTTGGTGGGAGTGGCTTGGTACATCATGATCTAACTTTCGGCGTTTGGTTCCAAAAGTAGAATATGGTGAATCAGGATCTGACATATTGAACTGTAAAATGGAATAAAGAACCCTGGGTGTACAGTTATAACTTTATTTTTTTATTTTTTTTATTGAATTTATAATTTTCATTCAAATTTATTTGAGGATTCATGGAGAAAAGGCTCAATGAAATGTGCACTTGATGAAGACAATCTGCCTTGTATCTATGTACGCTTCTTTGAATAGAGGGGGCTTAGACGCAAAGACACAACTCCCTTTTGATGTACATGCCAAAAAACCTTTGCACCCCCCCCCCCATATACTGGATGGGCCCACCCCAATTGATCTGAAAATTGAGAAATCCCACCCAATCTGACCTGGTGCCCCCCCCCCCATCATGGTGCCCCTCTCCATATGATGACCCTCACCACTGAAATTGCTTGCTCCTCACATTTCTGTTTTTTTTGTTTTGACAACCAGAAAGCATTTATTTGATTTCACAGCTCCAAAAGACCACCTTTTAGTAGGGATGTCCACTGTCAACACATTTGCTGCTAACAGTTTCCCACTCACTGTGTGTGTGCACTCACCCATGTATTGTCTATGCAAACACACATGAATTTGGAGAATACCTACTTGAAAATTTTGTGATCATGCCTACCATGAAACGTCCGATTAAGATTATTTAAAACGCCAAAATGTTTCTTTCATCAATTCCTAGCCAATAAGTTAGGTCTGAATCAATTTAAAAGTACTTCCAATTTTGACTGGACATGCCTACTACTAGCATGACTATAGCACTCATGCACTAGTCCCCCGGGGGGGCCACTCATGTATAAAAGTTGTAAGCATCCGCGTGAATTGACTTTCAAAAATGACCCTAAGCTAGGATGTCGAAAATGTGTCAAACTAACCCTAAACAAGGATTATACTCAAATAAAAACACCCTAAGCGAGGAATTTGTTTGAAATGTACCCTAAACAAGGACAGACAATATAAAAACACCATAAGTGAGGAATTGGTTTGAAATTTGCCCCTATTCATTGCATGAGTCGGTAGAGTGCCATTCAGTGACAGTGGTAATATCGGTAAGCTTAAAATTGGCGCTGTTGAAGTCGGCTCCGATTTTTAACAAATCTGGTTAGTAAAATTGCTCAGAAACCACTCTTTTTTGCCGAATAACTTGATCAATATGTCACCACTAATGTCCGTTAATTGGGTAATTTAAAAAAACTACCCTAAGCGAGGATCGTCCTTTAAAAAAACCACCCCTTCTTTTAGTAAAATGAGTGTTTTGAGACCCTAATCGCGGATCCGCGCGGATCCTCGTTTTGCTTTTCAAAACCACCCTAAATCCGCGTTTTCTTTCACGCGGATGCTTACAACAATCATATATGAGTGATCCCCCCACACTCGTGCATGAGTCATGCACTGTGCAGTGTGCTGTAGTCATATCATGTATTGTAGGCCTGTTCAGAGTGATCTGGATCAACTTACCCTTTTCTATCTAGCACTTTTTGGCTTAAATTCAAGACACTAAATCGTGATTTGTCATTTTGTGGTGCCTTCTGAATACTACATGCATGATTCACGTCTTAGAAACCACCGCCATTGCAACGTGAATTGCTAATAATTATCCCATTGACACTGAGCTTTTCTTTTCAATGTTTTGACCGAGGGGAATCCCCAATGATCGTGAATGACGTCATTCATTTGAGGGCGTTTTTAAAATAAAAATTCCTTTAAAAAAGGAATGGGGCGCCAATTGTGAGCTTCGAACCTGGATGTGATGAAATGCAATTGGGGTTTGATTTGTTCAAAGATTTCATCAGCAACGAAGGGGAGAATATTAGATTTAAAGGATATGTATTATATTGGAGTAGGCTATAGGTGTAAGGGAACGCATGGGATTTGACAAGATTGGTTTGAAGATTTTTAAAAGAATAAGAAAGAGTCGCCAGACCTAAAAAAATATCAACAAAAAAAAGTCATAAGCTGAATCACTGGTTGATAAGAGTGTATGTATTTTATAGGGTGTCCCAAAAAAAAGAGAACCCTCATTGCGCCCTCTTTTTCTCCTATTTCTGAAAAAACTTAAAATCTTTAATCGTTAGCTTTAATAAACTAAAACAATTATTTCAATTGGCTCACAACTTTTGAAGATATGGCCTTTTAAAGAAAAGTACCCGAGGAGGTTTGGCTACTTCAAGATTGAAAAGGAGTACACTTACCATGCATGAATATCAAACATTCTTTAATGATAACTTTATAAAATAACTTTATTTAGGGAATGAGCTTTATCAGTGGGCTTATGGGCTATGGATTTTGTTAAGTGTCATTAATTTGTGGGTAAAATGAATGTAGGATGGGACTTCTTTTACTATACTTGCAATTGCCTTATGCCTTTTTGTTTAATTATGTTTTTTACTTTTTACTTTGTTGTTTCTTGCTTTCTTTTTATTTACAACATAAGTCATCTCTCTTTTTAGGATAAAAAGGAAGCCCTGAAAAGGGCTTTTTGGTTTGTCTTTGGTTCTTCTGGTTGCCTCCTTGGCAAATACAGGTTTCAGCCCTGGTCCTCATTGCATCAATTGCGTTGCGTACCATCCTTGTGCGCCGGATACTTGCGAATACAGCAGTAATACGTTTGCAAAGATCTTGGATTTTGCCCCATGGAATAAATCAAGTGGTGTGAGGTCTGGTGATGTTGCAGGCCACTCCAAAGCATAATCCATCACAACCACTCTGTTTGCTATCCGTGGACAGAGTGAAAAACAGGTACTTGTCTTTAAAAGGGCATATCTTCAAAAGTTGTGAACTGATAGAAGTAATTAATTGTTATGGTTTATTAAAGCTAACAATTTAAGGTTTCTTCACATAACAAAATATATTTTATTAACTTTTCGGAAATAGGAGAAAAAGAGGGCGCAACGAGAGTTCTCTCTTTTTTTTGAACACCCTGTATGGTATGTATGTATTTTGTACTTAATATTTTTTTGATACTAACCTTTTTATACTAGTTGTATAATTATAAATAACAATGAGGTAAATTGACAAGATATCTGGCTGAATAGTTTTTTTGTGTGGTTGTTATCTTGTCCTTCCAGTTTTGCCATATGGTCACTCTGTGCAGCAACACACTTAAGCCCTGAAAGGATCGGCTTCAATCCAAATGCTCAAGTCAGGCTATATAAAATGCCTATAAGCATGCTGGTCTACATGGAAAAAAAGCAAAGAAATAGAATTGAATAATGTACAAAAAATGTACAATTGGAGTTTTGCATGAAAAGTATTCTAATAGGCTCAATATGGGATACGAGTAATGTTCTACCAAAGGGCTCTGACTGGCAAAAAAATGGACAATTTGAAGTTGGTCCTGGATGGACGAAGTTGCATTTTGAGGGCCCTATATCTTTTCAAGTAAATGAGTCACAAGTTTTCTGAATTCTACACAAAAAAGTACCCCAGGATACATACTTTTCAAAGTTGTTGGGGGTTCACTTTATACATTTATGGACCTCCAAACATCGTCTTTCGCGTTGCGACACATTTTTACGCCGACCCCCTAAATTTCAAATTGATGCCACGGGAAAACGAAATGGAGTATGAAGCTCAAATTTTCAGGATTTTACTTTCTCATCAATATCTACCACCACACAGAAAAAGAAAAAAAAAATTGAAGAGGTGCTGCGGTGCACATCCCTGGAGTTGACATGGAATGGCTCAGCCCTTACTTCGTGAGAATTAGGAAATTGGAATTCCAATCTCAAGCCTCGATGCAAAGGCCTATCCTCAATCTCTGTGTTTGTCACTATTAACCCTAGAACTACTGAGCCATATTTTGTAACACGAACTACGAAGAGGGGGTTGTTGTGACCCCCCTTCAATATTTTAGTAAACAATTGAACTTAAAATACCAGTTCAAAATGAAATAAGGACCAGAAGTGTTTTTCTCTATTTTCTGAATTCCCTAACTTGAAAATACTTGTGGCGCAACGAGCTCAACAAGATGTAGAAGCGCCGTGGGATTTAGCGATATCCTGCAACATAGCACCACATTTTGCAAAAAATAGATCTCATTAAAACGGTTATAGATGGAAGGCATTCTTGTTGTCAAAATCTGGTGATTTTATATTTGTTAGGCTGTGGTTATTTATTAGATTGGCCACTTTTGCAAGAACTATATCTAAGCAGGCGCGTAGCAAGCGGGGGACAGGGTGGACGAAGTCCATGGGCCCTGACGGCTCAGGGGCCCCGAGCACAAAAGCGAAAAAATTAAATAAGGGCTGAAAATGGAGAGCAGGGCCGGATTTTTATACCATTGGGACAGATGGGCCAGGGTCCAAGGCAATTTTGGGCCCCAATGTTCCTTTTAACCCCAAAAACAGCATGTTTTATGGTCAAAATAGGGCAAAATTGTAAAATTTTCGGCGCTTCGCGCGCATTCAAGAAATTGAACAAAATATGTTAGTCCCCCCTTTGTCCCCCTTTAGTTAAACCAAAACTTGGCCACTGACTTAAATGCAAATGCCTTCCTCGGCACGTGAGTTCAGGGCCTCCAAATTTTAGCCTGGACCAGGGCCCCATAAGGTAGGCTAAATCCCGCCCTGGTTAAAAGGGTCCATACTGCTCCTTGTCCATGGGCCCCTGATGCTCTTGCCACGCCCCTGTCTAAATGGAATATATATACGCTCTGAAAGAAAGGCTATAAATATGTGCTACACGTCTACTCTTTAATGAATTTCAAAGGAATCGCTAATACCAGACCAACAAGGTGCTCATAATTATTGTTTGTCTGAATGTTTGATTGATGAGTTCGTTCCGTGCGGTTATAACGTACTAGTAATTGGTTTCTTACACGGTTACCATGGCAACGGGACGCTATATAGGGTTGTTTAATACGACAAAACAAATTGGAAGTGAATATCATCATCACTTTGAATGGTCTCATTTCCAACACACTTACGTTATTCATGGAAGAAAGAGATAAGAAGGAACCACAACGAACGCATTCACTTTGTCCACTCCCTTTACTGACATTTAGTTGACATTGTTATTCATGAGGATTTACTTTGATCAATACCCTGCGTTAAATAGGTGATTGGTATTGTATTCCATGTATTTGCATGTCTTCTGGAGCGTGTGTGAAGGATGATTTGAACTAATGACCTTCCGTGCAAGCACCCTATAGGATTTTCTTTGGTGACGTGATCATCGGTCATTGATGGCCTACATCTTTTTCTTCCATTTTGCCCAATTTTTCCGAACTTTGATGACTTTTTTTCTCAGAGTTGGCAGTCTTTGGCACTGAAACGAGTTAGCTAGTTACGATTATACACATATAAACTATTAAATTAAACAGTTTTTATGTACCGGACTCAACCGGAACATTGTGCATTATTTAAGAACATTTTACATCTATTTTTCATCGAAAAAGTCACCAAAATCTTACCTTATTTGCTAAAGATGAAACTCAGCAAAAAAACGGCCGATTTTGATTACCTTTTCGATGTTTTATAGGACATTTTCTACACAACACGATCAAGAAAACAGTTTGACTGTAGATCCCAAAACAAAGCTACTATAGGCCTACATGTTCAGAGCATCAGTGAAATTCCATAATCTTACTTCTGGGTAGCGTTTGTTTGTTCGTGGATGGGTTTGTTATAAATTTTTTCCAGTAATGATTTTGCCAAGCATCGATCGCGGTAAATGGATCATACATGAAAGTAAGTACCATTGATAGCTTTTCTTTTCATGCGTCAATAGATAAGCGGATTAAAACTTGGCCGATCGAAGTCGTTGTGGTTCCTTCTCATCTCTTCTTCCATGCGTTATTATAGGGTTGTTTTATACTACGAAGTGAAGTGAATTACATAATTACTTAAAAATCATAGCTCAAAATTTAACCTCAAGTTGAATAGAAAGTGATTTGTATTGTACCCGGCAGTCACTGGCAAAATGCACTGGCATGGAACCGCTTACTGTATCACATGTCATGTCACAGCCTGGAAATTTCGGCAATGTAGAGTTAAGGCACGTGAAGAAGTCAAGGTATTCGTGAGAGAGTTTGTCTGTGTTTTTTTTATGCCGGGTGTGTGTTTATGTTCGATGAGTACGAGTGTTATTTTTGTGAGCCAATCCCGAGACAGGAAAGTCAACATTGCTGTTACAATATTGTTTTACACGCACATCAAATGGGCTGTGACATGTGGTCCAGGATATAATAATAATTACTATAGTGTAGAGACTAAACACATAACAGCACTAGGCAGCCATTCGATGATGTCAATGCCTTTATGCGTTATCGTAATTGATACGCCCACTCAGATGTATTTCACATCTGCCAAACACAAGTCACCCAATTTTAAAAACTCTCATGAATATTGACTAGCAACATTTTACAATCAACGTCAGTGCTCAGCTCAAATCGGACACAATAGAACAATAAACCCTGCAGTGTGCTGTAATTGACTATATATTTAGGGAACTTTGGCCACTAGGAATTTCATTGCCATTTGATTGAAAACTGGACAAATATTAATTCAAAAGAAAATATCCTATTTTCGTCAAAATTTAACCAATTTGAATGTGTTGGGTGTCAATCTGGAAGTATAATGCGTAATTCGCCAGATTTCGTTGATTACAGTAAATTGCATAATGAACAAAAAAACCTATCCAGCACATTTCTTATCTGCCTAAACTCTTCAAATAGAATAAAGTCATGCATATGCAAAATTAAGCAAATTCCTATTGCTAACTTGGTAAAATGTGTCCCAATCCGCCCCAATCTCGTACATCAATGCACCCAGTTTTGGTTTGTGGTTTCAAAACATTGCAATTAAACATTGGTTCTTTCAAATATGAGACACAAAATCCCAAATCTAGCACAAACAATCATTATTTATAAAGATATAGAAGACTTTCCATGGTAGAGATTGGACCTAAATTAAGTGTAAATTCAGGGTTAAGCCGCTATGGCGGAAAAAATTAACTGCACATTAGAGAATGAATTTGGAGAAAACCTGATGATAATTACAAACACTCGCTGAGCAGCAAGACCTTCCCTCTAAGCTTTTAATCCGATAAGCTGATTATCTATTTGTTTTCATGAATTGGAAAACATTCTTTCATGTATTACTGAGCTCAATCATCTGAAATTACTGGAGCGTGAGCCACCCAGGCTGGTGGCTCAGCATAGTATTTTATTAACAGAAGGTTTTCTCCCAATTCATTTCCTAATGATATAGCCTACGAGCTTATACGAATGCAACATCGTGAACTAATTGCAGTCGACTTTTAGTTTAATTGAGTCTTAAATGAAGCGTAGACCTGTTGCTATGGCTATCAAAGCCTGCTGCAATACCAGGTTTAATGATATGTCTCAAATATTCCACCATTATATTTTTCATATAGAACACAATGGAATATACTACATGTATTAACATATTTATGGAATAAAATGATGCGCTATGTATCAGGTGAGGATTTTATTTTCCTGTAATTATGGAGTTCATAATTCTTTTAGAAGGAATATGTGTTCGGGTGAGCGAACTGAAAATATACAAGGAAACACGTATCCAATTACATAATTTTATGTTTAGATTTATGCATTTTGTCTCGGTATCGATTAATACTGCCTTTGAATTGAGCATAATGACACTGACCTAGATACTATAAGTCTACTATAATTAGAAAAGAAAACGAGCAAGGTACACCAACTTGATGTGAGGAAACAAGTAAAATACAGACTAGACAATATGCAGGGGGGGGGGGAGGGGGCAAAACCAGCAAATGTAGGCATAGGAAGTAGGTAAAGTTCGAAAGTAGGTAAAGTTGCCAATTTCAGAGCCCACAGAAGTGTCAGCAAAACAGTACAAAAGTAACCTGGAGCAGACAAACAAAACAAAACAGACAAAAAACAACCGACATTTCAAGCAGATAAACTGCTCTTCTTCAGGGACAGACAACAAAATATAAAAGCAAACGACGAAAACTACATGCTGTAGTTTAAAAACGTCAAAAACTGAAGGCAAGTTCAAATAGAACTCAGTAGCAACTATAATTGGTTTTTAGCCTCCTTGAACAAACAATTCTGCAAGTATATTATTCTTTTATAGTTAAAGGGGCATTTCGTGATCCACAGCCTCATCCCCCACTTTTCCCAAAAAAAGTTGAGATTTTTACACCACTGGATACCTCTGGCTACATAATGTTTATGTACCAAATATTGCTTGCAGATTAATTCATTTAGCAAAAATATCGCCAAATTTGAATTTCGTTCTGGTTGCACCAGAACGAAATTACAACACACTGTCTATGGAGCAGTGTAATACATATAATCATGCATAACTCGCGAACGCAAAATCGGAATCAACTGAAATTTTGGAAATAAGCTTTTTCGTGGATATCTACTGAAAATGACATAAATAGAGGATGCTAGGATCACGAAATACTCCTTTAAAAACATTATGTCTGTAATTAACATTTACATTTTATCGCTGTTTATGAGCAAATTGTAGCGTTTTTTTAGGTGTTATAAAGGTGAGAAAAGTGTACTATCAATTCGCGTTTTGAGTTTTCCTCTATAAAATATTTTATGGTAACTAATTAGTCGGAGGTATTCCCTGAGATAATAATAATGTGAACTGAAAGTATTCGTCAAAAATGTGGTCGAATTTGACAAATTTTCGTGACTAAATATTCCACTTGATATGACAAATCAATGATGACAAATTAAATGACCAATTATTAATATTGATCAATATAATTAGTTTTTATAATTTGCATGCTTTTTCTCTCTTTTTTTTCCACAGAGAGCGCTCCATTGCATTGAAGATGTCAAAATACAAGAAAGTGTAAAAAAATAAATAAATAAGTAGCGATAAATGACGAAACAAAACACGTTAAGAGTTCAAACAGCTTCAAAATTCGTGAACTCAAAAATTCCGCTTACGTATTGTAGAAATAGTCCCCCAAATCAAAAGAAACCTCCGCACATATAGGGCCTAAATTCTGAACCCGAATCGGGCTACCAAAAAGCTGCCGATTTCTGTAACACGGATTCCTTTGAGGGTGTAAGACACACGCGTGTGGGAGAATGTTGATAATACCACAGATGTTAAGATGAGTACTGAACCACCACGTTTTGAAAATAAGGTCGAGCCGATTCAAAAGGCGCCAGAAGGAAGCGGAGGATTGGGCAAAGGATCCAGTAAAACCGTAGCAATAATTATTGTCATATCTGTGGTAGTAGTGGTTGCAGTTGTGGCACTTGTTTTGGGTCTCGTGCTATCAGGTAAGACACTGTTTTGTGTTGTTACTTTGTATACGCAGGTGTGAGGTGTGGTAGTGCACAACGTCCACACCAGGTGAATAATATTATTATTTTCTATTGGCAGTGAAACGAACCGGTCTATAAATACCCCGCTAGCTGCCGAGAGTAGCTGCTATTCACAAAATAACGCGGTGAGCGATTGGTATTGGTATCTCATTGGCTAAAAACTAATCGCTATAGCTCAGCGATGTAATTAATTCAGCTATATGAGTTGTCTTTCAAAATATCCAGGCAATATTGGTCTGTACGAGTATAAGTGCATTTATACAGTATTAATCAAAATAATATTAAATGAAATAATGGTGTCTTATGTGTGGGGTACGTAGGTGGGAGAATGTCTTTTGCACACATCGCCAATGTTTTCTTTAGTTTCTGCAACACAGATGCATGGTGTGTGGGTGGGTGGTATATTTGGCAGTGACAAGACAATGACCTTGGTAATTGCACATACCAATTTTATGTTACATTTCTCTGTAACATTGTGATAACGGGGTGTGTCATATCAATTTGTAAAGTCATAGTTCATTGAATTTACAACCGTATGACAAAACCGGCGAAAATAGTAACTTTTTGCATAAGATTTGCAATTTAAAGAGAATTGGCCATTGCTCATTCTAGTGACGCTAGTATATGGACAATATAAGTGTGCTTTTTCATTTAATGACATAAAATTTGACAAATATTGTAAGGAACACTAAGAGGTTTTGACTTTTAGAACCTACATTTTGGTCAAAAAATGTGCTTGGATAGGTAGTTCAACAGATTTACCACATTCGCCTTGCTATAACATTGAATTGCGTTATCTGTTGACCTAGTGACGAAAAGTGTTTTTCGGGGAAAGTGTTAGCGTTGAAAGGTGTGGGGGTGTATGTCTGAGAAAGAGAAATGTTTATTTTCATTCGTGTTCAGCCACAGAAATATATTGATACTAAAAAGTAGGATTCTCTCAATTTTTCTTTCAGACAAGGGAACACATGGAACATCCAACGCTCAGGACAAACTTGATTCTACAAATAGGCCTACATACCAAAGCGAAATGTCACCGCAACCTTCAACGTCAGGTGAATCATAATTGTCTATTATCGATTAATATAAAATCATGATTCATGAAAACAGAGAAGGTTAATTTGTTCCGGTTGTCATGGTTGTTAACTTGATATGGTACACTATTGTATTGTGTTGTATTGTGTTGTGTTGTGTTGTGTTGTGTTGTGTTGTGTTGTGTTGTGTTGTGTTGTGTTGTGTTGTATTGTATTGTATTGTATTGTATTGTGTTGTATCGTATCGTATTGTATTGTATTGTATTGTATTGCAGTTCGGAACCGGTCATTGTTCATATAATTTTTATAGATCTTCAAACGCTAGTCCAAATTACAGATGAAGAAGATACTGGTTATGCTAGCACTAGTTCACCGGCTAATGATATAACGGAAACCACTACAGTTACTGAAGGAATGCCAACTTCATATTATACCAATGTTTCAGGTTAGAATGTTTGATATTCCTCATAAAATGCTATTACGAAATCACGACATCTTATTGGTCGATGATTGAGATATTTAATATTTAATATACCTATGAGAGAGTATTCACTTAGAGTACGCATGTAAAACATGGCTGACTCGGTAGGCCACTGGTATTAATAAAAGTTCTGACAAACAGGAATTGGTTTGCAGATAACAAAAAATAATATATAATATAAACTCCGGAGAACAGAAATGATAAAACAACCAGAGCAAAAGCTCCGTGTTACAACCCCATGTTGAAGCGTCTGTGGTATGAGAACTCCCTTGAGCACGCGCTACAGATTTTATCGGAAGTTCGCCAGTACAGGGAACCTCTATTATTATCGGGAATTGCCTGTTACACATGATCGCACACAAGGTCGTAGGCAATTGGTCGGACCTCATCTGCCCAGAACATATTGACCCAGGTCAGCATACCGCCATATCCTTCCCGACATGCTTAGTAGCCAAGTCCGTAGAAGAGTGGCTCCACACACTATGTACACAAATATACATTTGGCCACATTTTATTATACGATTAATACGAATTTATTAAACATGGTAACAAATAGCCTATTCTTTAGCAAATCGGTTATAGATGGAACTGGTAGGCATATTATAAATTCGGGATATTAAATATCTTCCTGACCAGCCAGATCTGCGCATGGTCAAAGACGAGTATCAGACCGACGCAAACTGGCTTAGTCTCCACATCAGCCAGTTTGGTTCCGCCCCTCCACAGGGAGCGTAACCTGTGTAGGAGACTCGGTCGGACCTGGTCGGACCTCATCTCTCCCCATCGATTGTGTCCTATAATCCCCGACATTGCCCTTATGAAGTCACATCGCCCTGGCCAGTATCAGCCCACACAAATCCTGAGCTGTGAGTGGTCGAGATTGCATTTCTATTGTTCCTAATGAATGATTCGGCAATAGCCTTTTGTGAAAGGAATCGTAATCCGAAATCGTGAATTTCCCAACAAGAATATCCTACAAAAAAGTATGACTCCCGCATCAACATTCTGCACTGTTACACGCACATTGTCCACACCAGGTAAATAATTATTTTGTACAGGCAGTAAACCAATAGAAATACGACCTGCAGCAAAGCACGTGGGTCTATAAAATGCCCCACCGGTTGCTGAGAGTAGCTGCTAAGTTACAGCATATTAATTTATACTACGCGCGCGGTGAGCGATTGGTATTTGACCAATAAGGTAGCTCGCTTTCCCCGGAGTTTTATCTCATTGGCTAAAAAACAATTAATTCATTCAAACATTATAAACAAATTGTATTCTGTCATAATATAGGATCAGCGAATGGTAGTCAAGGAACGACTGAACAAGGACAAGGTAAGGTGCTTAAAGAATCAATGGCCATAATTCGTAAACGTCATTGATTGTTTATTTGTTTGTTTATTTATTTAGGTTGGTGCTTATTTATTGCATTTCCATTAAATCATTCTAAGAGGCATCTCATGTCTGTTTTTGATTACAATGAGGGGACTCACAAGCTTCCCTTAACAATACGAACTTTCTTGGGGTGTTTTATTCGCCCATCTTCTTAGCTCTTCTTTTTAGTCTTATCCGGAGAAAATACCTTTGAGCCAATTTAGAATTATTTAGACTTACAGCATGTTCAAACCGGGTTCAAACACGTCAGTAGTTGAGTAACCGTTAGATTTCACTTGTAAGTGAGATGTTCGTTATGGATATGGTCACATGTCATGATGTCACCATTTAGTGCACAGACGAATCTGATCATTATTTTGTTTTGAATTTTTAATGCATATTTACGCTCGTACTATAAAAGTACAGCGATTTCTTGCACAAATCATTTTATCTAACTACGCCACCAAATGATGAAGCAATGAGCTTAATAATATTATAATGACAATCCATGTAGTGCACTGCCAGTCCTGCGTACTTGTGAGAAGTATGGTTCATGCTTACCTTTACCTCACGTTACCTCACCCTTAAACAAAGTTGTCATTTTATTGTATATGTAGTATACACTGACTGCACAGAGGTTCCTGCCAGTGGTGTTTACAGAATACAACCCATGGAACTCACAAGCTCTATCTTAGTGTATTGTGATATGAACAGCAACGGAGGCGGCTGGATTGTAAGTACCGAAATGGATGGTTTTGATGAAATAATGAATAATAACATCTCATGAATAAATGAATATTGTAATTTGTAAATGATTTGCATAATTTGTCAAAAATGTAATTAATCTCGTGAATCAAACTTGGCATGGTGATGAAGCATGAGGAGTCCTTGTGCTGCAATAGCAACGTGTTACATTGTACTCTATCTCAGCCTAACTGGCCCTGGCTAACTGGAACTAACCGATTCGTATAATTATTTTGAATAGGTTGAAATGTGTGATAAATCCATCAATCGCTCATATGTTTGCCTAATGCCCCTGTCAGACTTTCCTGCGGCAAACAGCATGACGTATCAGCCAATGACAAACCTTGATTCTGTCGGGGTGTCTGCAATGCGCGTACGTCACGCCGCTCAGCGGTAAGCGGCGGCATGACAGTATGAAACCACCATTAAACGTTCAATTATTTTATTCAGGTTGTTCTGAGGCGTAAGGATGGCAGTACCAACTTCAACTTACTGATGCAGTCGTACATAGACGGTTTTGGGGATTTGACTGGTGAATTCTGGCTCGGTCTATCAGTTCTGCGTGATTTGACATGCGGTAATGATGCTTCCGAATGGAACGTTAATGATCATGCTAACGGGGAATGTTTCTGGGAGCTACGAGTGGATGTGGGAGACTGGAGAAACAATATTGCCAACGAGAATTACGAGTATATCTTTATCTATGGAGATGCCTATAGATTAGAAGTGGGCACATATTCTGGCACCGCCGGTAAGTAAAGAAATGTCAAAAATCCATGAATATATATGAAGGAAATTTAAAAAAATGGCGGCTCCTAGAGGAAAAGGAGCTGTACACGATAAGACCAAAATCTTACTTTTATTTTCTATAATGGATCTGTTAGCTTTAACGAAAAATGGAAAACATTTAAATGTCGGGTTATATAGGGGGGCCTAAAGGGTATATAATAATACGAAATATTTCATTAATATTCAAAAACATTTGTGAAAACTTTGTATAATTAAATACCACAGGCAACGAGTTTATAAACCAGTTGAACGCCGCTTTTTCAGCCAACGACAATGACAAAGACTCACATCTTCTTCTGAATCTAGCTCAAGTAGCCCGTGGAGGATGGTGGTATAATCTGGACACATCGCCAAACCTATGCGGATACTATTGTGAACCGACCTCTCTTGGCTGCTCCAATTCCATGAATTGGGGATGGTTGTCTTCTTTGAAAACGGCAAGCATGAAAATAAGACGTGTTGTGCCTACATAATAGCCTCAAAAGACAACAATACTAAAAACACATCGCATTAAGTTAACCCTAACCGCCTAGGGGCTTTTTGGCGACGGGAAGGGAAAGAAGGAAAGAATAAAGATAGAAAAGAAGGAAAGAAGTTGTTTGCTCTGGGTGGGATTCGAACCCGAGACCCCTCGCATGCCAAGCACTCGGTCGGCGACACTTTGCCACGGGTCTTGGGCTTCGCTGGCCAGCGAAACCGTGCCTATATATCACTTAGGGCGATTGCGTCATCACACCACGTGGGATGCATGCACGAACAGCGCATATATCAAGTAGTATTTTGTAGTATTCAGGAGGGTTAGGGTTAAGGTTAGCTTAGCAAAGCAATAACCCGGTGGGGGTAAATAAAGACCTTAAAAATGGAGGGATAGTCCAGTTGACACCTCCATAGGCCCTGTACACCAACCTTGCAATAGTTGGTACTATGAAGTTTTTTTCTTGATTTGTGGTCTCAAGGGGTCCCTGAGCAAATTTAGCTTAGCTGCCAAAATGGCAACTTTGGGCAACTCTCGTAATTTGCATAAATCCAATATGGCTGCCATCTGCCATCTAGAAAATACATCTTTTGGGCCCCTTGCCCAAAATTAATGTGCAATTGATCATTTAAAGGGTTTTTTGGGGCAAGGAATCCATTTCTGGAGTTACTATTCTCTTAAAAGGTCGGGATCAGCTCAAATCCAAGATGGCCGCCATCGACCATCTTGAAAATGCAACTTTTGAGCCCCTTGCCCAAAATTAATGTGCAATATATCATTTCAAGGGTTTTTTGGTGCGAGGAATCTATTTCTGGAGTTACTATTCTCTTAAAAGGTCGGGATCAGCTCAAATCCAAGATGGCCACCATCCGCCATCTTGGAAATATAACTTTGAACCCCTTGGTCAAAACTAATGTTTTTTAATATGAGCAATCCATATCTGGGGTTAATAATTATATCAAAGGATGGGATTAGCTCAAGTCCAAGATGGCGGGATCAGCTCAAATCCAAGATGGCTGCCAGATGTCATTCAAAATTTCTCGTAAATAACCATAGTATGAAAAACATTTTCCTTTTTTTTATATTTTTGTTGTCACTGGTATTTATTCCCTGTACTTCGCCTGGTGGGGTAACATCTAGATAACCACCAGACCTCTGATCATATAACATGTATAATGTCACTTTAATTCAATAGCTGCATCCGTTCTACTAATAAAACTGTAGAGTGTTATATATATAAATCTTTAGATAAGAAGCATCTTAAGCATTTATAATGGTACCATGAAATGCATCAAGGTAACTCCAAATGCTCTAAGATCTAACTCTTATCAATACCTTTTTATTTCATGATTTTTGGCCAATATCTTATCAATTCCCTAAATATCTGTGAGCTTTAAGAATTGTCCATAGTCCATAACACATAAATTGAAGTTGTCTATTTGTTATATAGTGTAATAAAACCCTTACCCGATATATGTTATGTGTTATACATGTATACCATAAGTTGGTGTTTACTGTACATTACTACCATTTGTCACTCCCACTCATCATCCAAGTCCCATGCCATCGTCATTTTGATCCAAAATACTGTCTGCCTCATCACTCTCCTCTTCAGTCTTGTCCTCATCATTCTCCTCTTCAGTTTCGTCCTCATCATTCTCCTCTTCAGTCTCGTCCTCATCATTCTCCTCTTCAGTATCGTCCTCATCGTTCTCCTCTTCAGTCTCATCCTCATCATTCTCCTCTTCAGTCTCGTCCTCATCAATTCCATCATTCGTAGCGTCTTCAGTCACTCTTTTGGTGTAAGGATTGCAGCACACGTCTTCATCACATTTGCAAAATGAGGTACATGTGAGATGCTCCTTGTGACAGCTGCACGGCTCGGTCCCGCACTTTCTTTCTCGTGCTTTACTGTGACACCGGATGATGTCCATCCGCTCAGGTGGTACTGGATCCACTTGAGCAATGACAGGCACAGGGGTGTCGTCCTTGATCTGCCAGCCAAACTTTGTGATATCTGCTGACTCCTCAGGAGAGGCTGGCTGATTTGCAGACTTCCACAGCATCACCTGGAGATGAGCACGAAGTACATGAAGTGCAAAATTGACAGATATCGGCGGTAGTGCCATAATTTTGGGTGTTGTCTTCTTCTTGGTAAAGAGCGTGAAGCGAACATGTTCCATGGATGTCCCTTGTGGTTGACCATACCATGTCATGTAGTATGGTTTGGCGGACTCTACGACATCTTCTGTGGTGGAGCTAACTTCACCAAGCGCATTTGCCAAACCTGGGAAGTCTCCGGCAAGTAAAGTATTCAGCGCACTTGTCTTGCCTTTGTAGAATGGGTATGAAGTTGTGTCACAACCACTAAGAGCATGCATTCCAAGCAGCTGGAGAGACTTGGGTACCAGGGTGGCACATGTGGCATTGATATTCAGGATCGATCCATCCCATCGTTCCATTTGCACCTTGCATTGTAGATTTGCCCATATACACCCAGTAGACCAGTAGGACAAAAACATCTGTATCATCCCAGAGTATCCTTATTGTGTTCTGTCCAGAGTTGGCAGCATCAAGAACATAGGACACAATGGTTATGTCTGCCTCATCATGCTCAGATTCTCCATCATTGTGACTCTTATCACATTCTCTCCCAAGTTGAAGGTACTTAACACACTTCCCAACTTCTTCTTGTTGTTTGTGCTCTTCATTACAGCTTCTCTCTTTGGTAGAGTACTAGTAATAGCGATTTCATACTCTGTGACAGCCTTGTTAGCCCTACGCAACATCTCATGATCTTTGACAGAGATGCCCTGGTATTTGTCGAAGACAAGTATTTTCTTTGCTCTGTCTGGATAGCGATCTATGCGAGCTTGCATGGAGGCAATCAGATCTGAGGGACTTCCACCATAAGGCCACACAACATAGTACAACAGCTGTGATACATCCACGATGATAGTATCGACATCATTTCGGGGCGCGGAGATCTCGATCACACCAAGACGTTTGACAATATCTGGCTTGGGTTTTTTGCGAAGGCAACCGAATTCATCAATTAGGGATGAAGGCACAGCACAGAGCTCATAGTTGAACATAGACCTACATGTAAGATCCACCTGACGCCGTTCACTAACCATTATCAACCGGAGGAAAATTGTCTCTAAGTTCATGGGCTTGATCTTGTTTCCTCTTGCTTTTTTGAGTTTGCGCATCGGGCTACTGGTAGCATTGTAGAATCCATCTGGAAGACTATGAATTCCACTTCCATCTGTTCTCCAATTGTGAGAGAATCTGCTACATTCACATCAGTAGATGCAATTTGTCCACTGACAGGATTATACAGATGAGGACAAGTGTCTTCTAGTGGATGAGGGTACTTTCCTAATACTTTCGATCTTTGGCATCCAGTTTACGTCGGTGATCCAACTCCTCTTTGTGCTTCTGAGCAGGATGGGCTGTTGTAGTATCAGAATAAATTGTTTCTACCCTCTCTGAAACATATGGACAATAATAGGAAAGACATTGATCCATTCCGAGACTAATTCTGGAGATAACGTCATGCCTTTAAGAGCTCCTTTAGCTTCCTTTACCAATCTTGATAGCAGTTTGTTCTTCAAACTGACTGATCAGCAGAGACAGCATTCCAATATCCATTATGGTGTCGGCAAACGAGGTCAGCTATGTCCTCAGCATTAAGTGTGCGCATCTCCAGTATAGGTACTATTATGGGATGTACTTTCAGGGCAAAGGGTTCACAGGTTACCAGGCTGTGATCTTGAGCTGGACTTAATCTTTACCTTTTTTTTCATATCCATCTAGCGGATCTAGACCGAACAAGAAACCCATAAATGAATTCCTCAAAGCAGACAACCCCTGAAATGATATTGTACATTAGCTTCAAGATGGCGGATGGCAGACATCTTGGATTTGAATTGATCTCGACCTTTGAGGAGAACAGCAACCCAGAAATGGATTCCTCATACCAGAAAACCCTTGAAATGACATATTGTATATAAGTTTTGGCCAAGGGGTTCAAAAGTTATAGTTTCAAGATGGCGGATGGCAGCCATCTTGGATTTGAATTGATCCCGTCATTTGAGGAGAACAGCAACCCCATAAATGGGTTCCTCATACCAGAAAATCCTTAAAATGATATATTATACATTAGTTTTGGCCAAGGGGTTCAAAAATTATATTTTCAAGATGGCGGATGGCAGCCATCTTGGATTTGAGCTGATCCCAACCTTTGAGGGTACATGCCACAAAATAGCTTTCCATAGACTTTACGTGCAAAATAGGGGTCACGTTTTAGGCTATAAGTCGAGTTATGTCTTACTTTGAAATATATATTTGATATCATCTTAATCAGAACAAAATTCTGCATAACATATCTGAAAATGACACCATATTTTAGGTCTACTTTTTGAGAAAAATAGCGCCATATAAAAAGGCCCGATTTTCTCGTGTTTACGTCCGACTGCTAACCGCGTTTTGACCTCGTGTGTTCATGCGCTCATCATCGTAAACATCACTCAAATTTTCGCGTTTTCTGTTCAAATTAGTAGAGATCACATTCTGACAAGTTCTAGCAAAACACGATTTGCAACACTAAAATTGTTAATATTGTACCGATTTTGCACAATTTTTATGCAAAGTTGGGACTATAGTCGTGATAAACTTTTACCGGAAACCGCTTCACAGGCGGATTTAGTGCTATGCACCCTTGAGGAGAACAACAACCCCCAAAATGGATTCCTCGTACCAAATAACCCTTAAAATGATGTATCACACATTAATTTTGGTCAAGGGGCTCAAAAGTTATATATTCAAAATGGCCGACGGCGGCCATATTGGATTTATGCAAATTACAAGAGTTGCCCAAAGTTGCCAATTTGGCAACTAAGCTAATTTTGCTCAGGGGGTCCCTTGGGATAACAAATCAAGAAAAAAACTTCATAGTACCAACTATTGCAAGGTTCGAGAAATGTCAACTCGACTAGGAGGGGTCATTGGGTAGAAGACTGCGTAATGACTGTGGGATTTGATCCCTGCTTGGATTCCATAAATTGGGGATGGATGTCAGTTTTGAAAACGGCAAGCATGAAAATTAGACGCGTTTTGCCCATGACATGAAGATCGGAAAGAAGGATGTTCGTCAGACTAAGATGTGACATTATAGGCACAAGATCATTTTTCTAAAGAATAAGTCAACTTTATCCCATTGATAATTAATTCATTGACAGAATAAAATTATAGGATAAATAAATTGATAATAACATAAAGGCAGCAGATAGATATCAAACCAAGTATGTCATCATGCACGTCTATCAGAAGTATAGCGAAGAACAAGTATCATATAAGTATTGACACCCCGGATTTACCCAGACACTCGTCATCAGCAGTAGAAAGCATAAACTCAAGCATGCCATATAACATTTCTATCAGAAGTAGATAGCGTATACCATTAGCCTTTTCGATATATGGCGGACAGAATAGGATGGCGCTGCACGAAATGGATAAAGTCTTTTGAATTTGCCGGGTTTTACCCATATTGAAGACTGCCACCTATTGTGTACGCCATATCTCGAAAAGGCTATAATGTCAATTCCGCTCTAGTCTTGGTGCAGTTACATTACCTTAGCCAGACACTCATCAGCAATAGGCCTATATATAGGGATGACCATCATAATTTCATGTTGCCCCTATTGCTACAAAAGATTGTTTTCTGGAAAGAACTCATCAACAGAAGTATTTTGGTGGTTAAAAAAAACTTTTCGAATTATGAATTTTCAAAGTTTCCCATTCTGACCGGTCATTGGAACAAAATAAATTGACAAAGTCTAAAAATAGCAATGTGAGCAAAATTGGTATAAGCATATATTTACCTTTTTATATTTCTTTATTTTAATATATATGCAAACATGAAACAAGCATATTGTTAAAGTATCAAAGGGGTTTCTTATGAAATTGCACTTTACTAGTCAATAGCATTAAGTATTTCTTCAAACCGAGGCACTGAAATCCTGCTTTAGAAAACATTTGCCAAAAATCATCCATAATGGCCGAAGTGGCACAAAATCAAAAGTCCAGGTGAACTTTTTTTCCACAACAATATACACTACACATAAGAAAAATACTAATGTACTACAAGGGATTTTCAACATAGGAATCCAAGCAATCAAGTACCAACATGCACAGCTTTGTCCTGATATCACTTCTGGGGTTTTAACAAAATGTTTAACCTCTATTGTGATTGGCAGCAGCATAAGGTATCTCTTTGATAGCTGATAATGCCCAGCCATTCAGCAAGTGGCTAATAACTGACCTTGATAGGCTTGAATGAATACTGTCATCTGCTACAAAACCATCACACTCTAGGACCTGGTCACTCCATATGCTACAGGGAGCACAGTACTTTAACAATGGAGTGAAAGACTCATTATTGATTAGGCGCGTATTTTAAAAGTACAGCTCCTGTGCGTGTATAGCAGCAAGTCAGTGCAGATGGTATAAATATAAGAAAATGTTTAGGGTTGAGATCAGGTGAAAAATACAACAAATGAGCACGAAACTTCACATTTATGTTCAGAAAGGTGTCTATTTAACATGATTCGAAAGGTGTATGGAAATTCCAAAGGGAAGCTGGTGATTTAATTTTTAACTCGAAATCTACTTGTCCATTTTTTAACCTTTTTACAGAGGGTATGATAGAGGTAGTAACGACAACTCTGCCAAATTACAGCTCAGTAGGTCAAGGTTTTCACCTGATCTTATTCATCTGAATATTTTGTGCCATTCTGAGCAGTGCTGCACTTGGCCACTGGCAATTAAGCGCACTGTGGCGATGGACCAATTTTGACTCACACTTAGGGAACAACCCAAAAGTTCGATGAAGCCCTATAAACGAAAGTCCTTTCGTTAGAAGGCTAACCCCCTCCCCCCTCCCCTCTAACGTAAGTGACAAATATCGAAAATTCCAATCCGTATTCATATATGCCCTATATAGGATACAGGGTCCGTCGCTATGGTGCATGGGGTTGTGGAGGGGGTGTGACCAATGCTAGGATATTGATCACGTTTTATGGAAGAAACGAATATTGCATTCTATTTTAAAATATTTTTCTTCATTATCAATAGGACTTGCTGGATTTTCAAATAAAAAGAATTTGGTATCAAACACAAAACGTTTTTGACATCATTCGCCAAATCAGGTTAGAAAAGGTTGCCATAAAACGTTTAAATGTCGGGTTATATAAAGGGTATATAAAGGGTAAAAAACGTTTTCATAATTATTAAATATTTAAAAACATTTTTTGATAATCTCCTGCAAATATTCTAATATAATGGTCTTAAAAGAATGTTTCACAATAACATTTTGAAAACATTTTAGAAATAGTTTTGAAGTGTGTTTTCATACGTTTTAAAACGTTTTCACGACCTTTATATAACCAGGGGACGAGACTGCTCAAGTCAGGTTAAATGTCGGGGCCTAGGTCACAATTTGAGAAGAGATGATATACCACAACGGCCATTTGCAAGATGATTAATATCCTGCATATTATGCTTCATCAGTTATTTGGTATAACTGATTTACTGTAGAATGTTCCTATACCATAAAATATATTAAAAATATTTTATCATATTGATTAAATGTGACTAAATGCCAGGAAATAAACTGACCTATGTCAATTCAGTTCGTAGAGATGATATACCACTTGTGTGAATCGTGACCTTTTTCAGTCGCAATTCCCAGATATCGAAGTTTCCTGATATAATCCGACATTTTAATGTTATTGAAACGTTTTTACCGAAACCCCAAAATAAAACATGTTTAAATCGTTTTAAAAACGTTTTGTGTTTGCTTGGACAGCTGCTTTAAAAATTAACTTATATAACGTTGTAGGTTGTGAGTACTGCACAATGCACTCCATGTTGATTTGATATCATTTTGAAGAAACCACTGTAAAATGTCAATATCGTACTTAGGAAAATACTAAAATTATATATTAAATCTTTAAAAAAAGACCAACTTTGACCGATGTTTTAACTACTTTTTTACATACGTAATCGGACTTTCAGACCCCTCCCCCACTAACGAAAGGACTTTCGTTTATAGGGCTTCATCGAAATTTTGGGTTGTTCCCTTACAGAAAAAACAAATAAGTTATATTGCTGTAATTTGCAGGATAGTTACAAAACATAATTGGCATTAACATCTCCAATTTTTACAGAAAAATTATGAAAAATATAAGAATGAGCTCAATTTAGAAATGTCTGTGCAAGCAGTGCACAGTTGAGCTCCCTGCATGTCTATGGGAGTGTTCTAATCAAGTTGATGGTTCATTGGTCATCCCTACTACAGTCATGGACAAAAGTTTGGAATATTTTTATTTTTTTGCATAACCCTGTTTTTAAGTGCAGATTTCTTACCATCAATGACCCGTAAGACTTGCAAAATGGATCACGGGTGTCTGCCAAGGTCTTAGGTACCATTCCATATCACACAATATCTAATTGTAGGACAAAGGCTTCTTATGCCTGACCAATGAACCATCGGGCATCGTTTTTGCAGTTATTTTAGCGCTATGATTCATAAGGTTACATTGGCTTTTGCATTACGGTATGAAGAAACCAGTTTTATTTTGTTGCATCTGTCTGTTGTATACGATATTTCTGATCATAGGGTACGAGTTGAGCGCAGATTTATGCGCCAAAGTCATCGACTTACGTAATCGCGGCTACAAACAGAAGGATATAGGTGTCGCTTTAGGAATTACATAAGATGCAGTATCTAAAATTTTGAAGAGACGTCGGGAGACCGGAACTACTACACCTAGACCAAGGTCAGGTCGGCCCCGAAAGACAACCGCCAGGGAAGACCGATCTCTCCTGAGACTTTGCCACAATGGCCGCACGGAGTCTGCAACTCGGCTACGAACAGAATGGCTGAGGTCCATAAAAAAAGCTCCTGTTACCAGGAAACTTGTGAACAATAGACTGGTTAGTGCAGGTTTTCGCGCAAAACGACCAATAAGAAAGCCGATACTTCTGCAAAGACATCGGCATGTGCGCTTGCTTTGGTCACAGAGACATAGGGATTTGACAGTAGGCCACTGACGTAATGTGATCTTCAGTGAAGAGGCCCGGTTCCTCCTTTACAGACAAGATGACCTATTCAAGGTCCGAAGACAGGTTGGTCAAGCCCTGCTTGCGGATTGTATCCTTCCTAGAGTCCAGGGAGATGGTGGTGGAATCACAATATGGGGAACATTTCACAGTAGGTCGAAATCACAACTCTACATGCTAGAAGGACACGTGAACCAGAACCAATACCTGTATGTTCTTGATACAGTTATGCTTCCGTTTGCAAGAAGAGACTTCGGGAACAATTTCGTGATCCAAGATGACAACACCACGGCGCACAGAACCCTACGCGTGAGGGAATTCTTTGAAAATGAGAATGTAGAACATCTGGACTGCTCGGCTTTGAGCCCGGATATGAGTCCAATAGAGAACTTATGGGCAGAAGTATCCCGCAGGATAGGTAACATGGACAACCAACCAATCACCCTGCAGGAACATAGACCCGCCCTCATTGCTTGCTGGCGAGATATTCCGCAAGGGACCTTGGCAAACCTGGACGAGGGAATGTCACGTTGCCTAAATGACCTTGAGCTGATAAGGGGTGGACACATCAAATATTGAGATGTGTTTTCTCAAGCATGAGACTTACCTGAACAAACCACAGTGAGAGTTTAAGTTTTTGTTTAAACACTAAAGTTTTGTAGTGTCTTTAATTTCATTTTGTGATACAAAGAGACCGCCAAAAAGTGTTGCGATTGTGTGATCCTTCCATTGTAATGCGCTTCCTCAGGTAATTCTTTGTTTAATTGACAAACTGTGTGATGTAAACATAAAATGACATTCATAACTTTCAATTAAATTCAACTGACCACTACTCCAGAACAATAAACCTGCTCCTAATATGATTGAAAACTGCATTTGATACAAAAATAAAAATATTCCAAACTTTTGTCCATGACTGTATAATTATACTCAGTCCGCAATAAAATCGGCATTGGGCTATCATATTATGTAAAAAATGTAATGAGAAAATCACACATTCAAGTAAACAAGGAAACCTTTCTTGTAAGAATTGTTGCATCTTACAATTTATTTATTCATGATAATATATACAAATTAAAGAAATTAGTTTTACTCATGATGATATATAAAAGTTGAGATTTATTGAATATGAAATATCTTATTTTTTATCTATTATAAGATATCATGATTTAAGGTTGGTCTGAACCATGGAATTATGGGAAACATTTTAGCCTTTTAACTTCTAAATTGTTGATCTAAAGTGTATAAAAGTATCATATATTTCGAATGGAAATTACCTTACGAATCCATCAAAACCGTGATTTTGACCCAAAAATTTACGTAAACCGTAACTAATTATTTTTTCAGTAAAATTTTTTTCTTATTTTCTTAAAACTAGGTATAAAAATTTAGGATCCGTTTTTTTATTTTTTTGAATTTTGACCATCTTTTTGAAATATTCGATAAAAATGGTTGAAATTTGACAGTTTCAGCCTAATTTAGGCAATACTTGTGTAGGCCTACATTTTTGTTTTTTGAAGGAAAAGAAGCTGTACACGATAAGACCAAAATCTTACCTTTATTTTCTATAATGGATCTGTAGCTTTAACGAAAAATTGAAAATATGCACAAAAATTAACACGTTTTAAATCGCCGTTTTGTATTAAAAGTGGCAGTAGACAGCAATCAAACAACCCATGTTTTCAAATGTGATCATCTTGATTCCAGCAATTTGGGCAGCTCGTAGTCATAATTAAGATAGGCCCTACACCTTCAACGAACGTAAACTGTAACTAATTATTTTTTCAGTAAAAAAAAAATTGTTATTGATTTTCAAAAACTAGGTGTGAAAATTTAGGATCCGTTTTTTTTTTTTTGAATTTTTTTTAAAACAAAAATATACACCACTATTGCCGAAATTTGACAGTTTCAGCCTAATTTAGGCAATACTTGTGTATATTTTTGTTTTTTGAAGGAAATTAAAAAAATTAAAAAACGGCGGCTCCTAGAGGAAAAGGAGTTGTAGGCCCTACACGATAAGACCAAAATTTTCTATAATGGATCTGTTAGCTTTAACGAAAAATTTAAAACATGCACGAAAATTATCACGTTTTAAATCGCCGTTTTGTATCAAAAGTGGCAGTAGCCATACAACTCATGTTTTCAAATGTAATCATCTTGATTCCTGCAATTTGCGCAGCTCGTAGTCATAATTACGTGAACACGTAACTAATTATTTTTCAGTACAAAATTTTCTTATTGATTTTCAAAAACTAGGTATGAAAATTTAGGATCCATTTGTTTATTTTTTTGAATTTTCTACAAAAAACAAAAATAATCACCAGTATTGCCTAAATTAGGCTGAAAGTGTCAAATTTCTACAATTTTTACGAAAATCCAAGGAATATTTCCCATAAAAAAGAGGAATAATTGTTCGTCAAGCCGTAGGCAATTCCCGGCCGGCCATGTTTTGTTGTGAGGCTCCGTGCGAGATACACTGTCAGGGTGAAGCGCACGGGGAAACGCAACAAGCTTGTTGCGTTTTTGCGTCGGGCGCGAGGCAAAAATACGCGCTCGTTAGCAACGAGATTAGCAAGATTTCCCGCCACTGACCATGTGGACGATTTCAGATGGAAAAGGGTGAAACATCATAATTAAAAATTGATAGATATTTGGTAAAATATTAAAAAGCCAAACATTTTCAGTTCAAACTTTAAAGTTTAAGTACACAGGCTAATGAATTCAAGAAAACTGGAATTCGGTATTTTTAAAACATGCCATGGTTCAGACCAACCTTATAGGCCTATATACCTATATTATATTAATACATTTTGTGCAATATGCGTCATTACGCAATGTGTAAATGTGCATCTACATATACATCTGTACTCAGCATAGTCCTTCTGTCAGGATGTCGTGCCAAGGTGACAAAATGCTTGTGTGCGGTACCGGAAATTGCAGTGCGTATTTACAAGGTGCGAGTAAAAACCGGGATCCACTTAATTGGGCTGCACCGGCTCCCCTAAATGCCTCAATGGATGGAGAGGCAATTATATGGCCGGGGAGATGAGCATTCCCCCAGATGATGGTGGGTGGAAAGAATGAGAATTTGTGAATCTGAAGACGAGATGTTATGATTTGGTATTTGTCAGGATGGTATGATCTTCTGCTGCTAGAAGCCATAGGAGAGGCATAGTCAGTTGGGCTGATGGCGACCAAGTTGTTGTGGATTTTATACATCAAACAAAGGCTTGCAGCTTGGCGACGTCTCTCGAGGGAGTCCCACTGTAGTTGAGCGATCAATTTGGTAACACTGGCTTGCCGACTGTAGGTGTTGAGTACAAATCTGGCTGCTTGGCGCTGGGTGCTCTCAATCTTAGTGATGTTCTTCTTGGTGTGTGGATTCTTCGTGCGTTGACCAAAAAGAGTGTATAACCGGGAAATTGTCCTTCCTCTGTCGTTTCTCATAATGCAAGTAAATAAGATCATTGAACCACTTTGTTTTTAGAAAAAGTATAATCTCCTTCCCGGTTCGTACACATCCGGCTTGCACGGAACCTAACTGCGCTTTGATCATGCTGATTCAACTGGTATTGGGTCTGAAATCCAAAGAAGAATTAAAATGTATTATTTAGAATAAAGAAAATCACTAATAAACCAAGCATCAAAATGATCACTGTAAAAAAGAACAAAGAAGGAAAGATACTAACTGAACTACAGGAGGATGTGAAAAACCGATGGAAAGAAAACTATGAACAACTTTACAACAACCAAAATCGTAGAAATAAAGAGATAGCAAACAGCATCCCACAAATGCCAAGCACAGAAGAGGAGCCAGGCATTCTGAAGGATGAGATTACCAGCGCCATAAAAAAAGCTAACTGATGGCAAAGCACCTGGATATGACAACGTGACAGCTGAAGAGCTTAAGGCATCGGATGAAGCAGGGGTCAAAATCCTGCATCGGCTGTGTAACAAAATGTGGAAGAACGAAGTCTTCCCAGAGGACTGGCGAAAGGCCACAATAACACCAAAATAATAAAATATTCAAGAAAAAAAAGACAAGTTAGACTGCGCAAACTACAGGGGCATCAGCCTACTGAGCCATGCAGGGAAAGTATTCACCACCATTCTGCAACGTAGAATCATGAAAAAACCAGAGGTGGTCTCGGAGTCTCAAGCTGGCTTCCGATCTGGAAGATCAACAGTTGACCAACTTTTCACCCTGTCAAATCATAAAGAAACTCCTTGAGAAAGGCAAGGAACTGTATTGTCGTTACATCGACTTTGAAAAGGCCTTCAACACAGTTTGGCAGGACGGTCTCTGGAAAGCAATGGGATTCTTCGGCTTCCCAAGCAAGATCACCAGGCTTCTCAAAGCACCATACAATATATCAAACAGTGTTGTGCGTGTGAATGGCGACCTGACTGGTTTCACACCACAGTGGAAGTGCGGCAAGGCTGTGTGATATCACCACAACTCTTCAACATAATTCATGAACTTGTTATGCTCTATGCAACCCATGACACTGACATAGGAATAATGTTTCAGGGGCAACTGATCTCAAATCTCCGCTTCGCTGATGACATAATTTGTCTTACTGGCTGATTCTGCTAGTACCCTACAGACTGCAGTGGACAACGTCTTTCGTAGTAGCTCGAACCTCGGACTAAAGATCAACACTTAGTAAGACCGAAGTACCACTACAAGTAATCAGCAGCCAACCTTAACATCAACATTAATGGCAACCTGCTCAGGCAAGTGAATGAGTTTGTGTACCTGGGAGGTACCATATCTCAAAAGGGTACAAGCAGAGAAGATGCATCAAGCACAGAATAGGAAAAGCACTAGGAGTGGTCCAGAGACTTCATAGTATATGGAATGCCAACTTTCCAAGGACATTCAACGGGCCACCAAGATTGAGCTATACAGGTTCCTAGTACTTCATGACAAACCAGCTATCAATTAAACTGCTATAAAGGGCGTTGGCTTTTAATAAAGTGTTCCTTGTTATGCAAATGAGACATTTTACGCTCCATAGCTTTCACACTGAGATTCGGAGACTTGCTTTTTGTTATTTCCCTATTTCACGTGTTCAAGAACATTTCTTTACAGATAAATGAGCATGAAAAGAGTCTTTCGCACGACTATATGGTGCGGACATAATATCAGATTTGTGAATGAATAAAAAATGTAATATTCCATCCTATATGGAGCTGAGACCTGGAACATGAAGAAAGAAAATGAAAACCGCCTCCTAGTCTTTGAAATGATGTGCTTGAGAAAGATTATGGGGGTATCACGTTTGGACAAAATACGTACGGTAACACAAAAATACGGGACAAACTTGGGCTGAAGAACAGAGTCACTGATAAAATCACACAGATAAGGATCCGATTCTTTGGCCACGTACAGCGGATGGGAAACGACAGATACCCCAAAATATTATGCTAGTAGAACTTCAAGGCAATGTGCATAGAAAAAGACCACGTGGAAGAGACATCCCAAAAGATGGATGGACACTGTCAAAACAGACTACATAGCTCGAAACATCTCCTCCGTAGCAGCAGCAGGAAGGCTGGCCAAAGACGGAGTGGTATGCCTATTATTATATGGCATGGAATCACCATGGATCAGATGGCAAGGCATGTGCATTAGCATCCGTGCCGACGCCTTCCCCCTATGTCATTTAAAATCGCAACAAAAGGTTATTCTATTTCATTTTTTGAATTTTTAGTTTAGTTTTAGCTAAAATTTTAGATAAAATCTATATTAAAGCGCCAATGACAGTATTAAGACAATGAAAAGAAAAACCCAGTACATGAAACGAAAGAGAACTTGCAGAATAGAAAAGGAGGAAAGAACATTCATGATATTGAAAAAAAAGAAGGTAGAAAGAAAATTAAATCAATGGGGAAAAGAAAGAATATTAACGGATTTAGAAAGTAATATTAAACATGTTAAAGAATAGAGAAATGAATACAAATGTGAAGGTTGAAAGAAATGAAATCATAGTATATAGAGAACAAACTTGGGAGAGAATTAAGAAGATCACCACAAGAACAAGAATTCTCACCATTCAGCTGCTGCAGTTCTTGTCAAGGTCCAGGATGATAACAGCATGCTTCAAACGGATATTTCGTGCAACTCCCATATCTTTCTTTACCGCGATTTATCTTCTTCAGCCGCCATGACATCCACCTCGTTGATCAAGTTCTTCGGAATGTCGTCAACGTTTTGTAAATGGCCAGCAATCTCTATGTAATATGACCCTTATTCTGGTTCTCTCCAAATCGTCCCCCAGTCTTGACATCTCATCTTTCTTGCGCCTGTTTCATCAAAGGGACACATAACAAAAGCTAACAATGAAGTAAAACAGCATCAAAATGCCTAATTCTATTATTGTAGGTTGAACGATTTAATAATTTCATGTATTTTGTTTAAATTGTACTTAAAACTGGCGTGTTATTCCGTGCATATTCAGATATAGAACATTCTTCAAGTTCATGAACAGTGATCTACTGAAAACCCGGGACAGAAAAAGTCGTCTAAATATCACATTCGTTTAATAGGCCTACATCAAGTTGGCGTGATACATCGTCAAAATTACAAACTAAAGCAACATCAAACATGCAACTTGCAAGAGCTTACCATTCTCTGGCGCTTTCTCCATATTTGCAGTATTGCATCGCAATATCAGCAAGAGCAAATAGGGTAAGCCACATGTTGTCCAAGAGGTTTTTTTTTTATATCTTTCGACACTGTTGTCTAAGAGTTCGTATATCATCAACTTCTCTGATCAAGCTTTCTGCAGGAAATGAGGCTTGTAAATTAGGTTTGTTGATGCGCCTCCTGCGTATGTAACTATGTCACCAGGAAACGCGTAGTTACGCTGGCGCGTTACGCATTAAAAGTCATCACGCGCAAACCAGTCATGGACTAAATGTCACAGCAGCGGAAAGAGCAAGTTTGTCGAAGAGATGAAACTGTATACATGCTGGACAAAATAAGCAATTGCTTCCAGAATTTTAGTGCTAATTCATATGTATATGAACAGCCCGTTGTGTTCTTTCTTTCTTTCTTTCTTTCTTTCTTTCTTTCTTTCTTTCTTTCTTTCTTTCTTTCTTTCTTTCTTTCTTTCTTTCTTTCTTTCTTTCTTTTTCTTTCTTTCTTTCTTTCTTTCTTTCTTTCTTTCTTTCTTTCTTTCTTTCTTTCTTTCTTTCTTTCTTTCTTTCTTTCTTTCTTTCTTTCTTTCTTTCTTTCTTTCTTTCTTTCTTTCTTTCTTTCTTTCTTTCTATTTTTCTTTCTTTCTATTTTTCTTTCTTTCTTTCTAAAAACGACTGGAATTCCAGTTGCAAAGATACTGGGGAAAAGTTTGGAAATGCAAATCAATGAATGAAAAATCAGAATATTGTCTAAAATTTAATGAGCTCTCACATTAAGGGATCTGGAATGAGCGTTTTGAGCGTTTCGACAGTATTTTTTGTAGGACATGAGAGCACATCAGACATATCGAATTGTATTCTGAATACGAAGAATGTCTTTCTGATATCAAATAATTTTCATTTTTTGAAATTCACGATATAATACAAATTTTATGACAAATTATTAAAAGACCTAATTTTTTTTTTGTGCTTTGGGAAAAAATCCATATCTTCAATACGAAAGGTCCAAATTTTCAATTGATCGTCGGCTTTTCATCCCACCTACATACACTTTAAGTACATATCATCAGATTTATAAAGTTTGCTTCGAGTACTGATAAATATCAAAAATATCAATTTTTAATCATTTGCCATAAAATGTGTATTTCATAGCGAATTTCAAAAAAATCAATATTATTTTAAAGGTTAAAAGTCTGGGTTTCCAACAATTACGACTTGACAAAAGTCCAGAAATTCGAATTCCTTTACAGGGGGTGGGTGTGCATCTATTTTCTGGAATAGCCCATTTGTTTGCTGGTTATTTTTAGAAATAATATGAAATAATAATATAGAATATTGACAAACTTTTCAAAACAATATCTAAATAAAATCGGGTAATTGCTGCTACGTGAGAATTCATCCATTTTGGTTTTCGTTGAATACCATAAAAATCACAATTTATTGAATTAATTTTGCAATAACTAATGTTGGCTTTGAATACCAATATGGCGACGACCTGAATTTAATATCAGATGTATTGTTATAGCTTGGTTTTCATAAAAGTCTTAATTTGCATGCATGTACTTGAAAGCACGTTTAAAATACAACAATTATATTCAAAATAAGTGATTAGTGCATTTAAAAAACTTACGTAAGAAGAAAATGATTGCAAGTCAGTTTATTCGGTTTAATTTCCAACCAATATTAATTGTATTCCTTCAGAATAGTATATCAATTTCATATCGAACGCCATATCAAATTTATTTCGGGCATCAAACATGTTTTATAAATTATGTTGTTTTATAAATTTGGAGCTTAAAACAAGCTAGCGTATGTTATGGCAATTCATGGTCATTTAATACTTTGACAAGGAGGAAGTTGCTGCAGAATTGCCGCTTATTATTTAATTAATGCTGCACGTATTTTATGCACTAAAACCCACGAAAGGTCTTTGCCGGTGTTACAGAATATTGCTAATCAATGTGTTTTATCATTTGATATGGATCAGTGTTTTAAACTATTCCATCAATTATGAGACTAACAGCGCAGACCGCAACCAGATAACCACCGCAACCAGGACCAACTACCATACGTCTGGTTCGTGTAAACTGAAACAGCTAGCAATGATATTTTCCTGGGGATATTTCTTGCTAAAATAAATACTTAACGAATCGACTCAGTCATCGCCAGGCTTTCACGGAAGCATCTCTGAACATATAGGTCTACTGACTGAAAAGTTCAGACGTACAGAGTTTTTAGAGTTACAATCATGGCCTTGTCAAACAACGTTACAATCCTGATATTGCTTTGCCAAGGTAAGTGTAATAGGCCTATTTTTGTAGCGCCTATGCCATCCGGTAATATTCAGTTAAGGGGGTACTACACCCCTGGCCAATTTTGTGCCTATTTTTGCAATTTTCACAAAAATTATAGCGCATTGGAAGTAAGATACCGTATGTATATTATATGGGCAAGGACTATAACTACTGCACTGAAAAATTTGGCAATTCAAGGCAAGTATATTGATTTATTGATCAAATATTGGTTTCCCCTCATTTTTGACTGTAACTCCACAACTGTTGTCTGTGATGAAATAAAATTTCCAGTGCAGTAGTTGCAGTCCTTGCCTCTATAATATACATATCTTACTTGTCATCAATGCTCTATAATTTTTGAGAAAAATGCAGAAATAGGCACAAAATTGGGCAGGGGTGTAGTACCCCTTAAATCTAAATATGATGAAAGAAACAGACACACACACTCGCCTTTAGAGCGTTTTATTTAAAAGGTGCGAGACTTTGGACTCACGGTGAAATCTGGAACCCTGGGTATAATGTGTCCCACCCGGATGGCATACGTTGGAACGACATGGGGTTGTTTATTTTGTGTGTAACGGTTTAAACTCTACCAATAAGTCATTTTAACATTGTACATTAACGCCATCTTGCAAGCATGCAGGTGCGTAAGAAGCGGGCGGAGAGGGTGGACGGTGGACGAAGCCCATGGTTCCGAGGGTTCAGGGGCCCCATACAAAAGCGAAAATGAAATAAGGGCCTGATAAAGAATAATGTTAAAAGGGCCCCGCACTACACTTATACATGGGCCCCTGATCGCATACGCCCCTGATTGCAAAACCGCAAGGGAGTGCCTTTCACCTAATTCCGATTAGATGATCTTGTATTATGGTCAATAATATTTTATTCCAATCACCTCAAAAATGAACATAGGTCTAACGATGGTAATCAGCGAGCCTTGTATCTTAGGAAATGTAATGGAAGATGGTGAGGCAATGTGGATGATACCCAATCGACTACCCTGCAGATGCACTCAAATCAACCTCGGGGGATTTAATGTTGTTAGACACGCAAGTGTTGTTGGTTCCAACAAGACAGCAACGTATAATGACTTAGATGACGCCCTGAATAGTCAGCGCTGTCTTGAGAAGAAAGGTATGATTTTTGTGGTATACAATGTACTTACTGTCCGACCCATGAGTCCATGCGTGTTTAGGTTTTGTGTTAATATTAGTAGAGGACCAGCCTGTAGACTCCGTGACTAAATCATAGAACAAAAGTTTGAGAGTCATTTTGGGATCTTTGATTGATTCTGAATAAATTTAGCTTGGGCTCACCTCCGGAAACTTCCGGGCATTCCGGGGAGGGGTCAATCAAGATCACATTTTTGGAATCCTCATGACCATACGAGTATTTTGATATGTTACTTGACATAATTGGAGCACTCTGAAAATTTATTCAGAATCAATCAAAGATCCCAAAATGACTCTCATACTTTTGTTCTATGATTTAGTAACGGAGTCTACAGTCACTCTGTAACTTTTAGCACCTGGATGTGTTTGAGCAAAAAACTTAAATTAATATCCGCTTCTTCTTATTCTTCTTTGGCCGCCGTCACTATACTGACGATTGCCTACCATCTGGCTGCATCTCCTTATCTCTTTCTTCCAAGCTGTTCTGTTCTGAGCTACACGATTGGCTTGCACTAGGTTCATTCCTGTCCATTCTTTGACGTTGTCAAACCATTGTTTCCTCTATCGTCCTCTCTTCCTTTCCCCTTCAACTTTTCTTTCTATTATCTGGAGTGTTAATGCACTGCCACTTCCTCTGAGGATATGACCAAGGTCTGCATGCGAGGTAGGTTAATTTTCATATCATCAACTCTCCAAGCAGCTGTCTTTGTACACCAAGTTCCTCGAGGATGCTCCTGTTTGTTCTTTTCTCCTTCCAACTGATGTTTAGCATTCTTCCCCAGAATCACATTGCAGCAGCAGTTAAGCACCCGGTTCTCATCTGCTTTAGTCATAGCCCAGTCCTCCAAGCTATAAAGGAGTACACTCCATAACAGTGTCTTGATTGGTTTCATTTTCAGTTCTGTTGCAAGGTTCCGATCATTCCACAGATCCTGAAGTTCAACCCTCCTTCCTTTGGCCATTCCAATCCTGGCTTTGTTCTCTGCCGTGTAATTTGCATTGGATGAATGTTTATATAATATTACCGCAATCGCATTGATTGTCTTGTTTCTAATTTGCAGAACCGTCAAATTCCTTAATGTCAACGGCATCAGCGGCACATGATGGCACCTCGGTTCCACTTACAACACCTGCATCAAGTACATCAGTAACAATACAAAGTGAAACAACCCGTTATGAAAGAAGTCAATCTACCGAACGGCTACCTGTTACAACTTACAACATTGATTGCAACTATGAGAATGCCAACGTGATGGGTAGGAAAATTAAGTCTTCAATTGTTTCGAAATATAATTCGTATCAACATGATGGCATCAACAATATTATTCGACACTGCTGATCAGTGTCATTTTTATCAAAGTTTGCCCCTTAAAAGTTGTTTTGCTCCCTCCCCTTTGCTCACTCTATAAAAAGTGCTGGCTACGCCACTGCTGCTGATAGATATCAAGGACTCAGTACAACACATGAGATTAGGAAGTGTTACCACCCCCACCAGCCCCCTCCACACACCCCCACACACCCCACCCCCACATACACACACCCCTTTTTAGAATCTCGAGCCCCCTGGCGGAAAAAAATGGGGACAATAGTTAGTCTGATTCTGCTAGACAAACAAATTACACCTATTATAGGTAAACTTAATGCAACAGTTGCGTCTGGTACCTCCGGATTTCATCAGGCATCTGATTGGTCACGTGACAAACGACGGGGAAGATTGTGCAGACGGCCCTTTTTGTTCATGGCTGGCTGCTCCACTCTCTCCCAAATGGCTTCCTTGAAACCTCACTCGAACTACTGTTCTCCTTTCTTTGTCGAGCATCACAGCCTTCTCTTGCCTAAACAAGTGATTAAAAACTTCAGAGATCTGGGCTTCACTTGAGCTATGTCTACGGTGTTGGTTTAAACTACAGATGAGGGATTGTTTGGTCTCTATAGGCTTCACCACAGGACAACGTCTCACCAATTACTACACGACATCTCAAGAAACATCTATATGGAGAATTGTGAGCAGATTGTGCTTGATAAATATCCTGGGAAACTCTCGTAAACTGTGGCTGCGCTACGTCGATGATATGTTTGTTATTATTGATAGGAATGAGGCAGTCTCATTTTACAATTTCATCAATGAGGTAGACCCGAATATCAAGTTTACCCAGGAGTGCGTGGATAATAAGCTTGCTTTCTTGGACTGTCAAGTTCACAATTCCCGACGACGGATCACTCAAATCCATGGTTTACAGAAAACCAACTCATACGGACTTCTATACTTGCAATTTGACTCTCATCGTCCATTAATACACCAGCTCGGGGTGATAAGATCCCTGCAACATCGGGCTAGTACCATCATCAGCGACCAAGAGGACCTTCCTAGAGAACAAAAGCACATTCAGAAATTTATGGGTTGCTGTGGCTATACCATTATTGGGCTTTCACCAAATCTAAAAAGAGCACACACAGAATCAAAACGCGGAAATTGGCACGGGTACCTAGAAAGCTTGGCAAAATCTTGCCATCGTTTGTCACCTGACCAATCAGATATCTGATGAAGTCCGGAGGTAAATGTGTGGAAAGCTTGTCGTTTTCTGGCAACATTTTGACCTTCTATTATTTTTTTTTTAGTTTCCATCTCAAATGCTCTTCTTTTGTTTCTTTCAAGATATGGATACTATAACGTTTATCTGGAGATTTTATGAACGAAAAATTGCGGATGGAATTTACCGGATCCAAGCAACAAAATCCAATGATACGATCATACTAGCCGTCTCAAACAGTTCGGTGGTAAGGTTTTTGCTAGTTAATTATTGAAATAGGTTTCATGGTTTGTTTTGTGTCAATGTGGAGAGGTCTCTTTTCATGCAAACAGGACATGTATGCGGTAAACATAGATCGCTACGTGAGCGGGGGTGCCAGTATGCGTGGGGTGCAGTGGGGGCACACACAGGCCGTTTTTCGGCAATTTTCCTATGGGATTTCTAAATTTTGCAATCGATGGGGGGCACGTCGTGACGCTACGCCACTGTGGGGGTGGGTGTCTATTTGTGTTATTTCGTCCATTCTAGTGTAGTTTTTCCTGATTTCGCTGCAGCTCAAAGAAAAGAACACTTTCAAATACCTGTTTTGATATTCGCTTGCCTATTAAAATGATAAAATGATATAATAATAATCATACGATAATGAATATAGTTTGTATTTCTCTTTGCAGATTATTCAGCGTCGCTTTGATGGTTCCCTCTCTTTCAACCGTACATTAACAGAATATGAAAACGGCTTTGGTTGCGTCAACAGCGAATTTTGGATCGGTTTCCATATTATCAAATTCGTCAATGCATTCCTTGGTCTTCATAAGTTGCACGTGTATTTGGAAGACTGGGACGATAGTTTTGCTATCGCAAAGTATGAAACTTTCGACATAGGTACTGATCAAGATGGATATTTAGCAACAATATCTTCGTACGCTGGAGTTGTAGGTAGGCTTACCATTGGTTTAACTTGCGAATATCCTGTATTTTTGTTTGGTATAGAACAATTCTTTGTGGTTTAATATAGATTTATTTTAATGTACGTTAATGGAATTCTAAATGATCAGAAATGGCGATTTGACATCACGACCGACGCATAAATGCCTTACAGAGGATCACTTGTGCTCTGAATTCAGGAATTATTGACATAAACATAAGGTGTAAGCCGTGGAAGCAAATCACCATAATTAACTCAAACATGGCCTCATAATTCATTCTAAAATATCTTTCTTATGTCTTCATAATCAGAAATCGACGAATTGCAGTTTTCCAATGGTATGCGATTTTCCACGTGGGATAATGACAATGATACCCTGGCTAATGAGAATTGCGCAAGCAAATGTAGCGGAGGATGGTGGTACAATTCCTGTGAATGCAATATCAACTCCATGTATCAATCAACATCGGATATGCCAGATGGTACAGGACTTCACTGGATGTCTTGGAGACCTGACTATTCGCTGCGAAAAACTGAACTGACACTATACAAATGATAGGAACTACATAATTATAGAACTTGATTGGATATTGCAAACGTGGGGTTTTAAAAATTACGAATTGTCCCGAATTTTTGACTTTTCAGTAATAATTATACTTGATCGATTGTAGATATTTTTAACATAGCTATAACAACATAAAACAATGCGCGCCATTTTCATCAAACATCTCACCTACCTAAGCAGATATGATGTTCTTGATTATGTTGGAGGACTCAATCAAGCTCTTTCACCTGGTAAAATTTAACACAAATTAAGTAATGAGTGCTGTATTCATGGGTATATGAAGACCTAAAAATCCTAATGTAATTGCATTGGCAACCTGTCAATCAATAGCATGTGTCACAATAAGGAATTTCTATAGCGCAACTCCATATAGAGGAATCCAAATTCACGCATTCCTACACCTGACTAGCAGCCTTTAGTTGGGTAGCCGTCGGCTATAGACGAATCCAAGTAGCCAAGTCATGGTCAGGATTTGGTCGGACATCTTTGGGTAGCCGCTAGCACCAACCTGGTGTTTTGAGCGCCCCATTGTGCAAATAAAAGTCGCCTAACACCTAGAGAAGATGCAAGGACGAGGAGGGTTAATAGAATAATAGCTAATAATATATATAATGGAGATAATTCCGCAGGTAATCCCGTCACATCTATTCATACATTATTCCTTTTGTTTGCAAGTACATCAATGCATAGATACCGCGTGTAGTTAATCCGATTATTATATGTCACTTCAACAGCGAATAGTCCAGCTGTGTGTTTTGTCGAAGGGAACCATTTGAAATTGGGGTTGGAAGATACCTTCCCCTAAATAACAGCTAATAACAGTATTGCGAACCTTCAGCATCCATGGTTCGATGTAGAGAGTCTTTCCTATTCAGAGGAAATATTGCAATTACACACCTTATTGCCTTTTAACAATAACCAATGACACTAGCACGTAATTCCAGTCAAGCACCAATATTTAATCCTATTGTTGAAGAGGATAATAAGCTTATACGTATGTATAGCATTAGTAAAAAGCTTAAGTCTTTGTTTGCTTTGGCTAAATCCTGTTCAAGTGGTGGGCTAACCAACAATTAACAATGAGAGGACATTCCTGAACCTCGTTCAGTTGGGGATGATTTGAAGTGACCGACAATTATGACCATTTGATATTTAATACCAGCAATGTGGAAAAAAAGAAATAATGTAGTGCCAAAATAATGTACCCTTTTACGGAAGGAGCAAAGTTTAACAAGTTATAACTCCGCTTCTGCAGTACGAATATCAGCGGCGAATGTCAGGTTATTATTTCCCAGTCTTTAAAAAATTGCAGGCAGAGGTGGGAATCGATCTCGGTACCTCCCGGTTAAAAAAGCACTGTGCAAGACCACTAAAGCCAACTAAATATCTGTTGTGAGATGCTTGACATTAATCTTTGATATTGCTTAAGGGCTGGGGTATGAACGTTTGGACAGTATTTATTTTGGGACATTAGAGCACATCAGACATATCGAATTGCATTCTGAATACGAAGAATGTCATTCTGATATCAAATAATTTTGATTTTTGAAATTCGCAATTTAATACACATTTTATGGCAAATGATTAAAATTGATATTTTTGATATTTAACAGTACTTGAAGTAAACTTTATAAATCTGATGGTTTATACTTAAAGTGTATGTAGGTGGGATGAAAAGCCGACGATCAATTGAAAATTTTGACCTTTCGTATTGAAGGTATGGATTTTTCCCCAAAACACAAAAAAAATTAGGTCTTTTGGGAAAAAAATCCATATCTTCAATATGAAAGGTCAAAATTTTCAATTGACCGTCGGCTTTTCCTCCTGCTACATACACTTTAAGAATATATCATTAGATTTATATAATTTACTTCGAGGACTGTTATATATCAAAAATTTGAAAAATATCAATTTTTATAATTTGTCATAAAATTTGTATTATATTGTGATTTAAAAAAAGAAAATTATTTGATATCAGAAAGACATGCTTCGTATTCAAAATGCAATTCGATAGGTCTGAGGTGCTCTCATGTCCCACAAAAAATACTGTCGAAACGCAATAAACGCTCATTTTGGATCCCTTAATGGAACAAATCGCGGAATTAAATTAGTAATAAAAGAAGTATATAGATTCTTATTTAGCGGTCAAATTGGATAAAAGGGGAAATATTTGTCCCTGGTCTAAAGAAAATATAGGTTAGAAAATTATCAAATAAATTTAAATTATAAATTGAGATTTTATATTTATTTCTTTCACGAGGCGGACAAACACTGACAAACACTGTATAAGTTAAAAACTCGACCCTCATCACTAGATGCTGTCATAGGTCAATGGTAGAGCATCAGATTGCTAATGTTAATATCGTTGGTTCGAGTCCTCCTGCCAGCAATGGTTATATTTATGATTTTAATGCTACGCTACAATTTGTTAAATTTTTTTCGTTTATTTATTTATTTATTTATTTATTTTTGTTTATTTATGTAAATAATTTGATATATTTGAAAGAGGTATTTGAGCAATTGAAATTTTGATTTTATAATTTGAACCCCCACCCCTCCCAAATTGCCAAACGCACAACAACTATGAGTTTGCATCATACATGTCATCATCATAAAAAAAAACCCATTCTATGTATACCTGACGCCGGCAACTAGACTACTATACAAAAAAATAGTATCACATCTTTCCTGCTCAATCAATATATTATAATACTTGCAAATAGATCATAAGTCGTGTTCACACAGTCGGACTTAAATGACTTATTACCGGTCTTAAATTACGTCGGTAATAGTATCGGATATAAGTGGCAGTGTGAATTAGCGTCGGATATAACTATATCCGACGTAATGTGCTTTAAATCCGACAATGTGTTCACACAGTCGGACTTAAATTACGTCGGTAATAGTATCGGATATAAGTGGCAGTGTGAATGAGCGTCGGATATAAAAAAAAAAAATATATCCGACGTAATGTGCTTTAAATCCGAAAATTTAAGGCTGAAGATGACCAGGGTTAAGAGCTGTTAAGACCGATCGAAACGTTACGTCCGGTTATAGTAATTACGTGTGGACATGCATCACTATTGGGCTGTCGGATATAACTGTGAGTATATCACTCGCGCAAAAGTTTAAGCAGAGTCCTAGGCGTAGATCCGGAGGGGGGGGGATAAATTGATGGTCCATACCATCGCACCCCCCATGTTGACGCCTGATAATGGGTTTCTGACCAAATTAACCTCATATTTGCCCATTTTTGCCCCAAAAGTGCAAATTTTCGCGCGCTCTGCGCGCATTTAGTCCATTTTTAAACAATATTTCATCAGTTTAGCTTCAAAATGGCAAAATTGTTCACGCGCTTTGCGCACAATTGAACCAAAAACTTATTCTGTCGCCAAAAGGTGCTGGATTGACTATACTTTTTTTTTCCAACTCCAGCCGCACCCCCCCCAATGTCAAAAAAGAACTCTACGCCACTGAGCAGAGTAATTTACTGCGTGATGTCATCATGGCTGCAGCTGCAAATATTAATATAAATAAACGCAATAGAGGGGTCAATTGGAATGACAAATAAACATTGGCTATCCTCAAAATTTGGAGAGACACGGAAAGTATTTCTGGGATAAAAAAAGATTTGGGAGGAGATAGCCACGCTATTACATGACAAGGGGGATTCCCCATACGGTCGGGGGAGATAAAGGCACTGAAAACTCTCTATCGCACCCTCCATGATCGGGTGAAAAGTTCAGGCGCAGGAGCAATTGACCATCCTTATTGGGATGACCTACACGAGTTTCTAGCGGGGGGGGTAACAAATGTAATCCCTCCAGAGGCCTCAGTGGGGGGGGCAGTATGGCCCTGGATGTAGATGAAGATGACATTTATTAAGCCATAAGCATGATAACAGAAAGGCATGCAATTGGATTTTATAAGATGATTAGGGGGTTCCAAATATACGGAAAGAAAAATAGGGGGTGTCATAAAATATTTTTGATGACCAAAATGTAGGGAGTTACAACACAACATGACTACAGATAGTGTGTTTATTTTATTCCAAAAGACTGATGCCTGTTGGGGGTGCAAACGTTGGGGGGTAGTCATAAAATCTTTGCTGACGAAATGGGGAGGTCGCAATTTTATTGAAGCCGACTTTTTGTAAATTTGGGACCCCACCCCAAGTAAAAAATAGCATGATGGGAGTCATTGTTATTTTTTTAACTTTTGTCATTTTTTTTAAGATGTCCACCATGTAGGGCCTACATGTAATAAAATGCGATATAGAGCTAAGTCTACTGTAAAATGGGACTACTTCGTCAAACTAAAATAATAATAATGACAATAATAATAATAATAATAATAAAAATAAATAATAATAATAATAATAATAATAATAATAATAATAATAATAATAATAATAATAATAGAACCTACATAAATACAAAATTGGTCTGAAATTTGGAACTTTTGAATTTGTATTTTTCTTACATGACATACCTACCGCATTGTCTGTAATTTTTTCTAAAGAGGGGCGTTTATTGAAAGTGAATTTTCAGTCAAAAAATTTAAAATCGGGTTAAATTTTCTGATGATGCTCAAAGGAGGGATTTATGACCGGTAATAGGCTTATCGGACATAACACGTCGGACATACGCTGGCGAAGTTACGCAATTTATCGGATTAATTACCATAGCAATAGGTGAAAACAATTTTGAACATATAGATTGAATACAATACTGGTCTTTTCAAAGATACTAATCTTACAGGTGCAAGTAATCATCATGATTCACCTATTGCTATGGTAGTTAATCCGATTATTACGTAACTTCGACAGCGTATAGCGCTATTGCCGACAAATGTGGACGCGTTAAGGGATTAGCGGAAATATTTAATTCGATCGGACATAAGCCTAGATAAAATATTACCGGTAATAAGTGCATGTGTGAACACAGCTATAGTTTACTAATCTAATCCTGTAATATAGACCTGTTATATCACCTTTATATGGTTTGTTATGGTAGGGATTAGTGTCCGATCTCTGTAATGTAATGTAAATGAAGCATATTGAAATGCAGGAAGAATCGATCAGGGCGCTATCTATTAGGGAAAGATAAACACTATTCAAAATATCAATAGACAAGAAGAAAGGGATGTAGAGATTTGTAATTGAGTCATGCATGATTTAACAGAAGGTTCTTTCCAAAACCCAAACGTAATGACTGTATTGTGTTGTAAACTTTAATCTTTTTTTTTTGTACCTGTGTTTTCGCGGACGCTGTCAAACGGGTGATGGTATTCAGTTTAAAATTTCCGCCAAGGCCGAATCATTTCACATTTTGAGTGCATTGTAGCCGACGGCTACCCAACTAAAGGCTGCTAGTCAGGTGTAGGAGTGCATGGATTTGGATTCGTCTATAATGCACTCAAAATGTGAATGATTCGGCCTTGGCGGAAATTTTAAACTGCATTCCATCACCCGTTTTACACCTTCCGCGAAAACACAGGTAGACAAAAGAATGATTAAAGTTTACAGCTTCTTTATGGTCTATTCGCTGTTGAAGTGACATAATAATCGGATTAACTACACGCGGTATCTATGCATTGATGTACTTGCGAACAAAAGGACTATGTATGAATAGATGCGACGGGATTACCTGCGGAATTATCTCCATTATATATATTATTAGCTATTATTCTATTAACCCTCCTCGTCCTTGCATCTTCTCTAGGTGTTAGGCGGCTATTATTTGCACAATTGGACGCTCAAAACACCAGGTTGGTGCTAGCGGCTACCCAAAGATGTCCGACCAAATCCTGACCATGAGTTGGCTCGTTGGATTCGTCTATAGAACGAAGTGGTTTGCCATGTTTAGAATAAAAACATAATGTAAATAGAAATAAATTTAACAATTATTTAGGTCCAGTAACACTAGACTAAATTGAATATGTGAATACAAAAGCCACCCAAGTCCATACTTTGGCCTAATTGAGTTAAGCATGGGAACTTGTTGCTATACATCGGCCTGTCATATGTATGAAAGAACAACTCAAATTCATCCTCCGTGTCTATTGGGTATTTGAAAAATAGCATGTATGAAAGAATCACCAAATTCCATGATTTGAGTCTTGTAACACATTGATTGAAATGCAGTATGTATAAAAGTCCACTTGTAACACATTCATTGCTAGAGAGTGACTTTTGGAAAAAAAAAATGGGTTTAATAAAGGGAAGTGTGTGGTTTATATTACATGGCCGAATGCTTATCAACATTATACATACCTGTGTGCTTTATTTTGTATTACCTTACTCGTGGTAATCTCATTCTAACATTGTTGTCTTTGTATATGATTCAAAAAACCACCCAAGTCCAAAATTTAAAATGAACCCCACGAAGTCCCTGAAATGCTAATCGTCATACTTAATACAGGTTAATCCACCCATTTGCACGTAAAACTTACCATATTGACCAGGTAAATCTAACAGGTTTTTCTCTCAAAATCACTTCCCATGGACTTGGGTGGCTTTTGTATTCATGTATTCAATTGTTTAGAGATAATAATGAAGAACCAATAAATATAATATAAGGTAAACTATTTTTGATACTTTTAAATTCACTTTTCGCCAGTGACGTACCGTGGCCGCTATACCCGGCCCGGGGGCTAAAGAAAATGTAAATTTTGCCGCCCCTTGCAGTAACAGCCCGAAAGGTTGACCCAATTTTTCCCAAGCCAGGATGGCTCTCGAAAATCTAAGAAGTGGTGGTGGTGGGGGTGGGGGGTGAGTTGGATGGGGAGGGGGGTAGGAGCCAAAAATGTGATCCACAAACGCACCCACCACCAGCTTCCACACTCTGGTTTGGGATTTCCGATGTGTTCCGTCATTTCTTTTAAAAGTTTCATCAGGTACACGTTTTGAACAAATTTGTCGTTTCACAAGTTTTGTTTGTGCTCATTTGGTTTTTAAATTATTATTCCTTTCCGTGCATTTGTGAAAGAGTCATGCCATTTTTATTCGCCAGATTCCGGTATTTGCACGTGGTTGTCACGGAAGCAAGAAAATAGATATTTGGCGAGTTACGAAAAGGCGACTTAGGGAAAAAGTGAGTCAGAAAAGCGAATGGCGCCGGTTCGCTATCTCTAAGGACCGCTATCTCTAAGGTTCGCTATTTCTAAGGTTCGCTATCACTAATTACAAAAAAGGTCCACTATACCAAGGTTTGATATCACTAATTTGAAATAAGGTTCAGTATTTCTAAGGTTCGATATCACTAATTTTAAATAAGGTTCGATATCACTAATTTTAAATAAGGTTCGCTATCACTAATTTTAAATAAGGCCCGCTATCACTAATTTATTGAAGGCTCGCTATATCTAAGGTTCGCTATCACTAATTTGAAATAAGGCCCGCTATTTCTAATTTTAACAAGCCCGGTATCCCTAAGGTTCGTTATCTCTATTTCAAATAAGGCCCGCTATCTGTAAGGTTCGCTATCTCTAAGGTTGGATATCACTAATTTTAAATCAGGCCCGCTATATCTAATTTTAATTTAAATAAGGTCCACTAACTCTAATTTAAAAAAAGGCTCGCTATCTCTATCTCTAATTTAAGACAAGGCCCACTATCTCTAATTCAAAATAAGGTTCGCTATCTCTAATTTAAAATAAAGCCCGCTATCTGTAATTTAAAATAAGGCCCGCTATATGCCTATCTAATTTAAATTAGAGATAGCGAACCTTATTGAAAATTAGAGATAGCTGGCCTTAGATTAATAGAGATAGTGAACCTTATTTAAAATTAGAGATATAGGGGCCTTTTTTAAAATTAGAGATAGTGGGTCTTTTTTAAAATTAGGTATAGCGAACCTTAATTGCAATTAGTGATAGCGAACTTTAGAGATAGCGAACCTTAATTAATTAGTGATAGCGAACCTTAATTAAAATTAGTGATAGCGAACCTTAGGTATAGCGAACCTTAATTGCAATTAGTGATAGCGAACCTTAGAGATAGCGAACCTTAATTAATTAGTGATAGCGAACCTTAATTAAAATTAGTGATAGCGAACCTTAGGTATAGCGAACCTTAATTGCAATTAGTGATAACGAACCTTATTTATAATTAGAGATAGCGAGCCTTATTTAAAATTAGTGATATCGAACCTTAGAACTCGCTGGGACTTGGTATTAATATTCTAACTCGCCACTGTTATTGTAATTTAAGCAGGTGATCACTTTATTGGGGTAACTCGCTTTTATTCAACTCATTTTTCCTAACGAGGTGCAGTAATTATGATCTTTTACAATGCAGAAAGTAGGCCTATAGTATTATAAACCTGTTGCGTTTGTTCTTGTCACGTATGTTGCAGGTTTGTCACGTTTGTCGTGAATTAAGGGCTGGGGTATGAACGTTTGGACAGTATTTTTTGTGGGAAGTGAGAGCACATCAGACATATCGAATTGCATTTTGAATACGAAGAATGTCCTTCTGATATTAAATAATTTTGATTTTTTGAAATTTACGATATGTAATACACATTTTATGGCAAATGATTAAAAAGTGATATTTTTGATATCAAACAGTCCTCGAAGTAAACTTTATAAATCTAATGACATGTACGTAAAGTGTATGTAGCTGGGATGAAAAGCCGACGATCAATTGAAAATTTGACATTTCGTATTGAAGATATGGATTTTTTCCCAAAAACACCCAAAAAAATGAGGTCTTTTTGGGAAAAAAATTGTATATCTTCAATATGAAAGGTCAAAATTTTCAATTGATCCTCGGCTTTTCATCCCAGCTATATACACTCTACGTATCATTAGATTTATAGAGTTTACTTTAAGGACTGTTAAATATCAAAAAATTTAAAAATATCAAGTTTTAATAAATGGTCATAAAATTTGTATTATATCGTGAATTTCAAAAATTGAAATTATTTGATATCAAAAGGACATACCTCGTATTCAGAACGCAATTCGATATGTCTGGTGTACTCTCAGCTCAAACAAAAAATACGTGAAAACGTCCCTAAACGTTAATATCAGATCCCTTAATTCACGGAGTTTCATACGGAAGTGTCATTATGACTATAAATTCAGTTAGCATCGATTTACATTCGTTTTATCCAGCGACTGTAATTCTTTAGTTTAATATTTATCATACATAGAACACGTTCTATATGTGCTGTCTACGTGCCCTATTTGCTTTTCCCCCGGACTATGTTGCTAAATTACTTGACACGTGAAGTATCTGATATTATGCACACAGACAAAAGAAGTGACCTATAACTTTAAAATAGTGAATAAAAGTCATATATGCTAAATATTGATAAACACCAAACCGTGTTCAATTATGCCCATTTCTCATTTTAGTGGTAGGGTTATCAACATAACTTGAAATTATCTAAACTATTGCTGAGTCAATTTAGGAAAGATAAGTATTCCTGGTATTAGAATGGTTTTCTGCAAACTGGAATATGCATTTGGGCTGTTTTTTGTTATTGGTACGTATACGTTGTTTATATATAGGAGGGAGAGTTGGCGCAGCGGTTATTCCCTCGCCTTGCACCACGAGGTCCCGGGTTCAAGCCCCGGCGCGGCCCAAGGACTCACGTGCCGTTTATCTCGATTCCATGCTCGCTCTCGCAGGTTTTCTCCGGGATCTCCGGTTTCCTCCTGCTTTCAAAAATCGGTGATTAGTTGTTTTGTTATCAAAAACTTCCTTCACCCAATGAAATTTGGGGAGCTGCACAGATAATTAGTGGATGTTACAATCTAAGTGCAGATAAGTTTGCGCCACCAAGTTCGGCTGCAATCAGCCTAGTTGATGCGATCTGATTGTGATGATTCACCATGGCAGCGAAATTACAGCGCTTTGATCCCTCCGAGATCTGGGAAAAGGCGCTATATAAAACACCGAAATTTAAAAAGATATTTTCTATTAAAACGGCTTTAAAGTCGAACACCAATTTCTGTAGTCAATTGAATAAACTAAGGACGGTTTATAACTTTATGGGGTTTGTCTGTTTGCGAAATCCACAACGACTTAGATTGGTTTGATAAGTTTCTAATATGAGTAAATTAAGGGCGTACTACACCCATATATTGGTTTGATTGGTCTAAATAAATATTTTTTCATTTATAGCTAGGCGATATATGCACGGATCATGTGAAATAAAAAAATATGAAAAAAAGAAGAAAAAAGTGCTTTTAAACAATTGTAGTAAGTCATTTTAGCCCTATATATATTTTGTTTACTGTATCCTAGTTACTCAGATGCGTGTTTCATAACAAACCATGATTTATTCTATTCAGCATGTTCAAGTAGGGTACATGAATAGAATACATTAAATCCTTTGTTATACTCTCTATAGAAAATCTAGTGGTGCATGCAAAATATATAAACACTTACACAATGGATGTATAGTCATTACTCAATAATATTATAATGTGTTGTTAGGAGAAGAAAAGGCTATTAGGTCACCGTATGTCAGGTTATAGGTCAATTGGTTCAGGTCAAATTTAAGCATCAATTTTGAATACACATGTGAGAGTTTGTGATATCATAATGAGGAATAATTTTGATATTCTGTCTTTAACTGGATATATATCGAGAAGTGCAAGGTGGATATACTAATATACCTTGGGATGTAAATGGTGAGTACAATTTAGAATGCCTAGTTGCGATGGATTTCACAAATAAATATAAAATAGTTACCAAAATCACAAACGTTAAGCTTACGGAAAACTACCCAATATGGTGGTATAGGTGACAAGAAATACAATTTTTTCAACATTGCTGTAGTATGGTTGTGGTAACCTGTTACCTGTGGCTTAATTAAGTTTCAGTGAAATAATGTCGCAAGTTAAAAATACAAAATATAGATCAACATTAAAAATAGAAGCATTTCCTTTTTGATAGTTGTGGAGCACCAAGTTCATGAAGTCATAAAAGAAATCAGGAACCACTTATTCCCATTTTACATATCAACTTTATTTCCCTAACGTGTTAGCAACACATATCCAAAATTTTAACGAAATCCGTTGATAGTAAGCTTTCCAAAATGAAGTGAATTTAAATCATCAGTGATGTACCACCTTTTGGCTTCTACTTTTAAAAGCATGTAAGCTACGTTGATACCGATGCCACCAATAAAACGAGAAGATTTGCCCTTCATTTTGCATACCACTTTGTCCATTTTTTTTTTTAATTTCTTCACAAAATGCAAAAAAAAGCAAAAAAAAATCAATGGGTGTAGTACCCCCTCAATCCATTTCTAAAGTCTATGATACTGGTTTTCGTATACTTCTCATTCAGCAAGCGGCTTTGGTCAAGAACAATCTGTTTGTATTTACGAAAAACATTTGTCTGAACGTGGTGTTTTATGGGAAACAAGATGTCTTGATTCAGCACCGGAAATTGGGTGTCACTGCGATGTAGTCATCTTTGGGGGAAGCAACGTTGATTCAATTGCTTCCGACAGTAACAACGAAACAGGTAATTCAAATAATGAAGAATATGGCATGCACTGCAAAAATATTTTACTATAAAAGCAAACAACGAAAACTACATGCTGTAGTAACGAAAACTACATCGTAGTGAACCGTGCTTCATTGAGATAAGACATGCTTATTTTGCTCTGAGCTTATCTTGTTTGCTACTGAGTTCTATTTGAACTTGCCTTCAGTTTTGACTTGAATTTGTTTTGAACTACACCATGTAGTTTTCGTTGTTTGCTTTTATATTTTGTTGTCTGTCCCTGAAGAAGAGCAGTTTATCTGCTCGAAACGTCGGTTGTTTTTTGTCTGTTTGGTTTTGTTTGTCTGCTCCAGGTTACGTTTGTACTGTTTTGCTGACACTTCTGTGGGCTCTGAAATTGGCAATTTTTGGCCATCGAACTTTGCCTGTTTGTGTACCTACCGAGTCTGTTTATGTGCACATTGATTTACATCATTGATCCTTGTTGTTTTTGCAGGTTTAGCACTTTTGTGAGCCTTGGAACTGGTAATTTTTGGCTATCGTACTTTACCTACTTCCTATGCTTACATTTGCTGGTTTTGGTCCCCCTGCATATAGTCTAGTCTGTATTTTACTTGTTTCCCCACATCAAGTTGGTGTACCTTCCCAGCAAACACAAAAACGTTTTTAAAACGTGTTAAATAAGTTATATTTTGGGTTTTGGTTCAGGTAAAAACGTTTTAATTACATTAAAATGTCGGGTTATATAAAGGTCATGAAATCGTTTTAAACGTTTTGTATGAAAACACACTACAACTATATTTTTTAAATGTTTTCGAAATGTCATTGTAAACTATTTTTGCAAACATTTTTGGCCAAATATTTTGTCAACACTTAAATAACATTATGTTAAAATATTTGCACCCAGCAAACACAGAAATGTTCTTAAAATGTTTTTACAAAACGTTTTAATAACATTTAAATGTCGGGTTATATAAAGGTCGTGAAAACATTTTAAAAACGTTATTGTAAATATTTTGGGCAAACATTTTTTGCAAAATATTTTTCAACCACAAAATAACATTCTGTTTAGAATGTTTTGTATCAAGTTTTCAAAAATGTTTTTGGAATGTTATTAAAATGTTTTTATACCCTTTATATAAACCCGACATTTAAATGTTTTCTGTAAAACATTTGTGTTTGCTGTGCAGTAAATTACCAACAAATGTTATTTAATGTTTTATACCATTAATGTACCCTTTATTAGGGATGACCATCATAATTTCATGTTGCCCCTTTTGCTACAAAAGATTATTTTCTGGAAATAACTCATCAACAGAAGTATTTTGGTGGTTAAATGGTCAAAATCGGTCAAAAACTTTTCGAATTATGAATTTTCAAAGTTTCCCATTCTGACCGGTCATTGGAACGAAATAAATTGACAAAGTCTAAATATAGCAATGTGAGCAAAATTGGTATAAGCATATATTTACCTTTTATATTTCTTTATTTTAATATATATGCAAACATGAAACAAGCATATTGTGAAAGTATCAAAGGGTTTCTTATGAAATGGCACTTTACTAGTCAATAGCATTAAGTATTTCTTCAAACCGAGGCACTGAAATCATGCTTTTAGAAAATATTTGCCATCCATAATGGCCAAAGTGGCACAAAATCAAAAGTCCAGGTGAACTTTTTTTCCACAACAATATACACTACACATAAGAAAAATACTAATGTACTACAAGGGATTTTCAACATAGGAATCCAAACAATCAAGTACCAACATGCACAGCTTTGTCCTGATATCACTTCTGGGGTTTTAACAAAATGTTTAACCTCTATTGTGATTGGCAGCAGCATAAGGTATCTCTTTGATAGCTGATAATGCCCAGCCATTCAGCAAGTGGCTAATAACAGACCTTGATAGGCTTGAATGAATACTGTCATGTGCTACAAAACCATCACATCCAGGGCCTGGTCATTAAATATGCTACAGGGAGCACAGTACTTTAACAATGGAGTGAAAGACTCATTATTGATTAGGCGCGTATTTTAAAAGTACAGCTCCTGTGCGTGTATAGCAGCAAGTCAGTGCAGATGGTATAAATATAAGAAAATGTTTAGGGTTGAGATCAGGTGAATAATACAACAAATGAGCATGAAACTTCACATTTATGTTCAGAAAGGTGTCTATTTAACATGATTCGAAAGGTGTTTGGAAATTCCAAAGGGAAGCTGGTGATTTAATTTTTAACTCGAGATCTACTTGTCCGGTTTTTTTTTCCTTTTTACAGAGGGTATGATAGAGGTAATAACAACAACTCTGCCAAATTACAGCTCATTAGGTCAAGGTGTTCACCTGATCTTTTTCATCTGAATATTTTGTGCCATTCTGAGCAGTGCTGCACTGGGCCACTGGCAATTAAGCGCACTGTGGCGATGGACCAATTTTGACTCACACTTACAGAAAAACCAAATAAGTTATGATGCTGTAATTTGCAGGATAGTTACAAAACATAATTGGCATTAACATCTCCAATTTTTACAGAAAAATTATGAAAAAAAAAAGAATGAGCTCAATTTAGAAATGTCTGTGCAAGCAGTGCACAGTTGAGCTCCCTGCATGTCTATGGGAGTGTTCTAATCAAGTTGATGGTTCATTGGTCATCCCTACCTTTATATAACCCGACATTTAAACGTTTTCTGACAACCTTATATAACCTGTTGCGAATGATGTCGAAAACGTTTTGTGTTTACTGGGTTGCTATATTACTCATTTATTGCATTTTCACGCTGAATGGTCATAAAAAAAGTAAATTCTGACATTTTAGAATTGTCAAAATATTGAAATTACGAAACACATATTTATCTGGTACTTTCTTACAACTATAGATTTACAACCGCGGCCAACTACTGTGTTTGAAGACGTTTCTCCTACGAAAATAATCACTACAGAGAAGCTAGTGCCTCCAACAACCATGTCAGGCAAGAATTGCCATTTGCTATAGAAATGATTTTATTTAGGGGTGTCTGTGGGGATGTTGGTAGGGGTGGGGTTGATGTGTGTGGATGAGGGTTGTAGGTGGTGGAAAACGCGAAATACTATACTTGCGAGGGGGATGGATGTGGTGGCGGTTTTGATACGTGCTGCACTTGTGATGCATATTGATGAAAACATGTATGTTTCTGCACTCATAGAAATTGTTCGTTGGCATTACTCAGTAAGTTGATGTAAGTCGTTGCGTCAACTTTCCGAGTAATGCCAACGCGTACAATTTTGAGTAACGCTGACTCGATATCGATATCATTATGTTGGTCGCACTCATTTGCACTTACTTTATTGAGTTGTTACAACTCAGAAAATGAAACTAACCTAGGTTAGCATAATTTTCTAGAGGTGTGCTATCGTATACAACATTTTGCACTGATTACAAAAATAAATATTTGAATACTACTAGTAATTGTGCAGAAAATTATCCAATTACGTGAATTAAGTAACAAAGTACCAAATTGGAATAACTCAAAACAATAAGTACCAGTAACTTAATATGAACGAGTTACATCAACTTACATGTTGAGTTACAATAACTCAACCAATTGGTTCTTTGAACCTTGTTTATTTTTCTAAGTTCCCTGAACTTGAATTCAGAAGTTGGCATTACTTAAAAAGTTGATGCAACGACTTACATCAACTTTTTAAGTAATGCCAACAAAGTTGATTAGTTGACGGAACTTTTGAACTTTTCAGCATTTTTAAGTTCGGATAACTAAAATGAATTTTGTTTTGGCAACTTTTACACTATTTTTGAGTTGTCCAAACTTACTCCTTTTGAATTGCGTCAACAAGGCGAACAAGTCATTTCTATGAGTGTGTGAGGACATCCATAAACAGGAAAGTCTACTTTGCTATTAATATTGCTTCTATGTAGACAGACAACTTTTGTAATGTTTAAATCTCTATGCCTACTATTGCTGCAATGAGTTTGTGTCTGTCCTCTGTAATTTTATTGACGCTTTTAATATGCATCCAGTGCTCAGTTATTTCTTTCCTCTAAAAATAAAACATTTTTGTCTCATTTCTGATACCTTCAAACGCTAGTCCAAACTACAGATGACGAAGATTATGCTAGTGGTTATCCGGTAAATGAAACTATCACAGTAGCTCAAGGATTGCCGACTTACACTGATGTTTCAGGTAAAATAATATATTGTGATATCATATTTTGGACTATGAATACAGGCTGTATCAAAATGATTGGTACCAATCAGTTTTCATGTTTATTGACAAACCTGCTGCTTCCAAATTGTAGTTCATAACCGTTCACTTTATTTGTCTGCAAATTAGATGCATCCTATGTTGCATTGTGATGAGGCAGTCCTGTCCATAATCACTGAAAACTAATTTTTGATACACCCTGTACACGTCAAAAACAAAACAAAAACATAAAGCCGTTTATGCAGTGACCTAACTTAAAGAAATAGAGAGATTGCGATTTCCAACTGAAACGAACGTATCGAACGTACGTGGAATCTATTCAAAACCACTCTCCTGTGACGGGATTGTGAATCGATTCCACGTATAGGCTCGATACTACGTTTGGAAATTCGCAATCTCTCTTTTTTCTTGACTTTAACGTACGTATGAGCAGATCGCAATTTCTCACTTGACAAGATGAAACAAAGACTGCGTGAAAAATCTAGAGCAGTATAATAGTTATTAATTTGTATTATCAATATAGGTATAGCACCCAGTACCAAACGTTTGGAGACTATACAAACAACCATGCAAAGACACGGTAGGTATAATTTATTTTGTTGCGTCGCCATCCTGTCGGGGGTGGGGCGGTAGGAGCAACCAAGCCTTAAAATCAAACTTTTAGCAAGTCATGACTGGGTGACACGAGAGTTGAGATAACATTGACTCGATTCACTCGATTCGTTACAGTTCGGCTAATATTAATGCTAAAATTCAACATTATTTTCCAATATTTTGGTTTTAGTTTACACTGACTGCACAGAGGTTCCTGCCAGTGGCGTATACAGAATACAACCCATGGAACTCGCAAACCCTATCTCAGTGTATTGTGATATGAACAGCAACGGAGGTGGTTGGATGGTAAGTAGTTCAAATGTGTTATTCAATAATATTTTTCTCGAGACTTGACGTATTATTCATGAATTTTAATCTGCTCATTTGCATATTTGACATGAATGTTACCTATATAATTCCACTCGAACGTAGTATCCGATGAGCTTAAAAGTTGGCAATGGCGCTATACATGTTATATGGCTTCGTATTACGTCACGTCAGTCCAAACCCATATTACATCTCTTCCATATAATGTATAATTATGCATATAGGCGTCGGATTTGATTTGATTTGATTTGATTTATTGATATTCCAGGCAAACATACATACAATAGCAGAAAAAAGCCCCCCAAAAATACAAAATAATACAAATAGTCAACGGGGTCCCTGCCGGATTCCCTAATAGCGAACTAAATCACTTTGGAATGGGTCTCCGATAACCCCGTTGTCGGAAGCGGGGGACTGAGGGGACGTTCCCCCCTAGCAGACAAAATAAAGCAATAATTGCCCTGTGCGTCTGTCTTTTTATAGCATAGCCAGAAAAACCGTATTTGGGGCCAAAATTGGGTCAAATTGCAAGATTTTGCGCGCTCCGCACACCAGACCATTAGATAGCGGAATTCCCCTTCATCATGTTCATTTTGGGCTATAAGTTGGTTGACATCAATTTCGGTAGTGACGTCAACTAAAGAGAAAGCAAAGTTACTCATTCATTTGTCAAATCTCATAATAATTTAGTAACTTTAAAAGCATGTCATCATTCGGTGACAAATCATGCGCCCTATCGAGCTATACGGTATAAAAGTTTTATTCAGGTTGTTCTGAGGCGTAAGGATGGCAGCACCAACTTCAACTTACAGATGCAGTCATACATAGACGGTTTTGGGGATTTAACGGGAGAAATGTGGCTCGGCCTATCGGTTCTGCGTGACCTCACATGTGGTATTACGGAGGACGTTTATGATCTTCGGAATGCTGGAGGGTGTCACTGGGAGCTTCGAGTGGAAGTGGGTGACTGGAATTTCAATAATGCCAATGCTAATTACGAATATATCTACATCTATGGAGATGACTACAGATTAGATGTGGGCGCATATTCTGGCAACGCCGGTAAGTTAAAATTGTCAGAGATACCTGAATTATATTAAAATGTGTTTATGATAGCTCCCATTTTTTAAGCATATGACATGTATGAGGAAGACTATTTCAAATGGACCATTAGTTGGGATGTCGCAAAAACGTTAACAAATTAACTCACAGACCAATCGATTCACACTAGCTGTTACGATCTTCAGAGACAGAAGGCCTAAAGCACCTGTTATTGTAATGTTTTACAATGTACTTAACAGGCAAGTCCACGATAATAATTTAAGCATCCAATTTCAAACTTGTTTAGCGAAATCCACTCTTGAAGACAACTGGAATATCCTTTGCGTACAAGATCCTTGCACAGACGACAATTTCCAAAAGGTGTTACCTTCACCAATCATTTCTTTCTTCAGGAACCGTTTCCTATCAGAAGATCCAACATAAATCCCTATTTTGGGAAACTGCGCATTTGTGGCGTAATTAAAAATGTTCTTTTGCTCTAGGGCTGATTTGTAGTAGTTTTTACTACACCAATATGAATCCATCTGGTTCAAGCACTCTGCATTTATAACTACAGCTTCCACAGTATAATCATACATAAGTGTTACTGAAGCACTAGCTTTTATAATAAACACCAATCTATCATCACATTCTGATATGTAGGGACTTTCCCTGGGTGATTTCACAGAACAAATATATATTTGACTGGTTATGTTATTGTTAACAAACCTGATTGGGGATTTTCCAAAATCTATATTATATTTCTTAATAAGTTCAATGTAACGTTCGTGACATCCCAAATAATAGCCTAAATAATATATGGTTGCTTTATGCTATTTAGAAACATTGGATGGAATTTTAAATTATGGTTTCAAGATACAAGATTGGAATGAATGATGCTCATAATCGAGCAGAATTATTGAGCCAGAAGTTCGGTGATTACTTGTTTGGTTATCAAAAACTTCCTTCGCCCAGTGGAAATTGGGGAGCTGCACAGATACTTGGTACATGTTACAATCTAAGTGCGGATAGGTTTGCGCCAGGTTCGGCTGCAACTGGCCTAGTTGATGCGATCTGATTGTGATGATTCACCATGGCAGCGAAACTACAGCGCTTTGAATCCTCCAAGATCTGGAAAAGGCGCCATAAAATTTCGAAATTTTATTTATTTATTTATTTATTTATTTATTTATTTATTTATTTATTTATTTATTTATTTATTTATTTATTTATTTATTTATTTATTTATTTGTTTATTTGTTTATTTATTTATTTATTTATTTATTTATTTATTTATTTATTTATTTATTTATTCATTCATTCAATTTATAGGAAATGAGTTTACACCCCAGTTGGACTCCGCATTCTCAGCGAGCGATAACGACAGAGATGCACATCTTCTTATGAATCTAGCTCAAGTAGCCCGTGGAGGATGGTGGTATAATCTGGATACAACACCAAACCTATGCGGGTACTATTGTCAACCGACCGTTCTTGAAACCTGCTCGGGTTCCATGAATTGGGGATGGTTGTCTCCTGTGAAAACGGCAAGCATGAAAACAAGACGTGTTGTGACCACATATTAGGCCTCAATGATATTTCAAACATCGCACTAATTTATAGTTAGCTTATCGACGCAATAACCCGGGCCGGGGCTTCAATATACAGGTGACGGACCACAAAAACGGTAAAATATTCTGAAGTTGCTTAAAAATGATTGATAAATCGAGAAAACAGCCTTCAACTAATTGTCATTGCAGAAATATGGACAAAATAATTATGAAGAAAAGAATACTGAAGGATTACGTCCGTCTCTAGGATCGGGCATAGGAAATCTTGTTTTGTCTCTCCTGTCATGAAAACGCATTGTCTAGCTTATTCGTTCTAGGGGTTAGTTCTTGTCCACAGGGTCCAAAACCTGACTAATTGTAACGAAACTGGTCTCAAATTTATCGTCATATAAAAAGAACAAGTCAAATATTACAGAAATAGTTTGCATTCTTCAGAATGCTTCATATTGGCATGATTGGGGGAGATACCACAAATATATGGTCAATACGGTTCAATGAGGGTGTGACCTTTCTTACTTTATTCGCCGTAGAAGTGACGTAATACGAGGATTAACTACCATAGCAATTATAGATTAATACACTTTTTGAATATATCGCCCTGCACTAAAATAGATGTCAAAGAACAGGGATAAAGATCTGGATCGTAATATTCATATCATGCTGATCACTCGCACCTGTAAGATTAGTATCTTATTATTCTACCGCGAATGTACAAAGCATTTTCTAGACAATATAAACCTTCCTTATTTGGTTTCCTTTTACATGGCGTAGAATTTGAGACCAGTTTCATTAAAATCGAAGCCTTTTTAAGTTGTTGCCCATGTGGAGCCTAAAATTTACCGCATCCACTTTGAACGTTACCGTGGATACTCTAATTCTTTATAGTTGACAAAATGAAAATGTAGTCTTAATGTTGCTTAAGGGGACTCGATCTTTTGTGCGTAATTATAAAGGGCCAGGGGATTCACTCTATCATTAAAAAAATATTAGAAGAAGTCAAAGAGCCCTAAGAATAAAAACTGTAGTGTAATTCACGCCAGACACAATTTCTTTATATGACAAAAAACGTTTTATATCAATTTTAAATTTAGCCTGAATCCGTAAATATGGTACCTCTCGCCCTTTTTTAGGTCAAGGCTGTTTTTACCATTATGCAGCGAACCATTGTTGAAGCTATTTCACATACATGTACAAAACATTCTAGATAAAGAATGAGGCTATATACTGTTGAAATATCTTTTCTTGATTTCGAATGATAATGTCATGAAGTCGTAAATTTTAAGGTCAACTTCCTAAAACCATAACAAAACATTGCGACGCAGATATTTCCCGACTTACGCAATTTCATCATCACATCAGTGTCTTTATTATTTGTTTGAAACCTTTCCCAAACGTTCGTGCTCTTTATGCATAAAACGGCTAATCTATCTTTACAAAACGCGTCTTTTTTTAGTAAACAAAAGGCTAAAGATGGCATTATGAGATTTATCTTTTATCATTACACTTCTTCACTCAACTGCCACCGTGGCCGAGCGGTAAAGCGCTAGACGCGTAATCAATGGAAGTTTCGAATCGCTGGTTCGAATCCCAACGAAGCCTGTGGAAACTTTTTTTTCTTCAAAATTCATGATCGCATTCCGAAATGAGTCACTTGTCGGTAAATCATGTATCGTATCCTTAAGGGATCCAAAATGAGCGTTTATTGCGTTTCGACAGTATTTTTTGTGGGACATGAGAGCACCTCAGACCTATCGAATTGCATTCTGAATACGAAGCATGTCTTTCTGATATCAAATAATTTTCATTTTTTTAAATCACAATATAATACAAATTTTATGACAAATTATAAAATTTGATATTTTTCAAATTTTGATATATAACAGTCCTCGAAGTAAATTATATAAATCTAATGATATATTCTTAAAGTGTATGTAGCAGGGAGGAAAAGCCGACGGTCAATTGAAAATTTCGACCTTTCATATTGCAGATATGGATTTTTTTCCCAAAAAGACCTAATTTTTGTTGGTGTTTTGGGAAAAAAAATCCATATCTTCAATACGAAAGGTCAAAATTTTCAATTGATCGTCGACTTTTCATCCCACCTACATACACTCTAAGTATAAATCATCAGATTTATAAAGTTTACTTCAAGTACTGTTAAATATCAAAAATATCAATTTTAATGATTTGCCATAAAATGTGTATTAAATTGCGAATTTCACAACATCAAAATAATTTGATATCAGAATGACATTCTTCGTATTCAGAATGCAATTCGATATGTCTGATGTGCTCTAATGTCCCAAAATAAATACTGTCCAAACGTTCATACCCCAGCCCTTAAGTTGAAGCTATTATTTTGGAAATCAGTGGCGTAGCTAGTAGGGGAGGACACGTGCCCTGGACGCAGTCTTGGGAGCGCCGAATCGACCAATTCAGCATCGATTCTGCGCCCCCTCCAAGCGGTGGAAAAAGTCAAAATTTTACCACGCTTCGCTTGCATTTCAGCACAAGTAATCATTTGAAAGATCAATTAAGACCGAAATTCAACTCCATTTTAACTAAAATTAATCAAAGTGGTATTTGTGCAAATTTTCACTCGCTACGTGCGCAATTGTTACAAGAATAAGGAGGGGGATGGGCGCCATTCTTAGAGTACTTGCCCCGGGCACCACAACCCCTAGCTACGTCACTGTTGGAAATAAGCTGGAATACTACGTGTTGGTATGAGAGATACATGTACCATGACTCAGTTTGGATGCGGCCCAATTAGGAACATTCACCTTAGGAATTAACTGTGCTAAATACTTTTGTTTCCAGGTAATCATTATTTTTAGTTTTTATTTCATTTATCTGCCAGCTCTGAACTTCTGTTGTCGCGTTGGCGCTATTTCTGGCCAGTGCATCCATGGACTAGCGCTAGTTCGCCTAAATTTCCGGTGTAACTTTTCTGGTTAACCGCGAGTCCACTCTTTTGGTGTTGTTGCCCGGGGAGGGGTCTCGGGGAGGGGTTCTTACTGGAAAATGAGACTATTTACTAGTCTCAGGTAGAAATGAGGGTACAGTGATGTGCGGCAGACTCGGGTGCATTTTCAGCCATTTACTTTTGACTCGGGTGCATTTTCAGCCATTTTGGTTTATTGATGGCTCTCTATTTCATGAAAATTTGTTTTAAGTAAGGGTGTTTTTCACGATTTTGTGGAAAAAAATTGGTATAATTTCAGGACTGTTTTTCATCACGTGGTGTTAAGTCGGGAAGTTCATAGGAGTTCTAGCCGCACATCACCACCCAAACCTAAACCCCCAGGTTGTTGCACGAAAAAGTCCACTGCACGAAAAAGCTTTTCCAAAATCGGTACTCTTTGCCGAAAATAATCTTGTCATATAATAGTATGATAAAAACCAAGTGATAACAATTCCTAGCGTGTTATAATTGAATATATGAATACAAAACCCACCCAAGTCCATACTTTGGCCAAATTGAGTTAAGCATGGAAAATTGTTGCTATACATAGGCCTGTCATATGTATGAAAGAACAACTCAAATTCATCCTCTGTCTCTATTGAGTATGTGAAAAATAGCATAAATTAAAGAACCACCCAAGTCCAGGATTTGAATCTTGTAACACGTTGATTGAAATCCAGTATGTATAAAAGCCCACTTGTAACACACTCATTGCTGGAGAGTGACTTTTGAAAAAGAAATGGGTTTAATCAAGGAAAGTGTGTGGTTTATTTTACATGGCAGTATGCTTATCAACATTATACATACCTGTGTGCTGTATTTTATATTATCTTACTAGTGATAATCTCATTCCAACATTGTCTTTGTATATGATTCAAAAAACCACCCAAGTCCAGCATTTAAAATGAACCCCCACGAAGTCCATGAAATGCTAATCGCCATACCTACTACAGTTTAACCCACTCATTTGCATGTAAAACTTTCCATATTGACCAGGTAAATCTAAAGGAATTAAAATGATACACAGGGTTTTGAATTCATGTATTCAATTGATATTGAACTTAAAATAGCAGCGGTAATACATGACGCATTAACCCAGCAAGATGATAGTTAAATTTATTTTCACCACACTATTAACCTTAATATGGCAATGGTTTACAAGTTACAATAATAGTTATTATTACCGGTCATTCCTCTTGGTCAATCCTATGGTCATTACACAGACCTAAACTGGTGGATCTGTGCAATATATCATAAATTTATATTCAGCTGCATGATTGTTTTTTTTTTTAATATGCTATATTTTTTATTCGCAATTGACCCCGACGTAGTTTATTGCTCCAGGCGACACATATTGCTATTTGATATTAACTTGAACTTGATAGAGAGACTGGAGTGAACAACTACTCTCGACACAACATAAACACCTCCTGTTGAGTTACGGCGGGAACGTGTGACTTTGTGAACCTCATGGATCATGTTTTTAATCGTAAGCAGGATATAACTGTACTAAAAATAAAGTTTGGTGTGGATGCTATTGGTTACTCACTTTTTCTCAGCATCTAATGATCTCAAAACGCGGGAGAGAATTACATATTTCAGTGGTGGTATCATGGTATAGTGGATGTTCTTGGTAGCTCTTGGTGTTAATGAACTTGCGCTTTACTACTGCATGTACGATGGCTTTTAAGATACATATAACGTCTTCTGGACTATCGTTACTCGTAGCATCTTTGCTATTCTTTATTTCATGTTTTTCGTCATCTTTGGGATGTACTTATCCCCGAAACTGGAAATCTAAGAATATGACAACGAGAGCCGATGTAGCAAACCACGTCATAGCTGGTCGAGTGAACGAAATTTACGCGGGAGAAATGCATTACACGGCGTCCCTTTTCGTTTATTGTGTGTTTAAAAGCGACGCTCAGGAATCCAAACTTCCAAAGATAGTTAACATCACAGTGACAACACCGCGCAGAACTTCGCCTTTAGGAAGTCCACTTTGCGCTGAATCTACTCCACAACTCGATTTGTCAGAATCTTATATAGTATTACTCACTGGCGATGTTGAGAGCGGCGAGCTTTATCCGATGACAGTAAATGCCCAAAAAGCCGAATTCAATCTGACTCAAAGTAACATTGATGAGATGCAAGGAGTTTTTGGTTCGGGAAAAATGACGCAAGGAAGCAGCATGAACATGTCAGGATTAAAGGAATGCCCTACTGACTTGGATAAGATGATGATGATAGTTAAAGATGAGGATGCTGGCACAGAGAGTACGGATGAAACACCGAGTGATTTGAAGGAAGGAACGGGTAAATCCGATTCAGAGAGTGATAGTCAAACAGACAATGATGGAGGAGATGGCGGTGGCGGTGGACGCGGATGTTTACTCATTGCATCACCGTTTCTCTCACTCGTCATGGTATTATTTGTTTATCCGTTTGCAAATTTATAAACTTGAATCTGTCATATATAAAATGGTATGTTATTTGGACTTGGATTCGGGACCAATTTTGCAAAATAAGTTGAACATCTTTCTGGTGATACGCTAGGAGGCGATAAAAGGGGCCAATATTATGCGAAAAGCAATATCAATATTAGCGAAAAGGAACACCATACAATGCGTGGAAATGAATATCACGCACCACAGGATTGTAATTATCTCATATTGCAAAGACTTGAACTACTCCGTTTATTTAAATCCATTTGTTGTTGCAATTTTTGGAGGAGACATATATTACTTATCTTTAGCTTGCCGATGTGGTATCAGCTCGAATTTCAGACCAAATTCCATTTCGAATTCGATGGCGTAGACGAAAATTTATTTGGGTTTCACGATTCCGCAAAGGCTTGGATAAGTTATCACTAACAATGATCATGATAATAAATCGTGTTATGCAAGCGTGATAATTGCATGCCATGCACTAAACATGTTATCTCATATTATAAAGACTTAAACTGCTCTGTTGAGAACTACAAATCCATTAGTTGTTGCAATTGTTGAAGGAAACAATATATTACTTATCTTAAGCTTGGTAACAAAAGTTATATATATTATAGGGGCAAGGAATCCAGTTACTACACTGGAATTTCAGTGACTCAAGACAAGCGGTACGTTATTTATGATAAGAAAAGAGGTACCGCTAGAATGTACCTCATTTCTTAACATATATAATGAACCACTTGTTTTGAATCACTGAAATTTCAGTGAAGTAATTGGATTCCTTGCCCCTATAATATACATAAGTTTTGTTACCAGTGTGTAGTTATTTTTTGAGAAAAATGCCAAATTAGTCACAAAATTTATCAGGGGGTATAGTACCACCTTAACCCTGGAATTATGGAAACCGTTTGGCCTCATAACTGCCAAATTTTTGGTCTGAAATATATAAAAGTATATATCAGGAAAGACTTGACAAATCCATATGTGACGTCAAATTTGTGCAAAAATGCTCAGTTTGGAGAATATCCTTCCAAGACACTTTTTGATCCAAGTTTTTTCGGGAAACGTAACAAAAATTCTGGAGTAAAAAAGAATTACTTTTTATAAACTACATATAAATGTTAAGGACATGTTTTTTTTTTTTTATTATTATTTTTTTATTTATATCTAGTTTTAACATAAATTTACTCAAGAATATTTTTGTTACGTTTCCAGAAAAAATTTGGGTAAAAAAAAAAAAAAAGTTTTGGTGAATTTTCTCCAAAACTAATAAGTTTTACCCAAATTTAACCTCACAGCTGAATTTGTCCACTCTTTACCAAAATATGATACTTTTATATACTTTAGACCAATAAATTAGCAGTTATGAGGCCCAAAGGTTTCCATAATTCCAGTGTTGTTAAGACCAACCTTAATTAATTACCAAGGATATACCCATACTTTATATTGGTGGTGGTAAAATGAAAATGTAGTCTACATATGTATAATATAATGTTTAATTTCCTATATGGTACGTGTTGGTATGAGTATAGTCCCGGGCTATAGTCGCGTACAACAGTCGGTTTCTGACTTTATATTTTGGATGTGGACCAACTAGGTTACATTGCCCTACCACACGCTGATGAGGGAAAAGATTATTCCAAGAAACAAAGCGATCAAAACATTTAACTGCTGAAACTTGTTTAAAATATTTACCTTTTCAAATGTCATAATATATATATCCTTAAGGTGGTACTACACCCTCTGATAAATTTTGTGACTAATTTTGCATTTTTCTCAAAAAATAACTACACACTGGTACGGTAACAAAAGTTATGTATATCATAGGGGCAAGGAATTATTACTTAACTGAAATTTCAATGATTCAAGACAAGTGGTTCATAGAATGAGGTACATTCTAGCGGAACCTCTTTTCTTATCATAAATAACGTACCGCTTGTCTTGAGTCACTGAAATTCCAGTGAAGTAACTGGATTCCTTGCCCCTATAATATACATAACTTTTGTTACCAGTGTGCTATTATTTGTTGAGAAAAATGCAAAAATAGTCACAAATTTATCAAGGGGCGTAGTACCACCTTAAAGTTTTATTTCATTTTGCCATGCCACTCTAAATCGCTGGTACATGCTTTTGTTTGAATTATTCGTAGAATGAATTTATTTTATAATGCACTATATAAGATATTATCATGGGGTAGATTTATGATAACTTCAGGAAAGTTTCGATTTCTTACAAATCTATTGTGGGTTTTAATGTTTATTATTATAATTCAGAATACTGAACAGTATGGCTAATCCAGAAAAAAGTTTGTTTTCTGAAAACAACTGCAATTCCAGTTGAAAAATGTTACTGGAAAAGGCTTGGAAATGCAATTAAATAATGAAAAATTACGGACTATTTAATAACACACTAAAATAATTTTATGAAATGAATGTGTTCTCCTACGCCATATTTTTTGAATATTTGTATGCATGGTAAAGTAATACCAAACCGTGTAAAGAGACGTGTCAATTGCTTTCTCTGGAGTGTATTTAATGTTTTTAAAATGTAATTTATGATGAGTGTGTACTTATACGCATTTTATGTAGTTTAAAGGTTTTAGCTATGTTCTTTTGTATCTTTTTTTTTCTGTAAGCGCCTTGGGGTTGTGTTTTCAATGTAAGGCGCGCCGTATAAATCCCAATTATTATTATTATTATTATTATTATTATTATTATTATTATTATTATTATTATTATTATTATTATTATTATTGTTATTGTTATGCTATTTTCCCCTCCAACAAGAATTGTATTATACACTTTAATCGCAAATATAAGAAATAGCAATAAGAACAATTTGCGGCAAATCAACACCAAATCTAAAAACCGCTATAATATTTATTCCGCAGTTCCATTTCCGGAAAAATTTGATGAAAGGTAATTTATGTGCTTCTTTGTATTAAACTATATGCATTTTCCTTAATATCAGCAAGGATATGATATGAGTGTGGTCCAATACGTTTTATTACGGAAATGCAAAAACCATGCTCAGCACGATCTCGTCTCTGTTTACCAGTCACCGCTAGTGGCTCCTTGTACTGTGGTGTTCTTCTTGTATAAAATTACTCTTAAAAGTAAATGTACACTAGTTCAGTGCTTTGATTCTGATATTTGATCATTTTAAATCTAAGGTATTCCTGGTCCCTTCATCTCCTTTGGAAAACGATATACATTTTGTAACTACACGAATAGTGAGAATATTGTGCATCGACTGATCGTTAATTTAAATGTCTTCTTTTCATGTGCTGTTTGAACACAGATTAAAATTACATCACATTCAACATCCTTTTCGAATTCTGATCATGATCAATAAAATCTAAACCTTGCGGACGGTTAATTTATTATTATTTTTACAAAATTACAAAGATATCAAAGAAAAAACCTTGGACTTGTAATTAATCTCAATGCATCTTTTGTCCATGTTAATAATCGGTGTTCGTAACAAATTAATCAAATTGTTTGTTTCTTTAGTGCTAAGCTTTCTATACGTTCCAAATATGAGTGTACACCATTGTCAACTGACTTGTAATAAAAATACGAAACCTTGGACTTGCAATAAAATAAAATCTTTTTTTTAACTACAATTAAACGACTCAGTTCAAATTCATTAACTTTCTGTCTTTGAAGTGAGGTCAAGGTGCTGAGCTTTTGAATTTGAATGTCGTACCAGCTGCGATTATATATAATATCACTTCAGATTTGTCAATATTAAACTTCACATATTGTTTTCTATGGTTACGAATTAGAATACTGTGGTCAAATTGTATCAAAGGCTTTGGATAATTCTAGAGACTCTTATTCCTATAACTAAGGTGAACTAATTTTTTAAACATTTAATTAAACATTTTGAATTTGAGCTACCTAAAAGTAGAATAAATTCAAAATGTTGTATAATATGGCTGGGTATCATTAAACTGCTCTTTACTTGCTAGGGTAAAACAGAGGGCGCCATCATGAACAAATAGCACTTGATAGTGACACCCGGACATGGCAGGTATTCAATAAAGATTCTACAAAATAGAAGTCCGTTCATATTTTCTTTGATTATAACATTTATTGTAGCGAAGGAAAATTCAGGCAAGTTTAAAAAGTAAATTTAAATTCACACGTAGCATTTGGTGCCCCGTGTCATACCTGAAACTTCTACTTGGTGTAAATTTTCTATGGCGGTCACATTCTTCCACATTTTAGGGTATTCTAAACTTCTTACTAAATTATGATTCATAAATCGGCCTATTTTGATAACATCAATTTTCAGCAACTCCCTCTCCCCGCCCGTATTTGGGCACGCCCTTGGTTTGCACGTAAACGCAGGCCGATCGGTGAATGCGGTCTGTAAAAAATCCAAGATAATTGACATTATAGTCCAGGTACATGTATTAAAATGTGGTATCTCCGCGTCTGAATTTTGACAATCCAAGGTAGCTAATGTGCTTGTCAGACGTCATTGTCTTTTTTCGTATCGTCATCTTTCTTGGAATCGCCTCTAGTACTCTGAAGTGAACCAGGCAAAAATAATTTCTCCATGTTGGCGAATGGATATTCAACGGCTAGAGAAAATAGCACAGCCATACTGTATGTCAATCCCGTGATAGCGACGAAGTAGTAACACTGTATTATGAACAAAGAAATATATAGAGAAAAAATGAATAAGAACGTACGTACGGACGATGAGAAATAAACAAGCATTGAAACGTGGTCGAGTAAATAACTTGTTTTGGTATTTTAAGTAGGTGTTTCAATATTAATAATGGCATCATGAGGTGCATGAACTAAGGAATGATTAAAACAGCCTCGCAAAATTCTCAATCCTACTCCTATTCTATTTTCTTCTCATCTTTTTTTCTTTTAATTTTCAGTGATTTCTTGATGCATATTACTTCTAAATAGCAATTTTTTAAAAGATAAAAACTAAGTATCTTACAAAATCTATAAGATCCAGATGCCATGGTACATCGTGTGCTTGGTAGTACTGATATATGACTTGTTGGTGTATCAGGTAGGCAGTGTAGGTCAATCGACTCAAAGGGACCCAACCTTTCCATGATAAAAACTGATCTATTGGACCTGTATTGGTACAATTAATAGAAATTATTTCAGTTAAACAGTGTTTTACAAATATGTTGGGCTTGATGTGGCGCAGGCTAAGAGGTTAATAGGGCGCAGTGCTTCGACAAAAACAGTTATTCGGCTAAATCTATACGATGCAACTTGAAAACTATCTCTAATCTCCACACCAAGATCTCTCAATTCCGACATAAAACCTTTAGCTGATAACAACCATTATTCATAATTAACCTATGAATGTTCTTTCCTTGCTTTCCCTATCGTTAATTTTGGTTGTGACTCATCAAAAGTCAATTTTCACAATCGGGTTAATTTGCTTTCTGTTTCAGTTATATATCCATGGCAATCGCATTAATTTTGTTAATGATTAAATTGCAAACCACGGATGTAAAAAATGCAAGGCAACACTTTCTGTAAGAATAGATCTATGTATAACGCCTGATCTGGCCATTTATATAGTTTGAGCGGCAGTTATTTTAAGAAACCTCTGCACATTGCGACCCACGTCTGCAGGCTTAATAAAGTTATTTTAGACGTTGTAATATTTTTTGTTGTCAAAAACCTCATAACTTTGTGTTTGTAGTTTGAAACATATTACTGAATAAAAGTTGAAATGATGATTCCAACTACATTACCTCCATAACCAAAGTAACATGCAAATATAACCCATGATACAGCAATACCCCATGTACATCTCGCCAGAGCTCCATACAACGCATTTCCAGTTTTAGACAAACTTGTACCTTCTGATATAGCCGGATACAAACCATATACTACTAGCATGGCAAGCATGGTAGCGAAAAGCCAACCGAGAACAGCCAGTGCCTGAAAGAACAAAAACTCGAGTACACATCTACAATCTTGGAATACTTTCGTGTAAAGAACGGAAAACTGGCACCCCCTCTCCCCCGTACAATGTTGAGAAATGCCAATGGCTTCAGCAGTTTTCCAATGTGTTCCAACATTGATTGATGGAGAGAGAGGAAGGGTAAATTATTGTTGTAGATGTCATGTTTGTTCCCTAAAAAACAATATACGCCATTGCCCTGATCTTATCAATTGCGCGGAAATTCGACACAGTGTGCCAAAAAAAGGACTTTTTTCCAAGACTGTAGTTCTTACATGGAAAAACAGTGGCATAATCGGCGGGAATTATCTAAATAAACATAATAGTTCTTACAATAATTAATATTTGTTTGCAATTTAATATAGTAATAAACCATATTTTTATGATTGAATCATGGTAGAATATGCAAGCAAGCAGATACCCAGCAAACACAAAACGTTTTCGACATCATTCGCAAAAGGTTATAAAAGGTTGTCAGAAAACGTTTAAATGTCGGGTTATATAAAGGGTACATTAATGGTATAAACATAACATTAAATAACATTTGTTGGTACTAGTAATTTACTGCACAGCAAACACAAATGTTTTACAGAAAACATTTAAATGTCGGGTTATATAAAGGGTATAAAAACGTTTAAATAACATTCCAAAAACATTTTTGAAAACAGAATGTTATTTTGAGGTTGAAAAAATATTTTGCAAAAAATGTTTGCCCAAAATATTTACAATAACATTTTTAAAATGTTTTCACGACCTTTATATAACCCGACATTTAAATGTTATTAAAACGTTTTGTAAAAACATTTTAAGAACATTTCTGTGTTTGCTGGGTGCAAATATTTTAACATAATGTTATTTAAGTGTTGACAAAATATTTGGCCAAAAATGTTTGCAAAAATAGTTTACAATGACATTTCGAAAACATTTTAAAAATATTGTTGTAGTGTGTTTTCATACAAAACGTTTTAACGATTTCATGACCTTTATATAACCCGAACATTTTAATGTTATTAAAACGTTTTTACCTAAACCAAAACCCAAAATATAACTTATTTCAAATGTTTTAAAAACGTTTTTGTGTTTGCTGGGTACGTCCCAGTATAAGAATAGTGAAGACGAAGAACAAGGAGCACAGCTAAAATGGGTTCATCTACAGCAAAAAATTAAGACGTACCGTAAAAACTCGATAGTTTGAGCATATGTGCTTACTATCGAGCGCTTTCAAAACATAAAGAGCCCCATCCACAAAAGTGTAAAGGGTTTTGAGCAAATAATCGATACACATAGTTACATACGAACAAGTAAACCTGCAAATGTGTGTTTCAACCCCATTAGCTCAGTTGGTAAAGCGCCGGACTTTGGAACCGACAATTTCATGCTTTGAAAAGCGCTCGATAATAAGCACATATGCAAACTATCGAGTTTTTACGGTATTATAATAATACACTACACCTATCAAAGTATTTGGGGTAAAACCTGCCGCTACTTGGTTATAATACACCACAAAACAATATTACTTGATGTTACTTTCTCATCAACATGGTCAATAAATTCACGTTTCCTTCATTGTTTGTACCAGATATTGAAGAGAATGTCCACTCATCTGTTCCCATTGAAAATTTACATAGAAGCTGTTCAATGGATCCCAAATAGTTTTTTGTTATTATCAAATTTACTATATATACTCTACTTATACCCCAAATATGCAGAGCTACATACTTTTGGCATTCTGATCCTGCGATGTTGATGCAAAAGAAGACCCAGTCCCATACCGACTAGATATACAGAGATTCGACAGTACGGTTTTTGATATACTGTAGTAGTGAAGGTTGAACCACCCAAATCGCCTCTGCCATTTGCACCACTAACAAATAAATAAAAGAAAAGATCAAATTGGACTAAAGATTAACACTTTTATTTTAACAACAACTAGCTACAACTATAGCATATTATTAGTAAGAGGTACAAAGTATAATTATGTCAACAAATGGACACACAAAACAACATATTGGACTTCTAGACTTTAAGCAGAAGAAGACGGAGAAAAACAAAAATGTAACCAGGGCCGGATTTACAAAATTTGGGAGTCAACAAAATTACCCTGTGCATGTTCCTTTTTAAGCCCACAAATATTCATCTTCCTTTTGGGCTAAAATAGACTCAAATTCAAAAATTTTGGCGCACTTCGCGCGCAAATGTCAAAGTAAATTCGGAACAAAATATGTTAGTCTACCTCTAAATTGTAATGGTTCTGCCGCCACTTTTAATCTTTAGACACCCTAATCCAAAACATGGCCACTTGAGTGCACATGCATTCCTCACGAAGAGTTTGGAGCCTCCAAATTTTGGCCTGGCCCAGGGCCCCCAAAAAGGTAAAGGCCCTGGATTGAACGATGACTCAATAGTATGTCACTAGAATGTCAGACGGGCCTAGAGCATTTTGTCTACTTACCCACCTGAGATTCCTGTTATTGATGACGCTATATCAAATTCGTTCTGTACAATTAGCCCAATCGTAATACTAAAACTAACAAGACAGGTTAGTACCATACCGGCGATTCCAAATTTCTTAAATCTAAAGCAAAAATAAAACATACAATGTCTGAATTCATTATCAAAGTCGAAAAACGACTAACGACTAATCTTGGATTTAAATTTAAAAGCCAACTTACATTAAAAAAATAATCGGTAGACCTAAATAAATTTTTTGTATCACTTGGAAGATCTTAACAAAAATGGGAATTTGTTTCTTCAGACTTTTTCTTTTCATACATCTACGGACGCGGGTAAAGGGCGGTTTTATTGGCATAGTGAACTTTTTACCTAAATATTTTTTCTAGATTTAACATGTATAACTTGGAAGCGTTTGAAACTGCATTTTATAGGTCTATATACTTACTTGTATAGAGGAACAATGAAGATAGGACTGATGATGAAGAACTGCATATCATTTGACAGATACCATGTGACACCCACGCACTAGTAAAAGAAAGATTCAATATCCTGAAGTTGGCAGTCATATCGTAGTATCTACTGATAAGGATTGATGTTTAAGAATGTTTATAGAATAACACATCGAATACCGTAAACGTTCGCCTAATGGCGCTATGGGCTCCCTTGACCAAACTGGAATTTTAAACAAAAGTGCCCTCCCATAAAAATCCCATCAGCAAATAAGGGCACGTACCCTTAATTCTTGTTGGGATTTTTTGAGGAGGGAGCTCTCTATTTGTACTAGGCCTACATGAAATTTACCCCAAGGCCAAGGAGCCTAGGTGCGCCATTAGGCGGCCGTTTAATACGGTATGTTTGTATGTTTTTCTTATTTGAATAGTTTCGCAAATTATTGTCTCAATTTTCGTTTGTATACTACCTTTAGTACAAGAAGTGCACAAGTCATGTTGTCTGCATTATGTTGTGCAGTTCATGAATGAGACTGGCTCGATTATTTCTTTTTTATATTTTAATAATACCATACAATTTTCAAAAGAAAATATTTCATTGAAGACTTGACCACACGGTTTGGCGCGGATACAGTATCTCAACAAGGGCCACGAGGAGGAATTGCCACGAATGCACCCCAGACCCAAGTCAGAGGTTCGAGGTGAATCAGTGTGTCTCAATATAAATTATATTTTAATACTATTCATTAATCTTGAATTTACATTACAGATATTTTAATTGTATGGAACAAACATACCTGTTCATTTAATTTTGTTGGATAAAATTATTGATATATAAGATGGTTGTCCACCAGTATTTTTGGCAACGTGATGCCATAATCTTCATCAGTGGAAACCACACAGGTCCCTCTGCAAGATGTTGTTGACTCATTGCGATTAGAATGATAAAACACAGAGCTGGAGTAAGTCTGGAATTCATACAACAAATACATAATTTGTGAACTTTTTGTTCAATACGAAATAAAATCAAAAATTGGTAAACAGCTTGGCACAAGTCTGGTCAGATTGCTACTTATTCACTTTTAAAAGTGTGTTTAAATAAAAATTCCCTTTAAAAGGGAAGGCCAGCCTCAATGCAGAAGAGGTCTTGTAAATAATTTGGGTCACCGTGAAAGGCATTTTTTAGGATCACGCTTACATCCATGTTACATGACAGTCCACCAAACCATCAATGATGAGAACATACACACTGAAACAGCAAAAAACATTAACTCCTATTACTCCTATCAACTCTTTAATTCATTACTCCAATTTGTTCTGTATTTTTGTCTTTTCTGCTTTTTACCCATGCTTATTATTAAAATCAAGAAATACACTGCAGTTGTTAGTTAATTCGCTATGTAAACTCAACTTACATGCACATTTTATTTTAAAATGATTTTATATTAATTCGCAATGTATAGTTTACTACTTTTAAACTGTATTTTTCTGAATGTGTTGATTGTTAGTCCGAAACTCTTGCAAAGCTATGGACATGGCATCTTACCTACTCTATTCTGTACTAGTCTGCATTGTGTGTTTTCTCAGTCTTCAATCATTTTGTTGAATGTAATTTTATGAATCAAATAAAAAAGATAGAAAGTGACCTCACTTTAGTTATGTGCCATTTTACAGTATTTATAATCTATAAATAAGTAAGACAATAATTTATATATTTTCTATAAGTGCATGTCAAAATATAGGATATATTGTACAATACTATAGGCTTGTGCTGTGCCCATATTATAGCTAGCCCCTAAAAACTTTAAAATGCGGTCGCGAGTGTGGAGGGGGTTGCTACTGCAATCTGGTAAAGTACCTTCCAGCGCAACGCGAATACAAGCACAAGCATTCCACGTGATTCGATTGTGTAAACATCCAAGCATTTATACACACCACCGCTGATACACCGCTGGTACTACCGTACCAGCGGTTCACACGTGGCTTGTTATCCCCGGGTTTGTCAAAGAAAGCATTGTGTTTTTCTTCATCTTCATTCTTTCTTCCTTCCTTCCCCTTCTCCAAAAAGCAGAGAGCGCGTTAGGGTTAAAGGTAGATACCAGAATCCAAAAAACGTAAAAAATCGTGTGAGAGACGGGTATGGAGCTACCCTAGGGCTACCTATTTGGCTTAATATGAAGCACCTACCTCCAGTATCGGTGGAAATAAAACCAGAACCATGACAACTTGCCGTTGTTCTTTTCCAAGCGATTCAGACAGCCCATAGTTACCAACAATCCACTATTATTATGAATGATAAGGACAAATATGGATTATTAAAGAAATGCTGCACTCCTAGCACTTCAGTGATATTCTGTAGCAAATCTAATGAAAAATTTGATTAATTAATTTATACTTTCTTCGCAGGTAATTGCGAGTTCGTTAAGATATTTGACCCCTTTGCATGTTTCGTTTTGACCTTTTTTAGCCTTTTGCATGTTTTGTTTTGACTTTTTTTTGTCATGTCTCAAAAATCAGTTTTTCGTTCATTGAGCAATGCAATGCCGAAACAGTACTTAACAGTTGATGTTATTGGGAAAAGAACAGCTATCAGATACTTTTAGCAATTGCAAATGACCGCTCCGTTCTTGAATTATAACAAGTTGCAAATCAAAGTTCATATTTAATTCAGCAATACACATCTCCTGGTCAGTGACGTGCTTGGTCCTCCAGATACAGATCACCGATTGATTTGTGAATCCATGGAACCACAGATATTGCTATATGTTAGCACATCTATGACACCAGCAAAGGTGCCGACATCTGAATTTTGATGATTTTTTTACGATCTTCATAATGAGCAAATCACTATTCAAGATAAAAGTAATACATTTTGTATGTAGTCCACTATTACCTTAACAAGAAGAATGTGTCCACAGAATACGATGAATTAAGTACTGCTTGAAAACCAAACCGCTTCATGATCTTCGCGAAAGTCAACGTATTATCTGAAAGAAGTCATTCAATCGAAATAAAATCACGGATATGAGACATGCAGGTAAAACTGATTTTGACTTTAGTAGCAATACCCGAAATGATATTTTAAGAAGCAACATATAATAAAAATAACTGGTATAAATGAATTTCATTATTAAGCTCCACCAAATATACGACGATGTTGACGGTCAAAATCTTAACTACATACACTTTCTGCAAGCAAGAGTGCAGCTGCACTCACGGGACCGGTTAAAACAATAAATTAGTGAATCCTACTTACCTATACTTTGCGTAGATAAAATAACAGCAAATGTATGTCCAAGTATGACCCAGCTCATACTTATAACACGGATGCCATTGAGGCAAAGAATACTGCGTTCATTTTGTTTTGTATCCAATAGTTTGCTGAGATTCCGATTAAAAGCAAAGCAGAGCAGAAATCGACACGGAAGTGATTTCAAGTATTTCGAATCTGAATAATAAGCAAATAGATTTGAATACATTGTCTCAGAAGAAACAAAGAAGAAACAAATATACACACAAACCAAGGTAAAGATTATGAAAACCTAAATTGCCAGCCAACACAAAAATAGAAAACATTCAAATGTCGGGTTATATAAAGGGTATTATAAAACGTTTTAAACATTCAGAAAACATGTTTTGAAAACGTGCAAACATTCGAGCATAATGTTATTAAGTGTTGATGACAAACTGTTGGCTAACAAATGTTTTTTCAATTTTTAAAATGCTTTCATAACCTTTATATAACCCGACATTTTTAAGTGTTATTACTAAAATCAAAATACGTTTTTCTGTTTGCTGAGTCGTCACCAGATTGCAAGTGCAGATTACAACCTTAGTGAAATTGAACATTTAGTTCCAAATATATGAACGGTTGAAGTGTTTCCAAAACGATATGCAACTAAAGAAATTATTATCTTTGTTTGGCTATATTTGAAAATCAATATATCAGACTTCCGACTGATTTTGCTTGATCACATCACAATTTAACATCTTGTTCAGGTACCTTTTTCTGTTTTCAATAGTGGCGTTTCTTCAGTAGATTTAGTAGAAATGTGCAGAACATTGCTGTGAGAATTTGAAGGATTTGTCAATGGTATGTTTTTAGTTGATTGTCTTATGAATGCATCCAACACGTAACCACTAAGCATCAAGAATCCAAGAACCCAACATATTACACTGTAAAATAAGGATGAAACGGGCAATAAACAAAACAACAAAATAATACATTATTGATTTATTCAATGAAACATTTTGGTGCTGTCATTTTAGTACAGGACCAGCCTGTAGAATCCGTGACCAAATCATAGAACAAAAGTTTGAGAGTCATTTTGGGATCTTTGATTGATTCTGAATTGTGTGCAATAAAAACATGATCACTATAATTATTCAGTCCTTCTCGCATCATGTCGCATTTCCCCGGTCGCATTCTCACATCTCGCGCATGTGGAAATGCGTAACAATTCGAATTGTAAAAGCAATAGCTATCGTAACTTTAATTTCATGTATTTTAAATGTATTTGAAACCGTTCCAGCTATCAGATATGAATATACCTGGGTAACTCTGGATCATCGTGTTACTTTAGGCCTACATGGGGGCCTACAGAAGCTTACAGAAAAACACTACGACCGACTTTCCAGGGACTGGCCTGGATGGATATTAGCCTTTTCCAAGACTCTCCTGCCTCCTCTTCATCGATACAACCAAGTGCATAAAATGCATAGATTATCAATAATCTATGTTAATCAGTTGAAATTGGATTGAGTCTATGAGCTCGCCCGACATCAGGTCAAGTTATAGCTGCTTGCGATCGTTCAACTCTACAAATGATCATTGGCTTTTAATGAGGGAGGAAAACACGAAACCATAAAGCCCCTAAATGCATATGTATCATCGTTTAAAATGAATTCGGTTGTTGTCAAACAAGAACAAGAACAACAACAACCAGTGGTGGCACCAGGTATTGTTTTCGGGGGGGGGGGGCATATGGGAAAATGAATTTCAGATTGGGGGCAAAATCAATAAATTTTACAAAAAATTGCCGCAAAAAGTGGAAACTTGTGTAACTTGGAGGTTTAGCCTTAAAGGTGGGGATGATGGGGGGACAAATGTCACCCCTTCGCCCCTTCGCCCTCGTAGTGCCGCCACTGACAACAACAACATCACCATTATCATGAGAGCGAAGTTCTATTAAACGCCCATTGATTGTAAAAACGAAAACAAAGTCAGCTCTTTGAAATACTCACACTGTAAAAACAAACACGCCATCAGACCACATGTTCACTGGATCTGAACATTGAACCACACTTGGCATGCTTGGGGTAACATCAAACATGATCTTCAACTTGTCTGCAATAGTGTTAAGAGAGCAAGAATTCGTTGATTAATAGTATTAATTAGCTGCGCAAGGGAACTGTAACTCATTAAAAGTACTTATTAGTAGCAACTATAAGTACACCTCATTTGGTGGCATAAACATCAGCACCAGTAATTAGTGGGTAGTAATTATAAACAATTAGTGTTGTAATAAAGTAACAATTAGCATGATTTAGGAACTCAATCGTGATTCTGATATATTGGCGTTATAGGGATGACATCAAAACTCGACCGGCGGTCGTCCACCGGTTCCGCCCGGTTGGATTAGGTTTCTATGGTTCTAAAGAATGGAACGCGGTTCAACCGCCGGTAACCGCCGGTCAGCCGGCAGTCGAGGTTAGATGTCATCCCTTACACAGGTTATTCAATATTATACTAACCGGCAACTGGCTTTATTCCATTGAGGACGTCATTTTCGTTACAGCTTTTAGGGAAACACGTTCCCCAACGAACATGTAGTATGTCTGGTAATATCTGAAAAATAATTTTAAAGTTCTTTATAATATATTTGTGATAAATTACATTCCGTAAATTTCTAATACATTTGCCGAATTCGAGTCCAATGTTGTCAAACATTAATATAGCAAGAAACCGGCATGAAAGGTATACAACTTCGCAAAAACTGGTTTTAAGGGTGCACAGTGTATTGTTGGTCGAAGCAGCCAAAAATAGATTTTCATTATCTTAATCAATATATTAAGGAAAATAACACTTTTATGTTTTGCAATAGTTCATTCTACAAATCATATACTTTAAAAACTTGCTTGATTTATTGTCGTTAAATGAGTATACATTTTACAAAAGTGTTGTTTGTTTCAGCCCTCTTTACAACATAACTCAAGAACTACAGAACCTACAAAACTGTATCTGTGTTATTTCAATTCTTCTACACACTCGCTATGAAATGATCAATGCAATTTTTGGCAAAGCTCACTACCATTCGCAAAATGCTTTGAACTACCAAATCGTAACAGTTTAAAATAGTTGCTAACCTTAACGTTGTCCCTAACCAAGAGGCTGTAAAGTGTGTTATTGCAATTATGTTTATTCAAAAACCATGACAACCTCACAAGAATGTGTTTAACTTTAGATTATAGTAAGGGATGACATCAAAACTCGATCGTCGGTTCCGGGCGGTTCCGTCCGGTTGTAGTCGGTTTCTATACAATGGAACGCAGTTCAACCGCCGCCGATAACCACCGAGTTTTGATTTCATCCCTAACATGCCTAAAGTTCTTCACGGAGAAGCGATAGACTCATAATTATGTATGGGGCATGCGGGATCGTGGGAAGTGCTAGCTTTTTCGCTAGAAATCGTTAATACACATGTGTTTTGAAGAAAAATCCGTAGATATTAGTCTCCTCTAAAAGACTTTCCGATCTACTTACGAAAAAAATTACTATAGCTTTACAAGTTGCAGTAATCTACAGTAGGCCTAATTGTGTTTTTCGCGCATCGACTTATGATAGGCTACTACAAATCGGTACAAATATGGACTTTGAACCGAAAATACTTTATAGATATGGCTAACCCACCTTCTTTCCTGGTGTAGAAATGTCGGACACATTGATACTTAAATCCAGCAGACAGTAGTGGAATTGCTCCAAGTCCTGACATTCTTGGTAGGATCCTAGCCATACCAAATCTCCAACCAGTATTCTTCTGACCCAGGTTTACCGAAAGCATCAAGAGCTAAACGAAACCCCCAAAAGAAAAAACCAACTTGAACACAACTTCCGTGTTAAGAAACAGACAAATTCACGACAGGTTGATGTACTAAATTTCATAGGGGGTGGGGGGGGAGGGGGTAGAGGTGAAATTATCGGGGGGGGTGAAATTATCAAGGGTCGAAAATTGGAAAACAAAGAAAAACGAAGCTTGGAGGAGGGGAAGCTTCATTTGTGGCACGGTTGGTAAATAGCACTAACCCAGATATTTTCAACTGCGTTGACAACAATGGCGCTACTCACCCAGATGAAAATAATTTCACTTGCTATTTAGGCTTTTAGGCTACCTGCCTGATTTGAGCCCGGGATTTAAGGTGGAGGCACTTTCCCCTTATTTGTGGGGATCGAACTCCCCATAAAGAACATCATATTGCATTAAAGGCAATTAAGATATAGTGTAGAGCAACACCTACCGTAACTTGTATATTTGCTGAGATTTGGTGAGAGCAGTGTTTCGTTTAAATCTTGATGACACTGTTGAGATACGTTTACATAATCATACTGCTGCGAGTTAACATGGTTTACAAGATCACCAAGCAAACAAACTAAAAGTAAGCCGGGAAGTAAGCCTGTCATAAGAAAGTTGTATCCATGGTACGAAGGCATAATGCGTATACCACTGCACTGCACAATGTGCAATATAAAAGCATGGCGGAGCTTTATAATGACGGTTTAGCTCAGTGCGACCATTGTACTTTTCACTCTCTTTCACTTTCCCTTCACTGAAGTTCAAGTTTAAGCTACTCTATAATATTTAGCCTGGGGATGGGGTCAGTCAAGCACAACTGCAAGCCAAAACTCATCCTAGTGGCACTTCCCTAGCTTTCCCTGGTATAATGACGACTAAATAATGAGAGGTGCGAGGCGGGACAGCCTCCTTACTCTGGCACCCTGTTTGGCATCCACCCAATTGTATTTTATTTGGCAAAAGGTGATCAAATTAATTATTTATTAAACTGCATCTCATATTGACGACACCGTCTCTGAGGTTTAATTTACTTACGCTTAAAAATCAATTGGAAACCGGAATCCTTATAATAAATAATTCCTTTTATGTACCATGAATTCAGTTTCTTTGAGGTCTAACAATTACGTTTACGGGTACACGATTTTCATTATTTAAATCAATATATTATTAAAAAAAGTTCATTCTTAAATCATATACTTTGAAAACGTGTTTGATTTATTGTTGTTAATGAGTTATGTACGTTTTACAAAAGTGTTGTTGTTTCAGCACTCTGTACAAATTTTAATATTTGGTCAATATTTGGAAATAAGGGCCAAAAACATGCATTTTAGGGCGCATTTCGACCTTTTTAGTATTCTGTGACAATCAAGCCCAAAGACTTGAAAACAGACTAATTTCAAATTATGCATTCTAATTTTTGGAAAACACATTTTCTAGTCTTTTTCATAACTAATTAGCAAAAATAACATATAATATGAAAAGTATGAGCTAACTCTTACCCTATACTCAAGATTTTGAATGCTTAGACTTGAGGCAAGTCTTACAAAACATGCAAAATTGCATGTTTTTGGACCATTTTCCCTCAATTTATTGCCAAAAATATTAAAATTTGACTTTTACTAACTAAAGGATTAGGATTTAGCTATGTTTCATTTGGCAAAACAGAATAATATTTTTTAATCCAAAAATATTGGTGTTGTGTGAACAACCAAGACAACCAACTGCACAGAAGAAACATTTACACAAACCACGGTAACATATATGATGGTAACATGAATAGTACAGGACCAACCTGTAGAATCCGTGACCAAATCATAGAACAAAAGTTTGAGAGTCATTTTGGGATCTTTGATTCTAAATAAAATTAGCTTAGGCCATACGAGTAATTTGATATATTACTTGACATAATTGGAGCATTCTGAAAATTGGACCCCCATGTAACCTTGATTGACCCCTCCCCGGAATGCCCGGAAGTTTCAGGAGGTGAGCCCAAGCTAAATTTATTCAGAATCAATCAAAGATCCCAAAATGACTCTCAAACTTTTGTTCTATGATTTGGTCACGGATTCTAGAGGCTGGTCCTGTAATAAAATTACAGCACCAAAATGTTTCATTGAATAAATCAATAATGTATTGTTAAAAATTAATTAATCTCATTACTTTTATAAACATGGTAAACTGTGATGAAAATACAGTACACATTTCTATCCAACACACCCTTTGTAAACTATTATATGGTGTAAACATGGTAACATAAATGAAATTTTTAAAGACGTTCATTTGCACTTTTGAGACTTTTTCTTTTGTAATGACTGTTCTCCATTATTTGCCCAAACATTACGACTGGGAAGTTTAAGTTTACCATGTTTACCATTTGTGAGAGATAAAATGACAAAAAAAATCTCTAGTCATAACATGCATCCAAACTATGGTAACGTAAATGATATCAAAAGTGGTGACATATATTCATGGCAATTTTTTTAATATCATCTCGTCTTCTTCAACATGAAGACATAACGTTTATAAAAATATATGGTATTTGGTAAGTACTTGAAAACCTGAACACAAGTTTCATCCATTATGGGGCTTGTTCTTTCAATATTTTTGTTGTTGCTACGACGCACTTGTTGGTTGCCAACTTTTCATGGTATGTTTTATTTAGACCCATTCATTCACCAAATGATTTTAAGCTAAAGTGAATACCTTTATTCAGGGTGTAGCAAGTAGGTGTACAGGGTGGACGATGTCCAGGGAAAACGAAATTGAAAATCTATAAATTTATAGAGGAGCTGTTAAAGGGGCCCGCATTGCCCCTTGTCCATGCGCCCGAGGTTCTTGCTACGCTCCTGCCTTTATTACACATTACACGAAGTTGGGTCTCTGTTCTCTTTAAATGTTTTGCATTTTACCATATAACTGAATGGAGCTAAAGACATGACTTTTAAGTTTAGCATCCGTATAATGCAATGTCCCACTTTGGCCCCCTAATTAATACGCCTCACACAGAATTTGTAAAATCTTCTGGCCCATCGTCATATCAAATGAAAATCTTCACAGAAAGACAAACTCCACACACAAGACAGCAAAGCATTGCTGAGCTAAGTAGACCATAAAAACTGTCCTCCCTAAGTAGTAAGTAACAGTTAAACTCTGTTGTCCAAAACACACCGTAGAAACCATTATTTAGCATCATTTAGCACCGTTTAGCAGAAACTACATCTAGTTTTACTCAGGGGCGTAGCCAGCTTTCTTGGGCAGGAGGGGCAAAATAAAATTTCAGGGGCACAGTTGAAAAAAAAATTGCAGTTGCACCTTCGAGCTTGCAAAAAAGGCTTTATTGGGACGATGTGCCCGCGTAGCGCGCAAATATTTTGTATTTTACACTATTTTGGCCCATGCTCGGCGTGAATTTTGATGGGAAAAGGGGCTCCTTCCCCCTTTTTCTTTTCCTTTGCCCTTTGGTCAGAGGGGCACTTTTTTCTTTCGTTTTTTGTCAAGGGCAGTCTGCCCCCCCCGCCCCGCTGGCTACGCTACTGGTTTTACTCCATATACAGCTGGATAGTGTGCTTCTATGCATTCAGTTTATTGTTAGACGTTGTCCTGCTTCGTACCGTCATCTTTCTTTGGGTCACCTCTAGTACTCTGAAGTGACCCAGGTAGAAATAATTTCTCCATGTTGGCGAATGGATATTCAACGGCTAGAGAAAACAGCACAGCCACACTGTATGTCAATCCCGCGATAGCGACGAAATAGTAACACTGTATGGACAAACAAAGAATTTAAAAAAAAAATAATGACTTTTGTTTCAATAATTTAAGTACGTTAAAAGTGCACAGGTAATAAAGCTCCAATTATGATTAAAGCAACTTTTGGATATGATTGAATGCAGACATACAATAACACAGAAAAAGAAAATGTTTCCGCATCAATCCATCTTGCTTTCTTGCCCTGCGGGGCCCTTATATTGGAGTCCCACTTGGAGTGTTTAGTCGTCGTATGGGAATCGCCAGCCTCGGGCCTCCCGGCCCTGCGGCCTTGACGCCTTCAGTAACAGTTTTCAGATTTGCCGCTTCCAGCACAAATGATTACGTTTTTCTCTACATCTACAGCTTACGAATCCTTAAAGTTTCAAAATTAATACTCATGAAGGAGTGTTTCAGGGGGGCACGCCCTTTCCGTTCTCCTATGAGCCATCGGTTTACATATTGAAGATACACCATCTCCCTCTCTCTCCCTCATTTTAATCCTTTTCCCTTCTTTTGTCTTTGCCCTACTTTCTCGTTACCCTTTTATCCTGGAGGCACTGATCTTCTGGGCCCACCTGTCCCTATACGTGCCAGAAGGAAGGGCGCTCAATATGAAGAGATAAAACTAAGAATCTTACATAATCTACGAGGTCCAGATGCCATGGTACATCGTGTGCTTGGTAGAACTGATATACGATTGGTAAGTGTATGAGGTAGGCAGTGTAGGTCAATCGACTCAAAGGAACCCAACCTTTCCATGATAAAAACTGATTTATTGGACCTGTATTGGTACAATTAATAGAAATAATTCCAGTTAAGGGGGTACTACACCCATGTGGTAAATTTGTGACTATTTTTGCATTTTTCTCACAAAATATTTACACACTGGTAACAAAAGTTATGTGTATTATTGGGGCAAGGAATCCAATTACTACACTGAAATTTCAGTGACTCAAGACAAGCGGTTCAGTATATATGATAGGAAACAAGGTACATCCTAGCGGTACCTTGTTTTTGATCATAAATAACAAACCGCTTGTCTTGGGTCACTGAAATTCCAGTGTAGTAATTGGATTCCTCCCTATAATATACATAACTGTTGCTACCACTGTGTAATCAGTTTTTGAGAAAAATGCAAAAATAGACACAAATTTAGTACCCCCTTAAACAGTGTTCAATTTTGAGTAAGGTGATTGATGTGTAGGTTATAGGGTTAGGTACTTTATAATAAAACAGGAATTTGGTTGAATCTATATACAAGCATTATTGTAACATTTCCTAAAGCCCATTTTTAGATATAGATTTTTCAAAATAGATGTTTGTTTTTCACAAATCAGGTACCGTAAAACCTCGTCTACAAGCAGATTATGCAGATTGAGCAAATAAATTACACAGATACAAGCGTATACAACAAATATTAGTGTAAGACTCATCTATTGTATTAGCATATTTACGGCTGTTTCTTATTAATTTTTCATCAAAAACACTCTATATGCTCACTTGTAGATGAGGTTTTACGGTATGTCCCCTGTTAATTTTGATCGGAGCAAGTGAGGTAAAACAAAGAAAATCGCTCTTTCGTCACAGTGCCTATATGGTTAATGCGTGTATTAGTCCATCGATCATTAATGAGGTCGATCGGTTCAATGTGTTAGGGATGAACATATGGTGGATTCACGCATGGACTTAATAAGATGCATTACATAAATACAATAAACATGGACGTCCATGATGATGAACGGGCATTTCAGTAAGAACGTAAGCTCGAATAATATTCACGATTTTGTCACAAATACAGCACCGAAGGCCTATTTTGTAGTGTATGCACGTTATTATATTACAATCGTGTAAAAATATTGAGGACGTCCTCCTCAGCAAATGTTACAATATTGCTGCTTGAACGAACACGAAAACACGAACAATCCGCGCGCCTGATCTATCCTATAATTTTGGCGGCAGTTTTTTTCGTACATTTTCGACGCACATCTAATACCTTTATGAAAGATCAATCAACTCAATTACAGTGGAGACCTCCCATCTCATTTTTGACGTATTCGTAGCTTTTTTTGTCAAAAACTCTTCGTTTCGTTCATTTCGTTTTTGCAGTTTGAGATATACCGTATAACTGAATAAAGGTATCTTTTTTTGTCATTTGAAAGATGATGATTCCAACTACATGACGTAATTACCTCCATAACCAAAGTAACATGCAAATATAACCCATGATACAGCAATACCCCATGTACATCTCGCCAGAGCTCCATATAAGGCATTTCCAGTTTTAGACAAACTTGTACCTTCTGATACAGCCGGATACAAGCCATATACTACTAGCATGGCAAGCATGGTAGCGAAAAGCCAACCGAGAACAGCTAGTACCTGAAAGACATGATATGCAAATCACAAAACTCAAGTCAACATATATCATCATGATCATCCTTATTACAATTAGGTGCTAAATAAAATAGCTGCAGCGTGCAGAATTTCTATTAGCTTCAACTTTATACTATTCCAGTTGAATTCTATACACCCCTTATGGAAAACATAACCTTCATTTCCCACGCAGGGAGTGTGAATTTGAAATGGAGTACCTGAATGTGTGACTTCATTTTGAAATCAACACCCCCTGTGTGGGAGATTAAGATATCTTCCATGAGTGGTGTAAGAATTTCAACTGTAATTTAATATCACATTATGTAAAGCGATAATTTAATATTATTGGCCGATAAAAATGATTGAAAGCAGCATGCAGAATAAGGGGTATCACAGAAAAAATCTGGTTCATCTGCAAAGAAATTTAGGACTTATTATTTAGTATGGTCAAGTTATTGTCACATGCACAGCTACATACTTTTGGCATTCTGATCCTGCGATGTTGATGCAAAAGAAGACCCAGTCCCATACCGACTAGATACACAGAAATTCGACAGTACGGTTTTTGATATACTGTAGTAGTGAAGTTTGAACCACCCAAATTACCTCTGCCAGTAGCACTACAGATAAATAACGGAAAAGAATATCATTAGACAGGGGTAGGTAACATTAACACTTTTATTTTAAAAGTAGCTATATCATATTAAGTATTTATATGGACGTTCAATATATTTTCGTGGTAAAAACAGTATGAAGTATATTGTGGAAACACACAGATGTTTTCCTTTTATCAAACAATGTCTCAAATGTGAACGTGTGATTAATTGGTTTAAAATAATTATTAAAGTTGATCAAAGTTTGTGTCCCATGCTTCCTTTTGTGGCGATTTATCGACAGATCTCATATATTTAATGTGTACAAAATATGAGAAAGCAAGTACATGTAAGCAGATGTTTCTACGTTTCAAAGATATATAAACTGAACCAAACTTATATACACATGTAATGTATAGTAAGAAAGATATTATATAGAGGTTATCCACTTTACTCATGTGTGACTTCTAACAAAAGGCGCTGATTCCCGTATAGTATTCCTTATTCAAAACAATTCAATGCATGACCTCGGAGTTACCTGCATGACTCTTGGCGGGCTATTTTGAAACAGTCATGGTTGCACATGCCGGTACTTCTTTTGAAAGTCCTAAACAAGGTATAGCAGTCGTTGATAGGATATGCAGCTTATAGAACACGGATAACCTCTATTAATGTTTTAGTTGATGTACAAAACATAAACCGTGTACTGCGCCTTACTTTTGATATTTTCATGATGGTAGGCATTAAGTTGGTATGACTTACTATTCGCCGTAGAAGTGATGTAATAATCGGATTAACTACCATAGCAATAGATGAATACAATTCTTGAACATATCGCCCCGTGCTACAACGTTCACGCGGATTAAACCACATGTCAAAGAACAGGGATAAAGACCAGGATAGTAACTCTATAGAATGATTTGTATCTTTGAAAAGAGCGGTATTGTATTCAATCAATGATTGCAGATATGATTGCAGACATGTTTATAGTGCAGGACGATATATTCAAAAATTGTATTCATCTTTTGCTATGGTAATTAATCCTGTTACATCATCACTTTTACGGCGAATACTGTTCCATGTTTCTTGTGTGTTTAAACAAGAGGAACATACTGACTGTCATAGGCTACTGAATGTGAAGCCGTGACTGCCTGTTAGGTATAAAACGGCCAAACACCAATTATATACACCTCAACACATATAAGAGAATATCAACAAGAAGCACATAGCCTTTTACCTACTTACCCTCCTGCGATTCCCCCTGCTGATGACGCTATATCAAAATCGTTCCGCACAATTAGCCCAATCGTAATGCTAAAACTAACAAGGCAGGTAAGAATCATGCTGGCGATTCCTAATTTCTTGAATCTAAAGCAAACATCCGGGGCAAAAATAAGCATTAAATGTTTGAATTCATTATTGACAGATCGAATGGAAAAAAGGTCATTGGATGACTGAGCATGTGCTCATCAAAAAGTATTTGGGTGACACCTCCAAAGTGTGTGCCCCCCTCCCCCCACTAAAGGGGCTCCAAAGGTTTACTTATTCAGCATGTTTAAATTAGCTTATTTCCCTTTTACGATTATTTTGTAGCTGTATCTTAGAGGTCTGCACTAGACTGCGGAACTCAGTCTTCAATGATAGTCGTCATTGAGTTCTTATGATACATCTTCCGAGGAGCAGGTTGAGACAAGAGTTCGGGATTATTGGGGCAGAGGTTATATTTTGAATTCCTTCATGACCACTGAAGCATAGTCATGCCTATCAAGGACACTCGGCGTGAATTGAAAGACCATGTCACTCGCCACAAAAGAATGTCAAAGGTCATAAGACACCAATTTGGTGTGTTTCCGCTCCTCGGAATATGATGTTTAAGGTCTAGGACTAGTCTGCACTTACTTGTAAAGAAGAATAATGAAGATAGGACTAATGATGAAGAACTGCATATCATTTGACAGATACCATGTGACACCCACGCACTAGAAAAAGAAAGATTCAATATCTTAGGCATAGTCATATCGGAGTATCCACTGATAAGAATTTATGTGTACTATTATGCTTGTCTGATTTTCTTATTATTTTTTGGTTGTTCTCATATTGTTTTCTCAATCCTCGATTCCTCGTATAATTAGTACACAAGTTGTATTGTCCGACTTTTGTCGCAGTTCATGTATGCGATTGTTTTGGTTAGTTTCTATAGTATAATAGTTACCATAGTAGCCATGCAATTTTCATAAGATAATTATTTCATTGAAAACTTTAGGACACAATGGTTAGCGCGGATACAGTACCGATATAATGGTTTAGGAAGATTTTCAACATGGGGGGGGCTGAAACTTGAAAGAATTTTGGTGGGCCACACTGGGGGTGCCCAAGGGGGTGTCCCCCCTAGCAGTCAGAAAATTTTGCAAAATATAGGTCACAAACACCCATTTTGCCTCTATTTTATCACAATTTTTTAACTTCACTTATTGCGGGGCTAAAAGTTATTCCAGCCCCCGCACCAAAATTATTGAGTGGGCTCCCCCCAAGCCCCCCGGTTCCCAAGCCTATGCGGTATATCCTCAACAGCCTTAAAGATGTGGATGGGACCCGGCAAGCGGTTCATGGTGTATCTATATCTATATCTATATCTGAATCTATACTATCTGTTCATTAAGGGGGTACTATACCCCTGCCCAATTTTGTGTCTATTTTTGCATTTTTCTCAAAAATTATAGCGCATTTGGTGACAAGTAAGATATGTATATTATAGGAGCAAGGACTACAACTACTGCACTGGAAATTATATTTCAGCACAGACATTAGTTGTGGAGTTACAGTTAAAAATGAGGGAAAACCAATATTTGATCAATAAATCAATAACCTTGAGTTGCTGAATTTTCAGTGCAGTAGTTGTAGTCCTTGCCCCTATAATATACATATCTTACTTGTCACCAATGCGCTATAATTTTTGATAAAAATGCAAAAATAGGCACAAAATTGGCCAGGGGTGTAGTACCCCTTTAAAGTCAGGTTATTTTATAGAACAAACATACCTGTTCATCGAATCTTAATGGATAAAAATTATTGATATATAAGATGGTAGTCCACCAGTATTTTTGGCAATGTGATACCATGTTCTTCATCATTGGAAACCACACCGGTCCCTCTCCAAGATGTTGTTGACTCATTGTGATTAGAATAATAAAACACAGACACGGAGTGAGTCTGAAATATATACAATAATACATTAGAAATTCTTCGGTATTGATACAAATTTTGTGGGAGCACGTTAGACGTTCGCCTTTTGTATCTCTTTCCTTGTTGGAAAGGTATAACGTTGAGGAGATAGGAACATGTACCGTCATCCGGGACCTACTCTGCCATGTTTGGCTGAGTAACGGTACATGAACACGGTCTTTTGTGCCTATGTAAATTAGTCATTGTGTAAAGCTGTGTTTATACCCATGGGTTGCTCATCATCAGACTGAATCCTTGTCGTTAACTGCACAAGTTATGTGTGCAATTCTAGAGAACGTTGACCGACAGAGGGTGTCAATATAGGCCTACGTGTCGCTTTTGAAAAACAGCGATTCGTGCGCATGCTCAACAGGCAAATACGACGGCGATTTAGTACACTGATCATGCGTGCGATTCAGATTTCTGCAAAAGCGATTGAGTATAAATGCATCTTTAGAAATGACTGGCGATTGTGTGTTCTCAAGTGGGTTTTATCATGTTAATTAGTGACCTGACACACATTTGTATTGGTTCGATCAAGCATTGATTTTTTGTACTGGATCGTTCAAGCATCTCCAACAATTTTTTCAATGTAAGTGCCTCTGGCCCTAGTGGAAGTAAAAACGGATACAATGGCCAGAGTTCTAGGGCTAGAGCACGTGTGGCCGAGTGGATAAGGCGCCCGACTCATAATCCATAGGTTGTGAGTTCGAGCCCCGCTCGTGCCAACGTGTTGTGTCCTTGGGCAAGGCACTTTATCCTCATAGAGGTTATCCGTGTTCTATAAGCTGCATATCCTATCAGCGACTGCTATACCTTGTTTAGGACTTTCAAAAGAAGTACCTGCATGTGCAACCATGACTGTTTCAAAATATCCCGCCAAAGTCATGCAGGTAACTCCGAGGTCATGCATTGAGTTGCTTTGAATGAGGAATACTACGGGAACCAGCGCCTTTTGTTAGAAGTCACGCATGTGTAAAGTGGATAACATCTATTGCCTACAGGGGGATGGGGTTGGGTTGGATTGGATGTTTGTATAGATGTTTGTTTCAATGTTGCAATATTGGCGCTGATTAAGCTGCTGCCTGCAAATTACATTGTGTCTGTTTAGGTGTGTTTAATGTACAATTCTAGCAATTTGACCTGAGGGTCACCATTAGAGTTTGAAATAAAACCTTCATTTTTTTTATTAGGCGCCCCAACAAACAAACAATCAATCAATAATAATTGGTAATCATTCCCCAGGTGGGATGGCCAGATATTCTCCTAATAATTATTATGTATTTCCTCATAATATCTCTTATAGTGCGAGAAATTTTTGAGAAATTAAAAAATATGTTTTTAAGCTCGATAATAAATAGTCTCGATATCGTGTACCACCTAGATGTATAGACATTCAAAGTGATTTGTGTCCTGCTGCCTGGCTTTAAACAATAATATTGTGGGTTTTTTATTTTTTGAAAGAGGGCTCCCTTCATGCCTACCAGTGATTTTCCAGGCAGACTGTTTGATTTTGGAGAATTGCTCACGAATAGTGCAGTGCAGACTGTGCAGTGACTGCTGTCCCCGAGAAATTTCACTTGGGTATCAAGCTAACAGAGGGCTATACGGAACAGTGAACAGATCAGGAAAATATATCAATTGTGCACACAATCGAGGTTATGCAAAGGTACATGTAGCCTGATTATGCACAATGGCAAGTGGACTACGGAGAAGTCTATGCAAGAAATGGGAATGAATACATGTACTATCATGGAGCTTTTAATATAGCTCTTTAAGGGACACACTTACCTCCAGTATCGGTGGAAATAAAACCAAAACCATGGTAGCCGGCCGTTGTTCTTTTCCAAGCGTTTCAGACAACCCATAGTTACCAGCAATCCGCTATTGTTTTAAATGATAAGAACAATTATGGTGTAAAAAGCTAGCATTTTATATTACTTGATATACGTAAAACCTCGTCTACAAGCATATAGAATGCTTTTGATGAAAGCTAAATTAACCCAGGCGCTATCATCGACAAAGTTAAATATTACCGATACCGTATACATCCAAGTATTATTGTAAGACAATCTATTGTATTGTCATACTTATCATTATTTTCGTATTAATTAAGCTTTCATCAAAATCCACCATATATGCTTGTAGACGAGATTAATGATTAATAAAATGTGATTAAGGTTAGCAACTATTTTAAACTGTTGCAATTTGGTAGTTCACAGTATCTTGCAAATGGTAGTAAGCTTTGACAAAAATTACATTGATCATTTCATAGCGAGTGTGTAGAAGAATTTAATATTATGACAGATATACTTTCGTAGGTCCTGTGGTTCTTGAGTTATGTTGTGAAGAGGACCGAAACAACAACACTTTTGTAAAACGTACATAACTCATTAACAACAATAAATCAAGCAAGTTTTCAAAAGTATTATGATTTGTAGAATGAACTTTTGCATAACATCAAAGTTTTATTTTTCAGTAATATATTGATTTAGATAATGAAAATCGATTTTTAGCTCCGTCGACTAACAAAACATCGTGTAGGTAATTACGAGTTCTTAAAAGATAATTGGCCATTTGCATGCATTGATCTTTGTTTTCTTTGCTTTAATATGTCTTAAAATAAGTTTTTTGTATGTTGCGCAGTGCAGACTGATGAGTAGGATTTTTAAATCAAAAACCCTAGAGAAATCCTTTTCAAAAACCCGAAGCCGTGCGATACACCCGGCGATACATTGGTAATATTTCAGCAAAAATGTCAACTAATGAGACAAAAAAAGTATCAATACCCATTTTATTTATGATTTGGTATTTTTAAGTGATTTTAGAAGAGGGTTTTCCTTATCTTAATTTCATGAAGCGCCTAGACCTATTATATAGTAGTAAGTAATCAAGCATTAAAGATTCTGCGTCATATACTGGGGTACTCAAAAAGGTGGTTTTGTTGCATTTTGATGTGCAGCTTGGATTTCAAAACACTGTCTCTTGAATATTCCTTCACTTAGATTCAATTAGGTCTTAAATTGAGGCTAATTTATTCTATATTATTCATGTTTATATGAGTTTTAAAATGATTTTTAATTATTTTCTTATGACGTTTGGCATGAAATGTGCCAAGGGTGGTTGTGGATTAGGGGGAGGTGGATTAAGGGGAGGGATTCATATTAAATCCCACCTACTTTGTGATTGTTTTTGCCCGCACTCTCTCATTTTTTGACCGATTTCCATTAAAAAAAAGTGTCAAAATGCTCAGGAGGATGAACCACTTCAAATGAGACGTGTAGGTAAAATGTTTGAAACATTTAATTTTTTTTGCTATGTAACACAAAGGTAGCCCAGTTTGTGACACAGGACCTAAAGCGACAAACCCTACTATTCTAGAAGAACAAATACAAATGTGTACAAAGTTAACTACATGTATTATATCATTACCTTAACAAGAAGAATGTGTCCACAGAAAACGGTGCATTGAGTACTGCTTGAAAACCAAACCGTTTAATGATCGTAGTGAACGTCAAAACATTATCTGAAAGAAATTATTCAAACGTTGGAATCATGTGGATATGAGATATGCAGGTAAAACTGATTTCGGCTTTGGTAGCAATTCCTGAAATGATATTCTAAGAACGAGTTGCTCCAGAAGAAACAATTAAATAAAAGTAAAAATAAAAATAAACACCATAAATCAAACCAAAGTGCTAGCCATGCGCTTCAACGCAAAAAGTTGAAGTTTTGACATATTTTCTCAAAATATCAAGAGCTATCTTAAGAACTACTGAACCAATACTAGGCTTGTTTGTACTCATTTTAATGCATTTTTCATGCTGATTCCAAATATGGTCTTGTAAATTTACATTTCTGAAATTTTTGAATTAAAAAAAAAATTGAAACATGTCGTCTGCAGTCGACACCCGCGTGATGAGAGTTAATAAATACTTATTTTAATTACTATAAAGATCCACTTACGACACTGATGTCAAATTCTTAACAACACACTATCTGTAAGCAGGTATGTGGGGATGCACGCACAGGACCGTTTAAACAATAAGTTAATCATGTTAATAGTGAATCCTACTCACCTATACTTTGCGTAGATAAAATAACAGCAAATACATGTCCAAGTATGACCCAGCTCATACTTATAACACGGATGCCATTGAGGCAAAGAATACTGCGCTCATTTTGTTTTGTATCCAATAGTTTGCTGAGATTCCGATTAAAAGCAAAGCAGAGCAGGAATTGACACGGGAGTGATTTCTGGTATTTCGAATCTGAATAACAAAATCAACAAATTTGTCTCACAATAAAATCTAGAAGAGGAAAAAATCAAAAAACCACAAACCAAGGTAAAGATACTTTGTAGTGAAAAGTAGCTTCAGGGACATTGGCGGGGTGTGTAGGGGTGTCAGGATGTGTCGGGGGGGGGGTGTGTTTGGGGGTGGGGGTGTGTGTGTGTGTGGGGGGGGGCTGTTTGTAGGAGTTTGGTGATGGGGTACGGGGTGTATCAGTTAGGGTGTGTAGACGTGCTAGATGTGACGTTGCGTTATATCTTGTAAGGTTTTACATGTTTTGTAATAGACATTTATAGTTTTATTTAAAATATTCTTCAGGCACCTTTTTCTATTTTCAACAATGGTGTTTCTTCAGTAGATCCAGTAGAAACTTGTCGATCATTGTTGTGAGATGGATTGGTCAAAGGTATGTTTTCACTTGATTCTCTTATGAAAACATCCAACGCGTAACCACTAAGCATTAGAGATCCCAGAATGCAACATAACATACTGTAAAATAACAAGAAACATTAAACAAAAAAAAAACTTAATGGCATTATAAAAAATTATGTTGTGTACTGTGATGAGAAAAAGTTGTATTTTCTGTCTCAAATCATTTACATACAAAAAGGAAAATACGATACAAAATTGAAGATATGGATTTTTTTCCCAAAAAACACCAACAACAAAAAGTAGGTCTTTTTGGAAAAAAATCCATATCTTTTCAATTTCAATTTCAATCATTTTTCAATCGATCGTCGGCTTTTCCTCCCAGCTACATACACTTTAAGAATATATCATTAGATTTATAAAATGTACTTCGAGGACTGTTATATATCAAAAATGTGAAAAATATCAAATTTTTAATCATTTGCCATAAAATGTGTATTACATTGCGAATTTCAAAAATCAAAATTATTTGATATCAGAAGGACATTCTTCGTATTCAGAATGCAATTTGATATGTCTGATGTGCTCTAATGTCCCACAATAAATAATGCCCAAACGTTCATACCCCATCCCTCAAAAACAAACAAAATACTTGAATTTACACATCAAAATAATACTAGGCCTAATACTACTACTACTAGTAATAATAAAAACGCAAAGATAATTTAGGCCAGCACTGACCATCCCCTAGCAGAAATAATATTAAGACTGCTACCACACAATTTACATAAAGCGGGCTAACAGGAGGAGGTAAGATACAATTTATATTTATTTTGAAAGTGTTTTATTGAATTTGCTACTTTAAGGTTATCGTTAAGGGAGTTCCATAACATTAACAGTGATTGAATGATGGATCAGTGAATACTTTATTTGGAGCATGTATTTTTTTTCAAGATATGTTTTACATACGTCCCCCAGCCCAGGTAAGTATTCCGTAATTAATTAAAAGGCAAAGCAAGCGTACAATAAAGCGTGTGCAAAACACGCTCAGGCATAATACACCCAAAGCGTTTAATACTGATTATACTCACACTGTAAAAACAAACACGCCATCAGACCACATATTTGTCGGATCTGAACATTGAACATGTTGAACCGCACCTGGTGTGACATTAAACTTGATATGCAACTTGTCTGCAATGTTAAAAGAGTTAAAATCTCAGTTAATAATTATTATTAATTATTAATTAGCTGCACAAGGAAACTGTGCCTCATTAAACATGTTAAATGTGCTTCAAATTATTAACTAAAAGTGCACCTCGCTTGTAGCCATAAACATGATAAACGCCAGCATCAATAATCATGGTAATTAGTAGTATTGGTATCTCTAAATGTAAAAGAGTGAAAAACTCACTCCCCAAAAGAGTGATTCACTTATAAAACCACTCAAAAATGAGTGAAATGTGTTTTTAAAACTTTAAAACCACTCAAAAAAGAATGAAAACCACTCTAAAAGAGTGAATTTCAACTCGTTCAAGGAGTTAAATGAAGGACAACACATATTTAGAGTTGTCCTTCATTTAACTCCTTGAAAGAGTTAAATTCTCTCTTAAAGAGTGGTTTTCACTCTTTTTTGTGGTTTTAAAGTTAAAAAACGCATTTCACTCCTTTTTGAGTGGTCTTATAGTGAATCACTCTTTCGGGAGTGAGATTTTCACTCTTTTACATTTAGAGATATTAATTACAAAATAATCAGTGGTATATTAGTTAGACGAGTCGGAGCCTATAAAATTCAGGTCATATTTTTCGAGTTTGGGTAATTTTGCTCAAGTTATACATTGTATTGGGTTATTCCAGAAATGTGAGATGCACACCCCCTATAGAGGAGTTCGGATTCCCGGACCTTCTGTCCAATCGAGACTGTTGGAAATCCAGACTTTAAAGTGTCCAAAGGTAAAAAAATCCGGCAGAAAAATAGTTCACCATCGGAAATCCTCAATTTAAGAGCTCATTTTGGACATTTCCGTGAGTTTTCTTTCATTTAATTGGATTTCCAAGCTTTTTCAAGTGATATTGGCAACTGGAATTCCAGTCGTTTTCAGAAAGCAGACTTGGAAAACCGAACATTTCTTTGATTGAAAATTTACTCCTCTATAGGGGGTGTGCACTTATTTTCTGGAAATAGATAATTCACCATTTTTACACAATATCCTGTAACTTCTATTAGAAACGTCCAATTTCTCAAATCTAAAATTTCTAAGAAAGCTAACTATATGTAAATTTTAGAAATTAAAACAACACTACCAATAGTAATGCCCTTTATACCTAAAAAATATACAACTTTTTCGGTATAAATCATTCTGGGACACCCTGTATTTATGTTTCAATTATGTATTGCAGTTATTGAGTTATGCAAATAATAGGCCAAAATTGAAAGTGTTCGTTAGTTCTCCCCCTCCTAGGAAAAATCATGCACAGTGGGGCAAAACACTAGGATCCACAGCATGCTCATCTACCACGGCACAGTTCTGTAACCCCAATACATTTACACATCCATTGAATGACCTTTGACAATTTTGAGTACAAAAACTCATACTCTGCAACATAAGGTCAAATTTTGCTCTATGATTGTTTAATTGAGGTTTTTTTTACTATGCCAATGGGATAACGCTATTGTGATCCATAGTGAAAGGTCAATTACAATGAGCCTAGGGATCCTGTCATGAGTGTGGGTTTTATTTTTCTCAATATTTGAGCACGTGAATTCGTGATTTTGATATTTTGGTTTCTAAAACTAAATAGGCTCTATAGTCTATAGAAGAAAAAGCCATCATAGAGTGCAATTATATGATCATTTCTTTACAGGAACTCATTGACCACTTTGGCCTAAGACACACTTTATAAGGGGTGGTGCAATAATTATGGCCTATATGTGTATTATGGGGGGACGCAAAGATTTTGGGACACGTTAAAGGGGAGGGGCCAAAGGTTTGTGGGCACATCGAAGGGGAGAGGCAAAGGTATTTTGGCACGGCCAAAGAGGAGGGGGGGGGGGGGGCAAACGATTTTTGGAAAATCATTTTGGGAGTTCACCACACCGGGGAACACATAAATATTGCATAGCCCATAAACCATTAACGCAGGTCTATTCATGTGAGAATCCTAGTCAGCCTATACATATAATAACCATCGCAGCCTGGATCAGCTCTCTGAGTTTCGCACTGGTATAATAAGCAGTTCAAGTTCGTTGCACAGGGGACTTTCAAGCGAGCTCATTAAAAAATGCATTGTCAAACTCGTATTGTAATCATCATGATCATATATACTACTGGACTGCTGTAAATAATAATTTTGAGAAAGGTTTTTTTTAACATAATCTAACTTTATTTTATTTTTTTCATTTATTGATCGAGAAATACCAACCGGCAACTTGTGTTATACCAGTGAACACGTCATCTTCGTTACAGCTTCTGGGGAAACACGTCCCCCAACGAACAGGTAGTGATTTCTGCAAAGTAATCAAGATATTTGGTGAGGAAATGCACATTCGATAATTCTGTATAGTTTTTCATAGATTTTACCAGGTTTAATGCATTAAATGCATAGACCTAACAATAATAAATTACGTTTGTATATCATGATATAACAAGACACCAGCATTAACATTTTGTTTATTCCTGAACTTATGATAACTTCGTGTACTTCACAACAACTGGTTATTTAACTTCAGGTTGTTAATTTAGAGATATTGACAATAGTCAATAGCCGTGTTCATAAACAAGTAGGATATAAACGTATTTTATTCCCGGGACCGGGGTACCGGTAGTTTTCTTTCTTGCCAGAAATCGTTATACATGGCATGTTTTGAAGAAAAATCCTTCGACGTGGTCTCCTTAAAAAGATTTTTCGTGCTAGATGTGCGGTCATATTGGCCACCATTTTTCAACTTCCTTTCACCCAATGACTCCCCTTTTTTTTTTTTTACTGAACTCCCTCTCACCCAATGACTCCTTTTTCGTTTTCCTGTCACCAAAAGACCCCCTTTTTTCAAAAATGTTGGGGAAATTTCTGATAATCTCTCACTTTTTTCATTATTTTTCCTGAATTTTTTCAAAAATTTTCAAATTTTGATGAATTAAAAAAAAAAGATCAACTTTTATATCTTGACCCAAATTTTTTTTTCCAGTCTCACTGAATGACTCCCTTTTTTTGGTAAGATGTTCCCCAGTCTCACGGAAAGATACCTTTTGGAGGGGGGGGCTTCTCACTGTAAGACCCCCCTTTTTCGGCGTCTAGGCTCTCACTGAAAGACCCCTAGTTTCGAACTCGGTAAGGACCCGGCAGCTTGAGCCGAATAATGATAGGCCTGCATATTGATTATACAAGAACTGTTTGATCGTGACTATGTTTATTCCACGGTGCGATGTAACCCACCTTCATTCCTGGTGGTAGTGGTATAGGAATGTCTGATACATTGATACTTAAATCCAGCAGACAGTAGTGAAATTGCTCCAAGTCCTGACATTCTTGGTAGGATCCTAGCCATACCAAATCTCCAACCAGTATTCCTGATCCAGGTTTACCGAAAGCATCAAGAGCTAAAAATATAAAAACATGATCTGATCAAAAATCATACCGTTGTCGTGTCTTTTATGCCGGGCTTTTATGTATACCCTGGCTGATAGCTTCAGGTTTCCTTCAGGTTTCAGTTTTAAGATCTTTGGTCTATACCTATTAGTTGTGGGTAGACGCGGTATTGTTGGTCGAAGCAGCCAAAATATCGAGTTTCATTATCTAAATGAATAATTGAAAATTACACTTTGATGCTGTGCAAAAGCCAGTGGCGGTGCCAGGAATTTTTTTCGGTGGGGGGCATAAGGGGAGGTAAAGTGAATTTAAGGAAGGCAAAATCAACATATTTTTGTAATTTTGGATTTTTTTTTCTTAGGGGGCAACAGGGGGGCAAGAGTTCAGACTGGGAATGCATTTGCCCCCCATGCCCCCTTGGCGCCGCCACTGGCAAAAGCTCATTCTACAAATCATATACTTTAAAAACTTGCTTGATTTATTGTTGCACATGAGTTATGTACGTTTTACAAAAGCGTTGTTGTTTCAGCCCTCTTTGCAACATAACTCAATAACCAGGACCTACAATAGTATTTGCGATATTTGAATCCTTCTACACACTTGCTATGAAATGATCAATGCAATTTTTGCTGCTCAGCTCACTACCATTCGCAAGATGCTGTGATTGTGAACTACCAAATCGCAACAGTTTAAAATAGTTGCTAACCTTAAGAAATCATTTGAACATTGTGCTAATATTGCTAAAAACCTGTAGTTATTTCTTAAGTATTTCCTTTTATATCATTATTATTATTTTCCCATTATATCCAGTTAGGCCCTATTCTTTTCTTATGTAGATTTAGATTTTGTATTATTATCATGATTGTAGTTATTTGTCTCTTGCAAGACTAGGCCTACCTTTATGTTTGTTGATACAATAAAAGGCTAATAAAGATTGGTTGATTGTATAGACAACTTTATTCTGCAAGCTAGGTATATTGGGTGACTATGTACCCGGGTAAAACTTAAAAAGGTAAATAGTAAAGAAATAATGCTAAACACAAAAATATGGACTTATATTAAACAAAATTTGTATCACAAAATCTAAAAACAAATTGTTTAAAACTTTTTTGATTGAAAAAAAAATTGCTTCACCGAGAAGTGAAAAAAAAAAATTGCCTCGCCGAGGTGTTGAAAAAAAAAATTGTTTCACCAAGGTGCTAAAAAAACTTTTTGCTTCAGCGAACTAAAAAAGCCCCTTTGAAATCTATGGTGCATCCCTAATTATTATCAAGAGAGGAAAAGCATTTCCTATCGGTTTAAAAAGCGCCACTTCTACTTCCGTGTATCGTGTATATACACTAACCCCGTATATCGAGGGTTTAAAACCGGAACCACTATGTCCACATTTAATACATGTTACTCATTCCGGCAACAAATGGACAGTTGATTCTGCTCTCCATAATAAATGCAAATGACTTTGGGGTAAATGCTTATGCTTGGTCACTATAATCAGTTAGTTAGACACAAGTGACCATGCATTAGTCCTAGTAACCCGTAGTAACCATGGTATCTATTATAAAGATCGTAATCGGCATTTGGAGCTGGTTAAATGTGGTCACGTCTGGGACTAGACCATGCATATACATGTATTAAATGATGTATACCGTAAAGTCACTTTCATGTAGGGAGGGCAGTAATAACAGCCCATTTGCATTTGTTGCCGAAATGAGTAACATGTAATTGTGGACATAGGTGGTTCTGGTTACGCCTATGGATTATACAATGTAGGATGTACGGACCAGTACCGGTGTATAGTTCAAGTACATTTTGTGGTACCTACCGTAAAGTGCATCTTTGCTGATATTTGGTGAGAGTAGCGTTTCGTTCAAATCTTGCTGACACTGTTGAGATACATTAACATGATTAACATCATCATGATACTGTTGCGATTTAACAAGAACACCAAGTAAAGCTAGAAGTAGGCCTACAATAGAACAGCATGTATAACACGGAGGCATGGCGCACTAGACCTATGATACGACCAATAAATCTATAAAGTACATATAAATACAAAGCTATACAATCACATAGGCTAATACTAGTAATGTACAATAATTGTCAAATGCATGCCCGGCATGCATGGTAGAACTTTTACGTGCAGGCAGACAGTGAATGGAATTTAACTTGTCACCACTGTCCTTTTCACCCGGGGCTTTTCACTTTCCAAAATTTAACCCCAAGGTCAGTTAATTGCAACAATACAAGTCTCAAGCGCCTTGACCCAGTTAACATTATATAAGTGAACACCGTAGTGAAAATCAGGCGGCGCTATATAACTTTTGGCACCATTAGTAGATAAGGCCACTTGGTTATTTGCAAGTTGCAACAGTTTTGGACAAAAAGTGCCAGCCGAGTACGGTGTAGGCTAGTCCGAATAATCAGACCCAGAACAAAGTATTAATTTCTGACACTCCCTCATTTCAAATATATAGTTTTGGTTTCTCTATTGTTCAGAAACCAAAAATCAAGGGATTAAAATGTGGAGATGAACTGGTATGCAATCATAACACTTTTGTGCTGGGAGGACACAAGAGGGTATATATAATCATAAGTATAATGGCCTATAACCATACGTATAAAATAGCCTATTGTGCTAACATTTGAATTATCGATATCTATCAACGCCGGCGACTTTTGATGCTCTCTGCCGTAGGTGGCACAATTCCATGACACCATAAAATTGCACCCAAGTTCCGATATGCATAGACATCGTTGAGACATAAAAGATGGATATATACGAGGCCTAGACCTACATTTAGAAATCATGTGCATATATTGAGGGGTGGGGGGTGTTTTGTTTATTTGTCTGAAATATAAACGATGCATGATGATGTAGATGATTTGATTATGAATTAGATTATTCCCCGGAAAGCACAACCCATACCTCTTACCTATGTTCCCTCCGCCACCTATATATATCCTCCTCCTTCCCCCCTCCCCACACTCGATATCGACTCTTCCCTATTATTCCACTCCACTCATGAGCCCCCTCTCCCCTCCTTCCCTTCCCACTTCCAATGCTCTCTCCCTGTTTTTCTTTCTCCCTTACCCTTACCCCTCCCCCTCACACACACACATACCCTCTTTCCCTGGCGATCTCTTCTATCTCTCTCTCTCTCTCTCTATTCTCCAATAAATAAATTGAATAAAAGTTAGTTTAAACCAGCTTTCTATGATATTGATCTTCCGTCATGCGACATGCACATAAATAGAATTGTGTATAATAGTGTTTATAACACTGAAGTCATAATCTGTCAAGTGCCTATTGTAATGTCTGTGGAAATATTTTGATGGTCTATATATTTTCACAGTGAAATCAACTTAGGCTAATTCGTAGTCTCAAGTCAATGCTTTCAAACTAAATCAATGCTTTCAAATGTAGACTTCTTTGTTCGACTTCTCTGCTCGTGAATATTGCACTGCGAAATTTAAACATTTCTTTTGTATACTTAGAGTAGGTAACTTCAAATCAAATAATTTTACGATCCACACCACTTATAAGAAACTGAAACCAAAACCGAAACTGACTGTCACAAATGTTCGGTTTTAAACAAAAGGTAGAAACAATGAGTTTGATTCAAGTGGTTAGGCAGGACAATAGGAAAACACGTGACCAAAACCAAAACCAAAACTAAAACTATATTATTTGAAATGAGGCATTATCGTGTACTGGGTCTGAACTGTTTTCATTCGAAATCTTGATGGCAAATTGGACAATAGAAGCACATGGTGCTACTTCACAGTTTTTTAATCCCCTATTCATGTTGCGTGAATCACTGATTTAGTCTCTATTGTGGACCATCCTTTTGATACTTGAGTATTTGGACAAGCGAAACAGGTTTGACAGGCCCCTTTGTCTACCTCTCTGTTTGTAAACAAACGAGAAGGTCGAAATCGTCCTCCTCGCCGAATACGAAAGTCAGCGTAATAGTACGGCACTGGGTGTAGGCCTACAATAGCTTACAATGAGGAGCTATGAGGGGCTCAATATAAAAACGACCCGGGCGTTGCTGAAAAATGTAAAGTTTACCAAAGGTCATTATTACAAACACGAAACATCATGATAACTTGGTTAAATTGTAAAATGAACGTTTTAAGATTCGCACACAACTTAAAAGTCCAGTTTTCTCAAAATAACCCAAATGTGAGGCCGTTTTTATATTGAGCTCCTCAATTGTCTTATTTCTCTGCTGTTTATTTCTTTTCTCTTTACCGTTTTTCACCTTGTTTTTTTTAAAATTTTATATCTTTAGTTTCTGGCCTGTTTGCTGTTTTCTCTGGAACTTTTTTGATTACTTTTTTTCCTTTTTTCTTCTAAATTGAGTGAGTATTGTATTGTATTGTATTGTATTGTATTGTATTGTATTGTATTGTATTGTATTGTATTGTATTGTGAGTATCAGTTATTTTCTTGTTATAATTGAATAATATTGTTCGAACTGTTTGTACAAGTTTAAAGGACTTATGCCAATTTTTAATAATCTACAAAATTGAAAAGCCAATAATGCAAATGATAATCACAATCAGATTTGCGAGCACCTCCCCGAATAGGACCTGTTTGGTTTGAACATAATATATGTTTTTCTTAGCTCTATAACATTTTGAACCGTCATTATTTTGTTTTGGTTTATTGCACCTGAGGCGAACAAAAAAACGGCTCACACTGATGAGTAAAAACAAATTTCGCCGCCGTCGGTGATGGCACCCCCCCCCAAAAAAAAACCCCGCCTGACCCAAACTCCCATCTCCACAGAATCAAATGGTGCGTCCCTTACCATTGTGTTCCTATATTCAAATCACTATTCTACTAATACTATTGAGCTGTTCATTTGCAACTTATTATGTTTTTAACCTGAAAGGCAGTTGGACACATTAGGCGGAAGGGTCGTATTTAGCGTTAGCTTTGGATATTTTTTGATTATATTCTTTATTTTTCACCCGGGAAGTCGGATCGAAAATATAATCATGATATTGAGCTTACTTTAAAATTAATTTTTATGTAGATTATTGTAAAAAATATCCTTTGGTTATATATTTAATAGCAAACCAAGGACATCAAATGAGGGAAGTGCCACTAGGAACCTAATAACATAATTAATTAGTTGTCACTTGATCATCTAAAATTAATGACAACTTAGTGTTAGCACCTGATACCCTGAATTATCACTGTTATAGAATGTGTAAAAGCTTCGATTATACCAAACTTATGTTGATATAAAGTGCTATCTATCTGTTATATTCTTTGGATGAATTCCTTTTCACTTTTTGTTTTCAAGTTATTATTCTATATTCTTTATTTCTTTCTTCTTGTATACGGTAAATGAATAGGTCTTTGTTTACAAATTAATTCTAAAGATATCAAAGAATAAATGACTGAATGACTGAATCAATCAATCAATCAATCAATCAATCAATCAATCAATCAATCAATAGATAAATAAATAAATAAAAATAATTTAATGAATGAATGAATGAATGAATGAATGAATGAATGAATGAATGAATCAATCAATCAATCAATCAATCAATCAATCAATCAATCAATCAATAAATTAAATGCGTTCTTCAGGTAGTCCTTTTCCCTCGCCATCTCCGGATCCACGCCATCCTCTACGTACTTATGATATCTCCTCATGTCTTCCGTAACTTCTTTAGCCCCCTCTTTAGCTAGCCTCATTGTCAATTTGTCACTATCTTCCACTTCATTGCTAGAAGGTCAGAGACTTCATCTTTGACCTCTGAGTCGTCGGAGGAGCCGGATTCCTGCTCCTCCTCCGAGAATGTCGATTTCTTGCATATTATAATGTCGAAATGAACATTCCAGGAAAGGTTGTTGCTCATCCAGTGAGCGGTTTGTAAAGTGTGGTGTCATCAGTATAAAGCACCAAGTCACTATATCCTGGGAGAAATTAGAGATGCAAAGATCGTTAGCATAGGTACGAAAAAGAAGGGACCAGGAGGCAGAGCCTTGTGGTGCACCTTATATGACTGGGCCGGATCTGAGGTAACGCCATGAACCACAATATTATAACCTGGGTTATGTTGGAAAGATATGAACATAACCAGGACATGAGTGGATCAGTGATGCCAACAAATCTGAGTTTCAGCAGCAAATGACCATGGAGGTACTCTGTCGAATGCCTTTGTGAGATCGAAAAGGACCACATGGGCCACAGAGACATTGTGCCGATTCTCCAAAGCATTATACCAGTTATTAAGGGCTGCTGTTGTTGTTAAGATTCGCCAGACTCTTCTAAACATTTTGATTTGAAACAGCTGTTCAACGAAGCGAAAATTTCACGGGGCTGGCCTCTATACTGTTAAGGCACTGCATGGTTAGGAGCTTTGGACACGGGGCTCGCAGGTTCAGGGTTCGTTTCATTGCGGGATAACGTATCCACATTTCTCCTTGGACATATCGCTATCCCGTTGATTGTTATCCCGTTTCGTGATCACTTAACAATTCCGTAGTATGCCTCTCTCTGGCTACTTAGCACAAAATCAATCTGATTCCTGACCTTTGTTATTAATGTAACATATTAATGTTACAAGGGATTAAATTTATGACCAGACAAGTAGCAACATTTGCAGTTACCCTCACTTTTAATCATTTATTAGGAAAAAAATGTTAGCGGATTCAAAATCCAAGATGTCCGCCATTTTAAAGATAGCCATGTTGCAAATGATTAAAAGATCATAAGCACAAGCTCCAAAATTTGCAGTTTACCCCTATTGAATCCCTTAACACCATTAATATTAATCATTTATTATTGGCCAAATAGTGTGTGTACGGCAATGTTATAACCATGACAAAAATATAGTTTTCGTCTATCAGTAACAATTTGGCACGGGGGGGGGGCAACGATGTTTTAGTAGGGCGAGGTGGTGGGCAATGTTAAGCTTGTATGACCTTGAGTTCGTCGAGCAAGGAAGCGATTTTGGCACCTTTTAAATAACACGCTCTAAAACGGCTTAGGAAGAGAATACATAAAGGTTTCAGTAGGTAGCAGTCAAGTTATGGTGCGAGAGGTTGCGGCTTCGAACCCTGACGGTGCCAAAAGTACGCTCTCGTGGAAAATTTGAGTTAGCTGTACATTCCCCTGGACAAGGAACTTACGGCTAATTTTGTCTCGTTGTAACCCGTACGAAACTCGGGGAGCTGATCCTGGTTGCGAAGGTTATTTGTGGAAAGTCTAAGGTGTGCGCTCTTGAAGCAGCAAAGTCCCTGAATTGTTGTTTAATGGTTTATGGAATGATGCGGGCCGCAGTGGTCAGCGACAACCTGTAAAGTGTGTTGAGGCTTGCGGATTAACGTCTAGGCGTTGTGCCTGTGCGTAGCGCACTATAAATCACTGCGCTTTATAAAGGTTTGGAAATTATTGATAACCCAAACATTTGGCATGTGCACGGGGGGAGGGGGGCAACAATTTATTCTTGCAGGCCGAAGGTGGGGCAAATAATTTTGGTACGCTGCTTGGAAATTTTACCTCCCCACCAACTCGCTCATAATTATTGCACAGCCCCTTAAGGTTTAGAATGCGATTCGACTGATATAATTAATTAATTTGGTGCGATATGATTTGAAAAGATTTAATTAGTTTTGGGTGTTTTCGAAGCATTGTGTTCTTTGAAGAAGTGTTAGTTTGTTTGCTCGTTCGAATCAGATTGGCATCTAGTTAAGCTTTGCTGCCACTCAACTAACAACCTATCAGGTGTCGCTTGCCTATTATAGACTTAGAAAATAACGCAACATCTTGCAGCATCATGGTGTCATTAGTGGATAATGATACAGACTGTACACCATTGAACACACTAGTTTTTCCTACTCGTGAAATTGCTTCCACATGGCTCTACTCAAAGTTTGAAACTACCCTCTACTTTGTCATCATTCTGGTCATTTTGGTCACAGGAATTGTCTTCAATTCGCTATTTGTTTACATGGTCGCTAAATTGACCAAACTGCACACCACCGTCAACTTTTATCTTGTGAATTTGGCTGTTGCTGATGTTGCGTTTCTTAGTATTACTACTATCTATTACATTGGTGTTTTAGCTTACACACCCATCAAAGAAAACATTCCGTTCCACGGTGCAGTGAGCTGTTTCTTCATATTTGCTATTGCCATGATATGCTACTACACTTCTTTAGGCACTGTTATTCTGTTGTCTGTGGAAAGGTTTTTTGCTATTTGTTATCCCGTAAAACATCGTCACATGAGTAACAAAAAGCGTACTCGCAAGTTTCTTGTAGCTGTATGGCTGATATCCATAGGACCAGCAGCTTTTACAACTCTACGATATAGCAGCAATACGAAGCTGTGTATTAAATGGCCGGATGAAGACATCTACGAATCCCTCCCAGGAACAATGCACCTGTGCATGACACTTATTGAAGGACCCATTTTTAATTTAACTGCGCCAACCGTTTTCGTCGTTGCCTTTTTCTTGCCCATGTTCGTCATCGCTATTATAAACAGTAAGATCGCCTTAGCTTTGAAAAAACGATCCCACAGACGAAACGACAACATCTTGAACCACATTAAAATCCGCAATCAAGTAACACGCACTTTGTTGATACTCGTAACGTTATTCTTTGTCCTTCAGACCCCTTCAAGATCTGTGTCTGTGGTAAATCTCATTGCTGAAGTAAGGCGAAAAAGACTCTGGAGTGTCAGCTTTCAACACAAGTTTCTAATTATTGGGCGTATTTTGATATTGATCAATTCAGCCACAAATAGCTTGGTGTATTTTGCCACCAGTAGTCACTACAGGCAATGTTTCATGGAAGCTTTCAGAGGCAGATCTTCGACAACTAAGAGTTCTAAGACTAAGGGAAATCAAATACCAACAGTGCCTGATAATACATCAAGGGGTGCAACAGTGATTGCCACATCAGCGGACGCAACAGTGATCGGCGGTGTAGCTCCAATCAATGCCATAACGTATGACACTAAACTGTAAGCTGCAAATTAAAGATTTGAGGTGTAGTCTTTGAGCACTGTGGTATAATATGTGGCCGTACACTACGAATGAGCCATAAAGTCGGCAAATTGTATTCTGAGTTACAGTATAATGTGTGCGTGAAGGTTGTATTCATAGGTAACTCGATTTGTTGCGACATGAAATGACCAGCAATGTGGAAAAAGAGACACATGTAGAACCGAAAAAGAGTACCAGCAGAGTTCAACAAACCATAACCCCGCTTCTGGATATCGTTTGCAGTCAAATGATGTACCATTTTAAAGCTTATGATATCTATTTTCCAAACACAAAATAAAACAAAATTGACCGGGCCGACTTACATTACGGCTGATTCGTAGTGTCCGGTCACATACCGTAAACGTTCGCCTAATGGCGCTATGGAGTGCATGGAAATGAGAGAGCGCCATCCCTGTAAAAGCCGACTATTATCACTGATCATTAAGGGTACGTGTAGTTAAAGGGTGAAACCTATCGACACATACAATTATGAACAAGATCGAACAAACTTGTTCATGATAATGCGATAATCATTCACCTGATACGCTGTGGCCCAGTGAGCAGAGCATTAGACTATAGTGCGAGGATTAAGAGAACGTGTGGAGAAGATTGATGGTTCGAATCTCATGCAGTAATTTCTGACAGATTATGATGTCTGTCAATGTTTTTTTTTCTGATTTGAGGAAATTTTATTCTCTATTTTATCTTTAACATTGTTTATATAATTTTATTATTTTATCTTGTATGTGTCTTTTTTTATGCTTTGTTTTTATCCTTTCATTTTAATCAAATGTTGTAATGAACCTATTTGATTGTATAAGCATTTGTTATGTGTGTGAGACGAACTGTCGTGTGCGACAAGTCTTTCAATTCGCGCGAGTGTCCTTGCCTATGCATCAGTGGTCATAAGAGGTATATCATTTTATTCGAAAGGGGGGTCCCAAATATACGGGGGTCAAAAAGTCTTGGAAAGAATAATAGGATGGGGTCATAAAATGTTTTATGACCAAAATGTAGGGAGTCACACGATGAGCACAGAAAGTGTGTTATTTTATTCAAAAAGACTGATTTCAATACAATTTTGGGGTTTGGGATCATAACATTTTTGTTGCCGAAATGGGGGGGGTGCGCAATTTTATTGACGCAGACTTTTGTAAATTTGGGACCCCATTCCGAAAAAAATGATAGCCCTCTAAGAGGATTCAAAAGATGACCTCTGCCCCAATAATCCCTAGCTATATTTGTTTGAAACTGTTCCACGGAGGATGTATCATAATAGGCTCAGTCTTCAAATGATATAAATAAAATTTGAATGAGTGAACGAACAAAATCATACAACGACCAACTGAATAGAGGCTGTGCATATGACGTATCATCCCGTAAATATGGCGGACTACTCAAATGCATTCAACAAAAGCATGATTGCATCTACCGCGACAGTTTGTCTTACACACATAACAAAATGCACTACGATCAAATAGGTTGATGACAACATTTGATTGAATGGACTGCACTGCGCCATGATTACGGGGAAGAAACCGGTTCAAATCCTTTGTTTGGAGCCAATCGATAAACGCAAGGCCTCTATAGCTATCATTGAATACTGGCTAGGATTCCATAACACAATGAGAACATGTTATAAGGCGCTTTGGAAGGCACACAATACCCCAACAACTATTCAGTATCGAAGCCCGGTATCGAAGTTACGTAATGTTACTATGTCAACGGGATCACGCGCTTAAGTAATGAACCACGATCGAAACAATCAGTACAGAAAAAAGGCATACCAAAATAGCGTGATCGTAATGATCGCCATACAAACAGTGCTTGGTTCCGATACCATCACGAAGTTACGTAACTACTTCGTGGTCTGATAGTTATATGATCAATGGTCTGATCGACTTGGGTTCGATCCTTTTAATAAAAGAAAAAATAGCTGATCATTTATAATGCATAAATGAATAAAGTAATGTAGTTACACAATTTGAAACATTGAGGCCGTTCTATTTTTCAAAAACTGTTAAATGTAGTGGAATATATCACGCATTGATAGGTAGCAGGTGGAGCAAATTTTGTCAGCGGTTTTTGTTGCCGTTTGTTCGCAGTGCCTATTTATCTGAAAAAAATAAGAAAATTAAAATTAAATTAAAAACAATTCACAATATTCATTCGTAAAATGGGGACAAAATCCAAAAACATTTCTTGACCCTTCTTCACATAAAAGTGGGAGCAGAAATCAAGATTCGAACAAGTACCATTCACCATTCAAGGCGCACCCTCTACCGACTGAGCTAATGGGTCAGACAATAGCAGGGTGTAATTTTCAACTGAAGAATATTTAAAAAAAAATGAAGAAATTACAATGTTATAAAAAGATTTACCAAAATGAGTTAGGTATAACGTATGAATCGATTTACAAATTAAGTCAAATGGCACTTTGAGAAAGAATACCTGAAGAAACCCCAAAACATCTGCTGCTCTAGCAACTAACCTAGTGACCTAAAGTATTGGGTCATGTCACGATATTTTTTTCTGAGGCATTATGTCCAGGTTGCTCAATTTAACATACACGTATCATTAATGCTGTTGAGATTTTACAAGGATGGCGCTCTCACATTTCTAAGAATCCAAAAGAGCCATTAGGCGAACGTTTACGGTATGTGTTCGAAGTGATTGTAACCAATGACAATTGTGCTTTGCTTTAAGTTACACGTCACTTAATCCTTAATTGCCGATGTTCGAAGTTGCAACTTAACTGAAATGAAGAAGCTGTTTCGAAAGTGAATCCCATCCGTTGTGATTTGGTAGTTCACAGCATCTTGTGAGTGTGTAGAAGAATTCAAATACCACAGACATGTACTTTTGTAGGTCCTGTGGTTCTCCAGTTATGTTGTAAAGAGGGCTGAATCAACAACACTTTTGTAAAACGTACATAACTCATTAACAACAATCATGACAATAAATCAAAAAAAGTATATGATTTGTTGGATGAACTTATGCAAAACATCAAAGTGTTATTTTTCAATAATATATTGATTAAGATAATGAAAATAGATATTTTGGCTGCTTCACATGTTCACCAACAATACCGCGTCTACCCTTAACATGGTTAAACAGAGCTCTTACTGATCACTGCTTGAGTGTCGGCTACTCTCCTTGCATGCCTTGTGACACCAGTCACCAGCTGAAACTGCATTACAATAGAAGGGTTTACGATGTCTTTGAAGTCATATTTTTATTTGGAGTGTATGAAGATTACCAAGTCTTGGTTCTCGTTGAACCTTTTTCTCCCGGTTGTTGGTTGAAGTGTACTTTATTTTAAGTCAATTAATTGTTCCGATGATCTGTGATAAAAACAATGTCGTCATTTTGTATTGCGTCTTATTTGTCAGGTGATTGTGTTAAATCCCCGGGGGGTTCACTCCCATTGTGGCCTGTACACCATCCGCGATAATCAACTTTTGAAAAGCACCCTAAACAAGGATTTAACCCTTGGCTAAAACGACACCCTAAACAAGGATTTCATTCCTAACATCAAATTTCATACCCTAAATTTCATTTCCGCGCATTTAGAAATTGCAATTTTGCTACCCTTTTTTCCAATTTTTCATGTTTTTGACACCCTAAACGCGATACGCGCGTATCGTGCCTACCCACGAAAAACGACCCTTTTACGCGTTTTCATTATCGCGGATGGTGTACAGGCCACAATGGGAGTGACCCCCCGGGGTTAAATCACTTTGATGAAAGTGGCTGGATTAAACACAAACGTACGATCTAACAAAAGGCCAATATATTGAGAAGTCACTGACACTGTAAATTATTGCCCTAACTAAATCGATGTAAAGTTTTCTTGGTGTGGACCTCCATGCAAAAAACAAAAAAATAAAACAACAACAACAACAACAACAACAAAAACCCGAAACCTCATATCCTTGTAATTGTTATAATGTATCAATATAACTTCACGTTCCGCAAACTTTTACACCTTTACCTATCTACCCCTGCACCACAACTACTTCCCCACCCTACACACGTCAACAGATAATGCATATGTTTATAGCAAGGCGAATATGGTAAATCTTTTTGACCAAAATGTATGTTTTAAAAGTCAAAACCTCGAGTGTTCCTAACAATATTTTTCAAACTACCGCTGAGTGCACCAAATCCGCGTAACTTACTAGTTTAGTAGCTTACTTCTTTAGTAACTAATCCGCAACTGCCGCGTATCTTACTAAACTAGTATTTTTGGGACTTGCGCTGAAGCGTATCTGGCGAGTAACTACTTCTTTAGTATCTTCATTAATGGAGCAGTGAATCCCAATCAGCACCTTTAATATCACGTTTTTAACCACGCGGTCAATTGTTATTCAATTTTAACAATAGGTAGTGTTATGTCACTAAATACCCCGGTACAAACACAATACCATATTAATGTATTTAGCGTGCTTTGTAGTAGGCCTAATAGGTTTATGATTATTATATCTATTTTGTCACACCATGACAGAAGGGGTAACCCGCCGGGGGTGGGGGACTCAGCAGTGTAGTTTTTGTAAAAAACCCTTTCGGGGTCCAAGTAGTTTACATGTTCAGTCGCGTATCAGGGTCAGTTGTAGGAGGGGGGGAAAGACAACAACAACAAAAAACAATGATGGATATCATATTTTTTTTGATATTTTGATATTTTTTGTTTTCTATTGTGTGTTTACCGGGCCATTTTCAATTTTACACTGGGGAAATTTTTAGGGGGTTGGTTTTAGGGTGTTGACATTTTCTTTTTGTGGTTGGTTTTAGGGGGTGGTGCTCAGTTCAAATGACCGTATGTCATAATAAGCCGAAAATATGGGTCTCATTTTGGGGCCTCTTGTATAATAATGGCTCCCCAATTTTAGTATAAAGGTTTATATTTTTCTAAAACATCACAAAAAGCGCAATGTTTTTAAAATGATATTTGGTAACAATGTCGCAAAATTATTTTAAATTTGGGCAAAATATATGACAATCGTGGGCCTACTCTATTCAAACATTAACCGGATGGGGGTGGGAGGGGGGTATATAGCATTTTGTGATAGTGTGTAATTTTCCAGCCCTGCAACCAGGAATAATTATAAACAACAGGAGAGTGGGGCATATAATTCCCCAAGGGTCGGGGAATATATTTAAAATAAATTCCATCCAGGGCCAGTCGGATTGGGATATAGCATATGGATCTGCCGTTATCAGGTTAAAATAAAAGATTATAATTATGAGGAAAGAATTCATTTCTGTGATTGTATCCAGCCGTGTGAAGGGAATATTTATTTGGCACAAAACTTGCAATTATTCTTAATTCTTAAAGCTTGGGAGATCCAAATAAGATAAATTATCATTTATGTAGGCCTATATTAGAGATAGAAGATGTCTTCAGCTTTGAAAACATGTTTCTCAGACATGACAATATTTGTATAGATTCGAAGTATTACTCAGTGTAGTATATAGAATACAATTGACATACATTTGTAAGGCATAAAATAATCGCATAAAGTAACGAGACTTTGACTTAAGATACAAATGGAATCCAACATGCATTCGCTAATCACTATATATGTGACACGTCACAGGGAATGAGTATTAATTGATTGATTGATTGATTGATTGATTGATTGATTGATTGATTGATTGAAGAGCGGTTATACTTATTAACGATGATAACCCCCAGAATAAATGACATCATCGGCCTTTCGGGTGATAATACGTTTTTTCCAGGAAAGTTGAAAAAGAAGGAGGGAGAACGGAATTATATCCTTGAGATAATCCCGTAGGTAATCCTGTCGCACCTATTCATAGTCCTTTATTCTCAAGTAGTTACACATCTACTTGAAAGTAGCCTTTGATGTGATGTGTGTTGCCGACTACGGTTGATTAATTTTCACTCCAGAATTGAAACCATATCCAATGTTTCTATAGAGAATCCCTTGAAAGTATGACACGTGTGTGTTAAGTACCTGATGTTGCTCTGAAGGGATGCCACACGTGGATACTATAAGAAAGAAATGTAGTTTTGTAAAGATTCCAAAAAAATCCGCCCATTTTGGAACATATATTAATTATTTAGGAGAGTGTTTTAGGATTTTGTTAGAAAAGGGATGATTTTTGATCATCTATATCTTATTGTTTTATGTATTTCCCTGTCATTTCCTGCAAACCTAATAAAGATATTTTGATGATTGAAAATAGGCTGTATCATAAATCGTAGAGGTTGAAAGCGTAACCAAGCGTGCAAAATTATTATTTGCCATGGAACTTCGATCATATTTTATTTGAAATAAACTGGATGTTAGGATCTGAATGCATGGTATGCATAGTATTGATGGTATACAGACACTGACCTTTCCCTAAAACTAGTAAGCAGCAACTTGTGTATCACACCCGTCATGGGTTCGAACCCTTTTGTTGTATTTTATTATTAAACCTAAATAGCGTGATTGCTTTTGAATGAGCAGCAACACACATATTTTGTTTGAGGATAGCTGGATCTATCTCCTTTCTTTACAGCTTCTCTGGTTTTTTCGTAGTGGCAACCTGGATCTCATCACCTATGATATACCATTTCCTCAAGTGTTTGCCATTGTGAATACATGTACTTTTATATAGGCCTACAATTATGGTTAGCAACTTTGAGGTTTCCACAGTTTAGGGTTGAGGTCAACCTTAACTTAAAATGTTCCGTCATTAGGCCTACACGAAAGGTTGGGTTGCCGCATACGAGACGCTCCACACGCAGAATACGCTCTAATGCGAAATATCTTATTATTTACTTTCAAAATCTCATCAATATCAATGATTTTCTGCTCTATCTATGAATCAATTTGCGTACTCGCCAACTTACTCCTCCAACGATGAAGAGTACGTTGCCGAGTAAATAACAATAGCTGCGGCGTAACTTTACTAGTCTAGTAACTTACGCACATTTGGAAGTCACGAAAATCTGAGATACTCGCCAACTTACTCCGCAAAAGATGAAGAGTAAGTTGTCGAGTTTATAACAATAGAACTTACTAGTCTAGTAACTTACGCCGAGTTGGAAGTCTCACAATGCGAGATACTCGCCAACTTACTAAACTAGTAGCTTACTCCGAAGTTACGCGGATTTGGTGCACTCAGCGGTATGTCATTAAATGAAAGAGCACACTTATATTATCCATATACTAGCTTCGTTTTAATGAGCAATGGCCGATTCTCTTTAAATTTATTGCAAATCTTGTGCAAAAAGTTACTATTTTCGCCTGTTTTGTCATACGGTTGTAAATTCAATGAACTATGACTTTGCTAAAAAGCGCAGTTTTATCTTGTACTTTGTTAATATTTTGATGCGATTGATTGAAGTTGCTCATTTATTGTTTTATCATTACATTTTGTAAAGCGTGATGAATTAAGGTAACGGCGTTATGTAATTTCCCTTAGTCGTATCGAAAACAGCAAACAAAACTGCAGAGAGCCTCTCATTAATACTAAACAGGCACATTTTCTGCGCAACGCAGTGAGACACGCATATCTCACAATCAGATTTGTAAGCAACTCACATAATAGGACTTGTTTGGTTTGAACAGTCCCTGGTTTGAACATATGTTTTTCTTAGCTCTATAACATTTTAAACCGTCATTATTTTTTTCTTTGTTTTGGTTTTGTGCACCTGTGATAACCTTACTAGACAGTGCTATTAGGGGTGTACCATTTTGATTTCCAGGGGGTAAGAATTTTTTTTTTAATCGCTCACTAGTGAGGCGAAAAAACCAGCCACATACACTGATGAGTGAAAACAAATTTCGCCGCCGTCAGTGGCAAAAAATTGTGTTCCTATACTCAATTCACTAAGTGAGCTGTCCATTTGCAACATAATTATGTTTTTAACCTGAAGGGCAGTTGGCCAAGTCGTATCACGCGGACTATCATTATAACATAAAATATTGGGCGTTACATTAATAACAATTTTTACTTAGATTATTGTAAAAATATCCTTTGGTTATATATTTAATAATAAATCAAGGACATCTGATCAGGGAAGTGCCACTAGGATATCATAATAAGATTGTCACTTGATCACCTTAATGATAACTTAGTGTTAGCACCTGATACCCTGAATTATCACTATCATTGAACGTGTAAATGCTTAAATTTTTGTTAATATAATGTGTTATCTATCTTTTATATATTTCGGTTGAATTCCTTTCCACTTTTTGTTTTCAAATTATTGTTCTATATTGTTTTCAAGTTATTGTTCTAGACTATATTCTTTCTTTCTTTCTTTCTTTTTTTTTTTTTTTTTTTTTTTTTTCTTTCTTTCTTTCTTTCTTTCTTTCTTTCTTTCTTTCTTTCTTTCTTTCCTTCCCTTTTCTTTCTTTCTTTTTTCTTTCTTTCTTTCCTTCCTTCTTTCTTTCTTTCTTTCTTTCTTTCTTTCTTTCTTTCTTTCTTTCTTTCTTTCTTTCTTTCTTTCTTTCTTTCTTTCTTTCTTTCTTTCTTTCTTTCTTTCTTTCTTTCTTTCTTTCTTTCTTTCTTTCTTTCTTTCTTTCTTTCTTTCTAGAGGCAGTATATAAACACAAACGGGTCAATGAGTTACATGAAAATGACTTTGTGTGGTATTTGGTTCCCAGGAAGTGAGTTTTACCTGAGGCAATTTGTGGTTAAATGTTGATTCTTTACTACAAGAGTTATTAACGTAGATAAAGTCAAAAAGGAGGTGAGACATGGTCAAATATCTCCAGGTAACAAAACGTAATGCAGCTGCAGCACCTGGGGAATGAAAACTAACCCAACAAAATGCAAGATCATGTCTGACGATCCAAGAGATATCATGGTCTCAACACTACTAGCTCTATCAACGATGTTATCTGCCGGAGACGTTTGAAATGGGCAGAGCATATCTTCAGCAAGAAAAGACCACCAGATCGTCCACCAACCAATAAATAAAACAATATTAATTAATTAATTAATTAATTAATTAATTAAATTATGACAAGCGAAAGAGTCGAATCAGCCGATTTTTTAAAAGTACGAAACTATTTGCGGGTTAATCTTCGCTTCCTTCATCATCATCGTCATCGTACTGCAACAACCCGTCAAATAGTTAGATGATGTTTGGCCATAGTTCTGTTTACAAATTTATCCACCTCGACCCCTTTGTCCATCGTCCGTGATCTTGGTATAAACTTCGTCGTCTTTGAGACGGCGCGTGGCTCCGGTACTCATCGCAAAAAGCTGCGTTTGACGGCCCATACGGTCTTCAGATAGTTCTTTTCACTCGCCATCTCCGGGTCCATGCCATCCTCTACGGGTACTTACAATATCTCCTCATGTCTTCCGTAACTTCTTTAGCTCCCTCTTACCTTTCCCGAGATTAGGCCTCATTGTCAATTTACAGTTCATCGCTAGAAGGCTCTATAAAGGTCTTCCTCCTTCGGGTTGTACGGTGTCAGTCGATATCGTATTTGCGAGAATGATCCAGTGAGCGGTTTGTAAAGTGTGGTGTCTCCAGCATAGAGCACTAAGGCACTGTCCTAGGAGAAATCAGAGATGCAAATATCGTTAGAATACAAAAAGTAGGGGACCAGGAGGCAGAGCCTTGCGGTACACCGGAGATGACTGGCCCGATCTGAGGTAACGCCATGAACCGCAATATTATAATCTGAACGTTCATAATTATTCTAACGTGCTCTACGACAGCGAATTGTCACTCACAGCGTGTTTATAGTGAATATACCGCATTTTGTGAATAGCAAATAATACTAAAAATGTTATCAAACTTGTTTACAAAATACATCAAGCTACATACATAATATTACACAAAACAACAAAGAAGTTGTGAAAAGATTTTTGTTGTACGTCTTATAAATATTAACTTATATTTGCGTTGCACACCTTGCGAAGGATTTTGAATTGTACCAATATATTACGTGGTTCTGTTGAACTGCATATTGTTCAGTTTCTGACTGTTTGCGTGTTTAAGGTAGTTTACACTTGATACAACATCTCGTAAACGCAAACTATAAATAAAATTTGGTTTTCTGTAGAATAATCTATCTTCGTATTTATTTATCTTCAAATCTGATTATTCTATTCAGTGACTTAAAGCATATGCACTACTGTATCATTCATTCGTCTATTTGTGTGTGTTTATTTGAGCAAACCAAAGAACTAAATAAAAAAATGAATGTCTTCTCATTTGCACTTTCTCTGTTCAAAGTACTTTGAACTACCCGTTTGAATCGGCGCTAACTTGTCCGTCTGAAAAGGAATTGGGCGAATGTTGCGTGCAAATACTGAAACTTTGAATAGGCAAATTATCTTTGTATAACCAGTGATGATGTTAAAAGTTGTGGTATAATCTGATTAAAAATTTCTTACTGCATTGATTTTATTAATTAGAATGAATGAAATTTGTTGCTGATAGACGAAAAATATATTTTTGCCATGGTCATAAAAGAGATCATTGAATGCAGCGACATACATGTATAAAGTACAGTTTAGTACACGCTTATCGCTTGTTCATTCATCTATCCATCATGTTAATAGTACCATGGTACTGCAGATTAATCCATTTTGGGGGAAAATTAAGCCCAACGCCATACAAGCTATACTCCTTATAGGCTACTTATCATGAAAAGCCCGTTAGCCAAATTAAAATCCAAGATGGCCGCCATTTTTCAAGATAGCCGCCACTAAATGACAAAATATTAATGTTACAAGTGATCAAATGACCAGACAAATACCAAAATGTGCAGTTACCCTCCCTTTGAATCATTTATTAGGAAAAAATGTTAGCCGATTCAAAATCCAAGATGGTCGACATTTTAAAGACGCCCGCCCCTAAATTGCAAATATTAATGTTCCAAAGGATTAAAAGATCATATAAGCACAAGCTCCAAAATTTGCAGTTAACCCCCTTTTGAATCAGAATATTAACATTAGACACTTGAAAATATAAGATAGCCACCATTAATATTTATCATTTATTGGTAATGACCGTGACAAAAATATTTTTCGTCTATCAGTAACAATGTGGCACGTGCACTTGGGGAGGGGCAACGATTATTCTTTTGCAGGACGAGGGGGTGGGGCAATGTTATTGCTTGTATGACTTTGAGCTCGAACTAAATTGCATACGTTGAGCCCCGGGAGAGGGTAAAATGGGGGGAATGTTTTGGCAAGCCAAAATTTTTGATAATCGGTTTTTGTCAGGTCGAAAGAAGGGAAGCGATATTTGGCACACAGTTATGGGCACCTTTTAAATAATACGCTCTAAAAGAGCTTAGGAAAAGAATACATAAAGGTTTGGATAACCCAAAAACTTGACATGTGCACTTTATTGCAACCATTTCTTTTGCAGGATGAGAGGGGTGGGGCAAGTAATTTTGGCACGCCGAAATTTTACTTCCCCACCAGCTCGCTCATAATTATTGCACAGCAGCCTCTTATTCAATGCTAAAGGTTAAAAATCATGCGATTCTATTGATATAATTAATTTATTTAGTGCGATATGTGTCGTTATATTACAGACTTTGGAAATAATGCAACATCCTGCATCCTCTAAATCATTTACCGTTTTTAACTAAACAAGAAGCAGCCGATGATCATGTTGTCATTAGTGGATAATAATACAGACTGTGCACCATTGAACACACTAGTTTTTCCTACTCGTGAAATTGCTTCCACATGGCTCTACTCAAAGTTTGAAACTACCCTCTACTTTGTCATCATTCTGGTCATTTTGGTCATAGGAATTGTCTTCAATTCGTTATTTGTTTACATGGTCGCTAAATTGACTAAACTGCATACCACCGTCAACTTTTATCTTGTGAATTTGGCTGTTGCTGATGTTGCGTTTCTTAGTATTACTACTATCTATTACATTGGTGTTTTAGCTTACACACCCATCAAAGAAAACATTCCGTTCCACGGTGCAGTGAGCTGTTTCTTCATATTTGCTATTGCCATGTTATGCTACTATGCTTCTTTAGGCATTGTTATTCTGTTGTCTGTGGAAAGGTTTTTTGCTATTTGTTATCCCGTAAAACATCGTCACATGAGTAACAAAAAGCGTACTCGCAAGTTTCTTGTAGCTGTATGGCTGATATCCATAGGACCAGCAGCTTTTACAACTCTACGATATAGCAGCAATACGAAGCTGTGTATTAAATGGCCGGATGAAGACATCTACGAATCCCTCCCAGGAACAATGCACCTGTGCATGACACTTATTGAAGGACCCGTTATTAATTTAACTGCGCCAACCGTTTTCGTCGTTGCCTTTTTCTTGCCCATGTTCGTCATCGCTATTATAAACAGTAAGATTGCCTTAGCTTTGAAAAAAAAAACGCACCCACAGACGAAACGACAACATCTTGAACCACATTAAAATCCGCAACCAAGTAACACGCACTTTGTTGATACTCGTAACGTTATTCTTTGTCCTTCAGATTCCTGCAAGATCTTTGTCTGTCGTAAATCTAATTACTGAAGTAAGTGGAAAAAGTCTCTGGAGTGTCAGCTTTCAACAAAAGTTTCTTATTATTGGGCGTATTTTGATATTGATCAATTCAGCCACAAATAGCTTGGTGTATTTTGCCACCAGTAGTCATTACAGGCAATGTTTCATGGAAGTGTTCAGACGCAGATCTTCAGCAACTAAGACACGGGGAAATCAAAAACCAACAGTGTCTGCTAACACATCAAGGGACACAACAGTGACTGGCACATCAGCGGACACAATAGTGACCGGCGGTGCAGTTCCAATTAATGCCAGAACCTATGACACGAAACTGTAAGCTGCAAATTGTGAGGTGTAGTCTTTGAGCACTTTGGTATAATATGTGTTAGATGTGGTTGTAACCAATGGCATTTGTGCTGTGCTTTAAGTTTAGCCCTTACGTCCCAGTTACTTTTTGGCGAAGGGGAAGGAAAGAAGGAGGAAAGAAAGAAAGAAGAAGAAGTGAAAACTTTTTTTCTCGGGTGCGGTTTTGAACCCCCGACGCGACCCTTCGGGTGCCACGCCCGTGCACTGGCCTACCTTGCCACGGGGGAGTAGCTGCCCGGCCAAGCTTTCCGATTAATACCGAAAAATACGCGTCACTTAATCCTTAATTGCCGATGTTCGATGTTGTAGTTACAACTTAACTGAAATGAAGAAGCTGTTTCGAAAGTGAATCCCATCCGTTATATGACCGTTATGCCGCTGCAGCTACTCTCCTGGTGACCATCATGACCATGGTGACACCTTTTACCAGCTCAAACTGCACTGAAAACCAAACTGGCGTCAGGGTGACTCTACAAGCAGAGTCCAGCCACTCTGCGGCTCTATGTCTAAAATGACTCCCTTGAAAAGTCATAAATTTCTTGACTCCGCTGAAGAGTCACTGTTGATGACTCTACACAGGAGTCATTTGACTCCCAATATAGAGTAATTTTAGACATAGAGTCGCGTAGTGGCTGGACTCTGCTCCCAGAGTAACCTAGACTCCATTAATAGAGTCACCTTGACTCAATTACAGGGTCACGCCGACAGTACGAAAAAAAGACACAATAATGATACACATTAGATGTACATCAAGATAAAAATTCAAAGTATAGACTTACCGGAATAGGAAACTTTAGTCCGACGACACGACGGAGAAAATTTGGCTTGACCACCATCCCCTTGGAATGGGAGAATATACATTCCATGGTGTCAACAACCAAGCAATTACAAAGTCTGACTCCCTTGAAGAGTCATAAATTTCTTGACTCCGTCGATGACTCTGAATGTAGAGTCAATTGGAGAGTCAGTGCTAGTTTATCTTTGAATTGATATAGTACTTCACCTTCCGCAAACCTTTACACATTTACCTATCTACCCCTCCAACGCAATCACCTCCCACCTCAACACACATACATCATAAATAATTATATTAACTTTTTGCACAGACCCTATTAGCGCCTGTGCTTATTGATATTGATATTTCTAGCTATTTCATGTCGTTAATATCAACGTAAACATTCCCCGAAACGATCATTCGTCGTCGTAGGTCCATGGATTCAATTTGGGACATTTGGACGAAGCATAATTTACCAGACACAACTGGATTTTTTCAAAGATAATGCTATATAGAATACTGATAGTATACACTGTGAAATCAACAGATGCGCTGGCTAAAGCAAATAGTATATACATTTATGTTTACACTGTACAATTGTAATATTTAATTCACTCAAAGTAACCCGTTAGCCCTCGAGACGCTCCCGAGATAGACTTTGGTGTTGTACGACTCCCACTTGTCATTCTCTCGTCCCTTGTAAACAAAGACGTAAGGAAGTTCTTCAACTTTGATCTTGTTGTATAGAGACTTCGCACAGTGTCGACACCCAGTGTTGTAAATATAAACTTAATACTCCGTTGCATGGTGAGCGACGGGCGATTGGTATTTCACCGAACGCAAGAAAAGGAGGCCTATCTGATTGGCTACCAATTGATCGCTTGATCGCTCAGTGGTGTAGTACAAACTCAAAATGGAGACATGTATTCAATTCGATTGAAATCGATATTCTATTATTGACGCAGATAAAGAAAGTCGATAATGTACATTGTATTATAGATACAGCACCTGGATCTTACACGGGTTCCTTTATATAATTCGTTTCTCAAACAGTTGAATATATCACAATTTTAACTTTTGATTTCAAAATCGTTACTTGTAAAATGTAGTAAAACATATCCACATCAAAATACCGGTCCCCGCTAATTAGTGTATTTAATTTCCAGTTAGTGTATTAAAAATAAAACCTTGGATTTACCTGAAAACAATTCAAATTTTCTTGTAATAGAAATACCATATGGGATACTGATCATATACTATATCATACTGAAAACATAGAATAGAAACTGAGTGGCAGGCTCTGTGGAATCTCATATCGTCTGTAAATGGTATACTTAGCCTGAGTCGCTCGGCATATCTCGAACAAAATTGCCATGCGTAGCTGTTGAAAAACGAGAGGATTCATCGTACTAACACGGCAATTTTTGACACGAAGATATGGGGATGATGACGCTGTGCTTCGGCATCCAGAAATCCTCACCTATTTCCAATGTGCCGATATATTGTGTACCAAAAGATGTTTCGACAATGCGATATTCCATCAACTAGTAAGGTTTTGTTCGTTTCCAACTCTTCAAATTTAAGAGTCTTTGGATGTTGTGCTTCGGTGGAGTCGATCTTGGACAAGTCATCAAGTGTAATGTTCTTCTTCTTGTTATCAATTTGACTAAGTGAATCGAGACTAACAGGAGCAGACATTTAATAATTCAAAATAAAATTAATGTATTCAAAACATTCAAATTTAATGATTACGAGTTAATTACGTTGTCCAAGGCAGTTTTATCTTGTACTTTGTTAATATTTTTATCCAGTTGATTAAGGGCAGAGACTATAGAAATTTTTACCAAAGGAACATATTCTTGTTTATACCATGATATTGTTGTATCTCAATACTATCACAACTTCAGCTGTGTAACTTACCTAAAAAGTGGTTCTTTTAATTTAAAATGCAATAAATAAAGTCACTCTGCGCTTTTAGTACTGACCAGACTATAGTAATATTTTTAAATCACTCTGCGATTTTAGTACTGACCAGACTATAGTAATAATATTATGCAATACTAGCAGCTATTAATCATGCTTCAGTGGGCAAGTACTTCTAACTTTAAATGGTATTGAAATTTGTCTTGTCCGGGGGACTTCCATATAGCTCAGTGGCGTTATTTTCTAGGGTCTATGGTGAATATGACTGATGCGTAGTAGGCCTACATGTATGTAGGGCTGTAAAAAGCCTGTTCAGTGATTTCATCCGGAGAATGTAGAAATCCATGAATCAGCAAAATTTAGATTTTAGCACCTTGTCCAGTATCTTTGTTAGTTTCGATGTGCAAACCTTAAGCCCTGTATTAAAGACAAAGTAAGTTATTTTACATGAATCTGTAATTTCTCTACTTAGTAGAGAAATCAGCTATTATTATTATTTAATATCGGTATTTTATTTTACACATATCGTGGCCAAACGGCCAAATTACATGTAAAATTACAATTTGAACATACATATAAATATTAAACACTTTAAGAAAACTTTTAAAAGACATCAAAAATTGCATATATAGGGAAAAAGTATTAGATCAGAAAAGCACTCGGTCATATTATTGCACAAAATACTATTGCACTATGAAAAACATCAAAATATACTCAAATCCAAAAATATCATGCATAGGCGTAGATCCCGGGGGGATGGGGGGATTTATCCCCCCCCTCCCAATATTTTGCCAGGGATGGTCCATACAGTCATCCCCCCTCATGTCGATGCCTGATAATGGGTTTCTGATCAAATTAACCTCATATTTGCCCATTTTAGCCCCAAAAGTGCAATTTTTCACGCGCTTCGCGCGCATTTATTCTACTTTTACACCATATTTCATCAGTTTAGCTTCAAAATACCAAAATTTTTCGAGCACTTAGCGCGCAATTGTACCATAATTGCCATATATTGTCGCTCGATTGACTATACTTCAATTTTTTTCCAACTCCATCCCCCCCATGTCAAAAAGAAATCTACGCCACTGATTAAATATGTCAAACATAATATAACAGTTGTACCAGACTATAAAAAGCAATCATGGCATTGGCAATAATGAAGAACAATCCCAAGAGGAGATTTAAAAGATTAAAAAAATATGGAACGGGGCTATAATTTTATCAATACTATACTGCTTTCCTCGGTTCTTGCCAAAACGTTTTAAAATATCTAATGACAATTTTAATGATTTATCCTTCACTTTTAGGCATTTTATATAGAATTTAAATTTGTTTTACCATTTTATACTTTCTCTGGGATCAATGAATAGCCCTTAAATTAAGCCCCCCCTTTCGCTATCACCCAGCACATGGTTTGTCATCCACCCCCCCACACACACACACTTATTTCCCATTGGATCTATCGTCATCATGATTTAGACGCTTTTATTGTTTCATTGACAACTTTTATTATATTTATCACTGATAATGTTGCCAAAAAGTCTTTTGAAATTAGTAGGCGTCATTAGTAGATCTCATATAATATAATGAAGTGCTCCCCCGATAGCAAAATAATGACAGGCTTATGCTTAGTTTTGACATGTAAGAATACAAAATGATTTCCTGAGTTATTAATGGGGAGTTATAAGCTCCATTGCAAAGTGAAAGCAGAGCGAGGTGTGTGGATGTGGGGGGGCATGTGTTGTGTTTATGGCCCGGGTTTATATTATTAGGGCAAGCATCGAAATAAGCAGATCTGGACCAGGAACCACACATTTGGAAAAAGCGGTTCCTGGTCCTGTGATTATCTAGTGAACCAGGAGGCATTTTTAAAGAGCTATGAGTCATTTAATTTTTAATTGTACATGTTACATACAAAAACCGATTTAACTAACAGGCTCTATTTGAAAAAAAAAAAGAGGGGCCGGGGTTTGGTGTGGACCAGGAGCCAAAATGTTATGACCATTGGCTCCTGGGTGCCTGCTTATTTCGAGGCTTGGGGAGGGGCGGGTTAGGCAATTAACAGCTGCCTGATATCATTCAACATTTCTGATACTGTTACGGCTTGAAATTTAAAGGCAGCGGGACTTTCGGATGCTCTCAGGAACAACTTTTACCACCTGATGAACAATCTCAAATGCTCTAATTGGCACCAACATGACAGTATAGATTAGGCCCATGAAAGTCAATTCCGAGTTTATCGTTACTTTTTTTCAGGTTGGTGAGGTGACTTTTTCTTTTTTCATTTTTCATTATTTCATCAGATTTCATTATTGACCTAAAATGCGTGTTGATTTGAAGCCAAACTCATACATGTGATTTATAAACATGTTTTTTTATATGGGTAAGGACTAGAAAAATTAGAAAAGAGCCTGGTTTCATGCTTCCAAGTTATGAATATATGTTTTACAAACAAAAATATATGTTTCCAATTGCTAAAACTGGTGAAAACACTGATACTTTGAAAATAATGAATTATTTTGGCATTTTTGAAAATTTGATGCGGGTATTTTTGGTTTCCAAAAAGTGACACGGGCGGGGGACGATAAACTCGGAATCGACTTTCACGCGCCTTAAAGGAAATATATTCTATCAGTTAATGGTTTTATAGTTTATTATTTCGGTTTACCAAAAATAAAGAAATAATATCAGCAATAACTGTAAAAAATGGTTTATGTCCATCTGAAGCCAAAATAATAGGATGAATTAAAAAATAAAACGCACTATACTAATATACTATATCTTGGAGCTGTGCATAGCGATAAACTAAACCAACAAATATAATAGAAAACAACAAGAAATAATACAGTTATATAGAAAACAGTCCCAGTACATAACTCACCGATAAATTACTCTCTTATTCATTTCACATTATTATACGCAAGACTGAGTCCAGCTGTTACAAATTTGATAACTCAATTCAAAACTTCTGAACACAGTACATTAGGATCAAGGGCGTTGGTTCGAATCAATTGTTTGAAATCAATCAATGTGAGAAAGAATTGGGATTCCAATGCGCTCAATGCAGAGTGACTTGTATTCTGTCAGAACTGTCAACGCAAGCTATATAGTGCTGTGGTATTTTAAAGTGACTTGGAGGTGTTGTTCTGTAATAGGAATATTTTCGCCATTTTATGGAGGAGAAAAGTGCAAAAGACATTGCAAATAACGACGATCAAGGATTCTAATATATACATAGCGGAACCGGAATAGGTATGTAAACTACATACGACGTTTGAAGTAAATTCTTAATGTTCTTCATAGCAAGAACATATAAAACATTGTCAAAAAATGCAACTTCTTACAAAACGCTATATTCTCCGATAGTCCATATTTGCATGACTTCGGCGAACACTTTTGGTTCTCGTTTAAATTCTACCAATAGCACAGTCGATCTAATGTTATCTGTGGTTAGAGGACAGTTTAGAGAACTCTTTTTGCTGGTTGTTTGGTTTAAAATCCCGATATTTTTTTAAATATCGGGATTCAAGCAGGCGATCCGTATGGTATGAAAAAGACGTTGCAAATTGTCAATGAAAGAGCTTATAAATTAAAATCACGGACATTTAGCTCAACAATAGGCATCTACATTCCAAGCGGAAACGCTTTTCAGAAACATACCCCACTTTTTTCAGCAATCGCTGAAACCTAAATATGCAATTCCAGGCGATTTGTAAAAAATAGCGTCAGCATATTTTACTATGAATTTGGGACACCGAAACAAATGCTTGCATTGGTGCCAGACCTATTATAATGATACGATAATTAGGCCCCCAATAATGGCTTTCATTTTAGCCGTTATTTATTAAACTGAGATTTTTACTTTTTGAGAAATTAATGAATTTATCGAAAAACTTTTCGGAGAACGCTACTTTAATGAACCCATCCCTTAAAGCTTGTCTGCTTATTTATTGTTTTACATTTTGTAAAGCGTGATGACAAAATGGTCAAAAATTGTTAAAATGTGATGAAAGATGTCCAGAACCTGGGCTGCGGAATCCAGATGGTGACATGCGAAAGAACAACATCCACCATGCTGATGATACAACCCTCGTGTATCTGGCATCGGAAAAGCTTCAAAATTCCACAAATGAGTTGGCAAATGGATGCAGTATCAGGGGATGAAAATCAGCCCTACAAAATGCAACATTATGTCCGAGACTCACGAGATAGCGCCGCACCAACACACCAAAATTTTTATTCGAGTCTTTTCGGGAGACTAAAAACCACCATGTGGCGAAACCAGAATATTTCAAAGCCATTCAAAGTGAGTATTTACCGTGGCTCTACTGCATCGTTTCTCTCACGTACATTTTGTCTCCCACATAATACTTTTGTCCATGACAATTGAACAGATTTATTGCAAATAAATAATTTCGACAGTATTTTTGTAGGACATGAGAGTACATCAACCACTAAGTATAACCTTGTTGAAGAGGTTCATTAGGTTTGTAGAAACTCATAATATACATTTCATCTTGTCAAAACCAAAAGTTATTTACTGACCTGACAGTTTCGACCATCTTGGACGATGATCATCTTCAGAGTGATGTTTTTCTCTCCACCTTCTGTTTACCAACAGAGGGCGCACCAGCGCCCAGAAGTGGGTCGTATACGTGGATAAGGTAATGGACTCTACTAGCGGTGGATGACATTATTGATCTTCTGAAGTTTGTACTTACCACCACATATTTTCTGTTTCGTGGAAAAATATACAACCAGCGATTTGGTGCGGCTATGGGTAGCCCGGTTTCCCCAGTTGTCGCGAACTTGTATTTGGAATTTCTGGAGCAGCAAGCGATAGCCACAGCGCCTTTAGACTGTAAGCCGCGCCTCTGGAAACGTTATGTGGATGATATTTTAGAAATTGTAAAGGAAGATCAAGTTGAAAATCTCACCACACACCTCAATCAAACGGACCCCACGGACAGTATCAAATTTACTTTCGAGAAAGAACAAGAAAGATCCATACCGTTTTTAGACACGTTGATTGTGCGCAAACCTGATGGTTCTGTTAAGCTACTGGTCTACAGGAAAGCTACACATACAGACCAGTATTTAAATTTTGCTTCTCATCACCCCGTTCATCATAAACTGGGCGTGGTCCGCACACTTTTGGACAGGATGAACAGTGTTGTATCAGAAAAGGAGGACAAAGAACAAGAAGAAGGAAAAATCAAGCACGCACTCAAGAATTGTGGCTACCCCGAGTGGACTTTTAACCATGTCAAGCGCAAGATGGAATGTAAACAGGCTAAAAAGCAAAGTAAGAACAAAAATTCCACGGAAAGAAGCAAAGGACTTGTGATCATACCTTATGTTGAAAAAATGACAGAAACAGCCACTCGCATTTTCAGAAAACACGGCATAGCCACTGCAGTACGTCCACACACCACTTTAAGAAAAATGTTGGTGCATCCAAAGGACAAAAGAGACCCCATGAGTACCACGGACTGCATATATGAAATTCCTTGTGCAAATTGTGATAATACTTATGTTGGTGAAACTGGGCGGCGTTTTGAAACAAGATTGAAAGAGCATAAAAAGAAACTGAGAAAGTAGCCCATAGTAAAGGAACATTTACTCGTCAAACAAGAAAACAGTCGGCTAGCGAACAGTCCAAATCTGCTATCGCGGACCATGCCGTTCAACAAAATCATGTGATTAACTGGAAAGATGCTCAAGTACTTGAAAAGGAATGTAATTCGGGAGCCCGCCGTATAAGAGAAGCCATCTGGATACGGAAGAGAGCACCGAACACAATGAACAGAGACGAGGGGGCCCATTATCTTAGCCACGTATACGACCCACTTCTGGGCGCTGGTGCGCCCTCTGTTGGTAAACAGAAGGTGGAGAGAAAAACATCACTCTGAAGATGATCATCGTCCAAGATGGTCGAAACTGTCAGGTCAGTAAATAACTTTTGGTTTTGACAAGATGAAATGTATATTATAAGTATAACCTTGGTCTAAGGTTAGGGGGCTAAAGTCACAGAAAAGCTTCTTTTTTTTCTTCTTCTTTTATTTTTCAACTAAAGTCATTAACACGAAAAACTCAAGTGATATAGGCTTATTCTGGCTTAAAGGCACATTCAGTGATCCCAGCGAAAGTGAAAATTGTTTATAAAATTGTTTAAAAGTGAAGGATAAATTATTAAAATGACATTAGGCACCAGAAAAAAATGTGTTTGATCTGTACATCGGCTGTCGATGTAGTCTTTGGCAAAGAAGACTCACGATTCTTTCAGGGGCGAAGCCGCGACAGCTCGCCGCGCAAAGCAGCGAGAACGAGGTCGCCGAGTAGCGGCGAGCACGAGCCGGTCGCCGCGAAGGCCCAACTGAATTTTACTATGCTATGCTCCTACACATGTTGTTAACTCGCGGGTATTAATCAGCATGATTTCAGCGGTTTCCCAGTCTGTAACACAGACTACGAATTAATATAAATTTAAAAATAAGGTTTTATTTAGCTTGTCTAAATAGAACCAATTTACCCCAGCAGAGAATGGTTGAGCCCTTTGTTATGGTATTGTTATATCTAATGGGAGTTCTCTGCTTTGTTTGTGCACTGTGATGTTGGCTGCCTAGCTCATTTGAATCACTTGTTTGTCTGCAATTGATCAGAGTGGATCATGATGAAATTTTGATGGAATTTTTAAGATGAATTTTTACTGTTTCACATTGTATTAGCGGTAGTTATCGCCGTAAATCAGCATTAATCGCTCGTGAATGATTGCAAGGACATGATCAGTTCCATGTCTTCCAACAAGGAATTATCCGCGGTGAGTCGTTTAAAATGATTGTAGAGATACATAATAACTACATTCAATTATGCAGGTCTATCTTATACTGGGCCTATATTAGTAGTGAGAAACATCATACCATCGCATCCTTTATCGTAATATATGGGTGTCTATCGCACTTAGAGTAGTATTCCGTTAAAAAAGATGTCAGTGTAGTAACAGTCAGTGTCTGTGCTGACGACACTAAGTTTGACGATTTATAGAAGAAATATTATAATAGCATATCATGATATAGGCCTACATGTTATGTATAAACATGCGTATGTTAGGTATAAATAGTCAGTGTCTGTGCTGACGACACTAAGTTAGACGATTTATAGAACTAATATAATAGCATATCATGATATAGGCCTACATGTTATGTATAAACATGCGTACAAAGGAATAGTTGCAAGTGCCAAGCTGTGGAAATCGGTCAAGTGGGGACCATAAGTAGGGTTTGTGATGTTTTGACGATAGGGCATTGTTTTGGTAATCAATAAATGGGACATGCTCAACTGTTAAATTGCAAGTCCACAGAAATGAGCGTTGTTATTGGTTTCAATGTTCATGGAGTAATTATTAGTAAGTACTTAAATAAAATAAAAAGAATAATTGAAAATAAATAAATAGATAGATGAATAAATAACAAACCAATAAATAAATTAAAATAAATAAATAAAATTATTCACAATTCGATTATTATGGTTTATAAATCAGAAGAATGGTTAAATAATTAAAATATTGGTCAATAGTGACAAATAAAGTAGGCCTATAACAAAGTGAATAAATATGGGCACCATTTAATCGAAAATATAACAGGATGTGATCCCCAGCGTTAAATTTCACCAAGGGATTCAGTAAACTAAGAATTTTAAGCTGATACAGAGCATCAGTTTTGATGTTGAAAAAGGGAGGAAGCTGTCGATCAGGCCGAGAAACAGAATACAGGAGAATAAATGGAAGAAATAGTAAATAAGGATTAATTACCATTATGGTTAACAGGAATAGCACTGCACAAGTAGTATCTACACGATTATATAGCTGTAAGTTAAATTATGCATTGAAATCTGCACAGCGAACACAACAAGGTGAAATATGCACAATCTCGTTCCCTTTTTCTGTTTTTTGTTTCTGGTTTATTTCAGGTATACAGAATGATGGGAAATGAATAAATATGATCTTCAGAGCAGTGTATTACAAAATGACGGGATCAATGCTTGTATCAATTGAAGTTTATCGCATATCACAGTGTTCAGACAAACAAATAGACACAATTATATTAAATGCTGACAGCAATCCGTTACCGAGGAATACATTATAGAAGTAATAAATAAGGCTCGAGATACAGGATATAGAGTTTATGAATTTATGAATCTACAACTCATCAGTTTCGGTATTACAATTGGATAATTTGACACGGTCCAACTTTAATTTGCGACAGATATCCAGAGATGGAAATCGTTGAAATCGAGGTGAAATTGGACATCCACAAACAATATCTAAAAGAGGCATGAATTTGGGAGCGGACCAGGCGTTCATGGGCAATTTGCTCAGCAATAGCCGAATCTTGAAAACCAGCAGCATTAAAATTTGCGGCGGCGAGTAAATGATTCCACGGTTCCCTCCCAACAGCCACAACAACAACACCCTGACCCAGCTTTACCGTTTCACAACAGGGTTGGCAACAAGAAATACAGCCAATTCAACCTGAAAATGCTCAAACCAAACACCAAGGCAACTAAATGCATCAGGTTTTCAACAACAACCATCATCACAGCGGTGGACCGTCACCAACAATTAAATAGGGATGGACTTTCAACGGACAAAGGAAGGACAGGTATCAAATCCAGTAAATACGGGTGAACAACCAAGTAGAAACACATTTGTAAATAGTGTTAATAACACTAACAGTAATGATAAAGATAATCATGATAATGGCGCAATTCAAATTGCTTTAATTGCCTCTTCAGATATTCCTGAAAAAGATGCCAAAGTGGCGGCACCGATCTTAAAACTTGACAATGTTATGCTCATCTTGCCTACACAATAACTTAAGTAGGTAGGATTGGTACATGTAGTAAGCCAATGAAGAAAAGCGAGCTGAAGGTATTATGGTTATCAACTTAAATTCGACGCAAATCACAGCTAATTGTCAACTGCGAACAGATGGACAATGATAATTAGCCATGAAGAAAAGCGTGCTAAAGGTGCATGCATATCAACTTAAATTAGTCGCATATCACAGCTGATAAATCTTCAACTACGAACAAATGGATAATGTTATACTAAGGGTCTGTGTCTGTTGACGTGCTCATCTCGCCTACATAGACGTAGGTAGGGATATGGTATTGGTAACTGATGAAGAAATGATCTGCGCATGAAGAATGTGAACATATAATCTTCAAATGTTTTCTTCTGAGGACAATTACTATGTATTTCTGGATTTCTTACATTGAGAACAGTAAACTATTTGATCAAATCAGAATACTAATTGAATCGAATGAAGAATAGCAGTTATTCACTCAAATAGTGATAACTCAACAATTAAGGTATTTGTTACTTACCATTAAGCTTGGAAGGTTCAATTAAATGCGTCTTATGTATGGAAATACCAATATCGTAAGATTTCATGAATTCAAATATCTAAGTATAGATTAAAAAATTGTACAATAGTAACAATTCTATTGTTGTTCAAAATATACTGCCTATTTTTATACAACGGTACAACTTCTGTTATAAACAAAAGTGCCTCTTCAGAACTGCGTGCAAAATAGAGAATAGGCCTATTTCAATTGGTCCATAAAAAATATTTTGTCTTTGTTTCCATTGTTAGCATTAGTTTCTTTATCTTGAAATATGTTCGTTTGTCTTTAAAATGATGGTAGCAGGCTTATTTAGTATAAGCATGCCAAAACGCGCTGCACTTGTTGAGATGCATCCATCTAACGTAGTTAATTGGTAAGATTTATTATAATTGTGTATTCATGCTGCTCTCTATTATTGTGTTCTAGAATTTCGTGAAGTATAGGGAATAATTCAACAAGCAAAAATAATGAGACATGATATTCAGGGTGAACATTATTGTATAGTTTTTAAATACTTTTTATAATTTCTGGCTTATACAAATAACTGTAGTATGCTTTTTTTCACGCTTACCAGTATAGTGAATTGTGCTAGGCCTATTAGGCATACCAAAGTGTGATGCATCTAATGAACAATTCAAATATTTAAATTGTGCAATACATTGAGTGCGAAAAATAGGCTAATGGTTAGTTGGTTACAACTTCTGTTATAAGGAACAGTTTGTCTTCGGAACTACGTGCGATAAATAGAGAGTTGGCATATTTCATTTTTCAGAGTTTCTCATTGTTTACATGGTTAGCATTAGTTTCAAATCTTGAAATATGGATTGGAACTTTGGATTGACTTTGATATACCAAATTATACCAAATTATACCAAAGAAAGAAAATAATTCTTAATATCATATTTTAACAATTATAGTAAAAAATACCAAAGTATACCAAGCATACCAAATTTGTACACTTGTTGAAATGCACGCTAATTTACCATCAATAAGCTTTTTTAAAATTATTTATAAATGCGCATATTTTATGTTATGGCTATTTCTTGGATGCAACAAAATGTTTCAAGAATTCTGTGAAGATATATTATGAATATTTCAACAACCATATCAAAAATCATGGGCCATTCACTTCATTGTTAACATTGGGTCAGCATTAAATATTATTATGCTTTGTTAGTCTTTAAAATAATTTGCAGTATGTTTTATTTCATGAAGCATACAAAATTTGTGATATTGTCTGGTTAAGATTTTAATTCTGAATGGCTTACCTTAAATGTACATGGTGATTTATTAGATGCAAAAATGTGTTTCTTAAAATTTGGGAAGATGTAATGAATATTTCAACAAGCATATTGAAATTAATGTGGTCTAGTTTTATTGTTAACACTCTTTAGTTTCTAAATACCGACATAATATGCTATGATTGTCTTTTAAATAATGATTGTCTTTTAAGTAATGATACCAAAATGTACTGCACGAGTTAAGTGTTGTTAATCCAAGGTTTATACATATTATTGTACTTCGTCTAATTTTAGTAACAACTAGATGTACGTGTAGGACAGCTTGGCATTTACAGGGATATTAACTATCTGATCGTGCTGAATAAACTCAAAACCACAGTATGTTTCAATGTTATAGAAGTTAGCTAACTTTGTTATCTACAGAAGTTAAATGGTACATGAATAAATTTATGAGAAATCAATAGGCTGATCATTGGCCCAATTGGGTTGGAATATGTACTACTAGTGCTTGTTACCACCAAAAAATCACTGGTACATGTTTTAAACTAAAACCAGAAACTGGCAAAATTAACATGCTTTTATACCTCCCCTCTCAAAAAAAAATGGGGGGGATAGCAAGTTTCTTTTGCAAAGAAACTTGTTTGGCGGTTTATTGATCTTTATACTATTTCTTAATCATGTTAATGATACCAATTCTGATCATATGGCCTAATAATTAATATTAGGTTAACTTGATAAATATTATGTTATGTTAAATTAGCATTCAGTGGTAGTTTTACCGGAATGTAGTGGCTATCGGTATGATTTACCAGGTCATAATATATACAGTTAATTAGCTTTCAGTGGTATGTTTACCGGGAAGTAGTGGCTATGGATAATGTTTGCTCTCCGATTTATTCAAGCCCTAATATTATATTATATACTGTTCATTAGCTTTCAGTGGTATGTTTACCGGGAAGTAGTGGCTATGGATAATGTTTGCTCTCCGATTTATTCAAGCCCTAATATTATTATATATTGTTAATTAGCTTTCAGTGGTACGTTTACCGGGAAGTAGTGGCTATGGATAATGTTTGCTCTCCGATTTATTCAAGCCCTAATATTATATTATATATTGTTAATTAGCTTTCAGTGGTAGGTTACCGGAAGTAATGTCTACGGGTATTATTACTCGATTCTATCATAAAGGCCTATGTTATATTATGTTACAGATGTTTATCAAATTATGTGATGTAAATGATCAGTACTTCAAACTATTGCATTTATGTAGAAATATTGGTATATGTGTATTGAATAAATGATCCTCTCTGAGGGCAGACAAATATCGCAGATTTTAGTCCAAGTTTGAAAATTCTCTGTCTTGGGGTAATAAGGTTTTATTTAGCTTGTCTAAATAGAACCAATTTACCCCAGCAGAGAATGGTTGAGCCCTTTGTTATGGTATTGTTATATCTAATGGGAGTTCTCTGCTTTGTTTGTGCACTGTGATGTTGGCTGCCTAGCTCATTTGAATCACTTGTTTGTCTGCAATTGATCAGAGTGGATCATGATGAAATTTCCCTCCCGCCCAGCCCTGATGTGAAAAATGTACTTCTTTAAGGGCGGTTTATTGATCTTTATACTATTTCTTAATCATGTTAATGATACCAATTCTGATCATATGGCCTAATAATTAATATTAGGTTAACTTGATAAATATTATGTTATGTTAAATTAGCATTCAGTGGTAGTTTTACCGGAATGTAGTGGCTATCGGTATGATTTACCAGGTCATAATATATACAGTTAATTAGCTTTCAGTGGTATGTTTACCGGGAAGTAGTGGCTATGGATAATGTTTGCTCTCCGATTTATTCAAGCCCTAATATTATATTATATACTGTTCATTAGCTTTCAGTGGTATGTTTACCGGGAAGTAGTGGCTATGGATAATGTTTGCTCTCCGATTTATTCAAGCCCTAATATTATTATATATTGTTAATTAGCTTTCAGTGGTACGTTTACCGGGAAGTAGTGGCTATGGATAATGTTTGCTCTCCGATTTATTCAAGCCCTAATATTATATTATATATTGTTAATTAGCTTTCAGTGGTAGGTTACCGGGAAGTAATGTCTACGGGTATTATTACTCGATTCTATCATAAAGGCCTATGTTATATTATGTTACAGATGTTTATCAAATTATGTGATGTAAATGATCAGTACTTCAAACTATTGCATTTATGTAGAAATATTGGTATATGTGTATTGAATAAATGATCCTCTCTGAGGGCAGACAAATATCGCAGATTTTAGTCCAAGTTTGAAAATTCTCTGTCTTGGGGTAAATGTAAAATGTGCATGTACGGTGAGTTTATATAGCCAACTAACTAAAACCTGCAGTGTATTTCTTAATAATAAGCATGGGTAAAAGGCAGAAAAGACATTTATATCAGGGAGGTATACGAACATTTGCAGATGCCCCACATACTCAGTTTTTAGCCTACATGTATATTGTATCCGTTGTTCTTGATTGACAGCAAGTACAAAAAATATCCGTCAAGTGGTTTAGCTTTAATGCCCTTCGGAAGAGAGCGGTCTACAAGTGAGTGATAGTCACTAACAGTTTTTGCAGGCCATGCCGTGCCCTACTTACTAAAACACCAAAGTGCGAATATTTCAAAATATCTAAATTAGCTAAAAATTTAGGACATGTTACAAAACTATATTTCCCAGAAACTCAGAGAGTAGGCCCTACAATAAATATTGGCCAGTTATTTTTCACACAGTGACGTTAACTAGGAAATGCCCTATACCTCTAACATACACTCCCAGCAAACACAAAACGTTTTAGACATCATTCGCAAAAGGTTATAAAAGGTTGTCAGAAAACGTTTAAATGTCGGGTTATATAAAGGGTATATAAAGAGTAACCTCATAACCTTAAAAAACATTTTTGATAATCTACTGCTCAGCAAACAAAAATGTTTTACAGAAAACGTTTAAATGTCGGGTTATATAAAGGGTATAAAAACGTTTTGATAACATTCCAAAAACATTCTTGAAAACTTTATACAAAACATTCTAAACAGAATGTTATTTTGGGGTTGAAAAAATATTTTGCGAAAAATGTTTGCCCAAGATATTTTCAATAACGTTTTAAAAACGTTTTCATGACTTTTATATAACCCGACATTTAAATGTTACTAAAAGGTTTTGAAAAAAACATTTTAAGAACATTTCTGTGTTTGCTGGGTTCAAATATTTTAACATAATGTTATTTAAGTATTGACACAATATTTGGCAAAAATGTTTGCAAAAGCAGTTTACAATAACATTTGTTGAAAACACTAAAAAAATATTGTTGTAGTGTGTTTTCATACAAAACGTTTTAAAAAGTTATCATGACCTTTATATAACCCGACATTTTAATGTTATTAAAACGTTTTTACCTAAACCAAAAGCCAAAATATAACTTATTTAATACGTTTTTAAAACTTTTTGTGTTTGCTGGGACTGTTAGCTTAATTAGTTTTTGAAGTGGAAAAATTAAATATCGCAGCTTGAGAAAACAATAGAATACATAAGAAATATCGCAGGTTGAAAAACAATGAAATACATAAGAGATTCTAATTTACGAAGTTACATTTTGACCATAACTTTTGAACAGAAGCTCCGATTGATGTCAAAGAAAAGCAAAAGAAAGGTAATTTTCCTTTCTATAAATATATCATTTCTTGGCATATTCCCCCTTAAACCCATAATGTACGATCTGATAATATGAAATTGGTTAATTTTTTTTAAACCTGATTTGTTTGCATATTTGTAATGTTTACACATGTCCCAACTTGCACCTAAATGGAATCGGCCAAATTTATTGTCTTTGTAGGTCAACAGAGCAAAGTTCGACATATTATAATAATTAAAAAAATTATGATAATATTATGTCCTCCCATAGAACTGCATGTTAATGGCTAAAATAACCAGTGGGATTTCTTTCACTTTACCATGTTATTTCTACTTAAAATGGACAGCAACGTACCCTTCCCGGTATTTATTACTAATATTATTTCAACATTTTGAATAAAGAATAACAAAATTAAAATTTGACGGAAATCGTCAATTAATTCTTTAAGGCAGTAGACAGCTTGTAACATTACACGTCACTACTTCCTCCCACACATCAGCTGACACATACTTCCTTGTAGAAACAAATGGAACATGATAAATATGACCCTCTTGATTACAGTCACAGAATAGTCATATCGTGGAAGCATGTGCCTTCAACAACATTATATGCCTTCAACAACGTACATGTATAAGAGCTCTTGCTGTATCCTACCGAGTAGGCAGGAGGCAGAAGTAGCTCTTTTTTCTTGCTCTGCACTGAATATGGACCGAGCACAACTTGACCGGCCGTTTGCAGCTAGGCCTACGCGAAATCTGCTATGGTCACCGCACACGCAGGTTAGAGATTTAACTGACCCCGCCAAAATTATTCTTATTTGGTCAATTATTTATCTAGGCCTATGTATTTCTTATTCATTTAATTAGGCCTACTATTCATCTAGGCCTATAGATTGATCAGTTCGTAATCGGCGGGAATGGTTATTTGGCTTTTACCACTACGCCGAAAAGTAGGCTTACAGTGTTATACACGTGTTTATAGTGCGAGCTATGAATGGCCAAAAAACGTGTAAGACTATACGTGTAACCTTACACGTGTAAGATGGCATCTTACACGTGTAAGGTCGCATCTTATTCGTGTTAAAATCTAGCGGGATGCTTAAATTGACGAATCATATTATAAAGAACCCATATTTAAACCCAAATAACCTATCATCTTACGCGTATTCATATTCGACCAATGAAATCTCGCCATAACATTTCTTATACGCGTAAGAATTGCCTATTAGGGATGCCCACTGTCAATACAGTTTCCACTAGCACGATTTTTCATTTACTGCACTCACACACGTATTGTCTAAGGAGAAACTGATCGATACAAGAAATCCCAGGCCTGTTAAATGGCGTACATACTTGTTTTGATCCAAATGTAGGCCTATGTCAGGGTGTTTCAAGAAATTCCTGATTCCACCAGAAAACATTAACCAAACTTTTTCCTGATTGGTCAGTAAATAGAGAGGACCTTCCTTCATGAAGAGATCAACTTTTTTTAATGAAAAATGTAATGAGATGAGAACTACAACAGGTTGAAGTGACACCATTCCGTGCATCAGGTGTTCAAACGCAATTATCTCCGAGTTTGGAGTGAATCAGACAAGCAAACTTACATAGTCATAAAATGTAACTATTTTGAAGACAAAATGTACAGGATGTTAAGAAATTAAAGAATGTTTAAGCCTGCCGAAACCCATCTCAAATTATGCACTCCTGACCACCATGACCATTTTAGATAATACATCATGGCTTCCATGCACACACAGTGTATTGCTCAATGTAGTAAAGATAACCGTTGAGTTGGAGCAAATTTCTCAAAATTGGTAGTGATTAATGTTACCAAACTTATATCATGATGAAATATAATCATTTTTGAAGATAAAATGTGCTGACATTAAAAGATTGAACAATGTTTAAGACTGCCGCTATTCATTTGAAAAAAAGCCACTTATTGTTCAGCTCCTCTATGGAGATATTTTCCCATGGCAGCCATCTATGATCATACTTGAGGTTCCACCAAACAAACCATGGGTTTTGAGGTCTTATATTTTTTGTTGTATGTCAACAAAATCGTTTAAATTTTCAGGATGATCTTATTTCATGTGGTTATCAGCAAATATAATGTTCCAGATAACGCTAGTTAATAAATACATTAAGAAAAAGCACCTTAAAATTGGACTTTCTGTTAGTATTCCATTTTGGACTTAAACTTTTTTAACATGTTCTAGCAGCCCTATAAAAGCGTGACACTCGAAAGGCCATATCTCTGGAATGAAACGTCCGATTAAAATGATTTAAACGCCAAAATGTTTCTTTCATCAATTCCCAGCCAATAAGTAAAGTCTGAATCAAGTACTTCAATTTTTAGTGGACATGCCTACTATTAGGGATGGACGGTATTCCAATGTGATTGGTACATACGACGTCTCAGACTGACACGTAATGTCATGAATGTTGACATGTGAAAGCGCGCCAGAATACACATATAAAAATGAGTCTCAAATTATATTGCATGCCATTGTAATTTGTATTGTCAACACTTCTTATAATACATACATCTGTACGGTACATCACTTTTATCAGTCATGCGTTACACGTTTTTGGACCACTTGGCCATTCATAGCGAGCAGATGTGTGGCACATTGGCGTATAATTTCTATCTGGTCAGAAAATGGGGGAGATGTCACACCACGTGAATAAAACGGGAGATAAAAATACTGCTTTCTATCTATCACTTTCAAGAAGATATGTGTATTTTGGAAAAATAATTCAAAGAAATCTTCAATATGTTTACACTTTTATGTGTGCGTAACCAGACCCAGTTAAAAATTCGGGGTCTAGATATTCCAAAGCGACAGTAAAAAGTGCTCCTCTTTCGCTCACAAATACGTGTCGCCTTCCTGCAATTTTCTGTGAATTTCTTAAACATGTCTCTACCTTAATCTGAAATCTGGAGGTTTATGATTAAATATAAAACGGGTATTTTTACCGCTTGTATTAGCATGCATCTCGCACGTTGTGTAGCCCATTTAAATTTTCCATAGCGATATTTAAAAGTGCTTCCTTTTCTGAAACATATCGTCCTGCAATTTTGTGTAAATTTCTAAAAAGTATATCATAACCTAATTCCAAAATTTGGAGGTTTATAATCAAATAAAAAGGTATTTTGATTTATTATAAATAACAATATTTTTGTTTTCGCCACGGTTTCTGTGCCTAATTGAACATGTTTGTGTACAAAACGTATAGCATGCATCTCGCTTGTTGTGTGGCCCATTGAGATCGATGATCTTACTGGGCTGAGATTTTCCATAGCGATCTTTTTCGTGCGCAACAACATCTCGTCCTGCAATTTTCTCTGAATTTCTAGAAAACTTGTCTCAACCAAAATCTGAAATCTGGAGGGGCACAATTCAAGAAAAAGTGATTTTTGAGTTCTGTTTTCTCCACTGTTCCTGTGCCAAATTGATCAGGTTTATGTGCAAAACGTATTCGCATACATCTCGACCGTTGTGTGGCCGATTGCGATGATTTAAAGTCGGGGTTCAAGTTTACGTTGTTGATAATCAAAATTTCAAGGAATCCTTTATCATAATTTGATTGCTTTTTAACTTAATTTAGTCCCCAAAATGTGTTGTTTACCGCACTGGTCAGCGTTAGCGCAGTCACATTCTTTAAAAAAAAAGGAAGGTTTTATTTCAAACTCAAATGGTGACCCGCACGTCAAATTGCTAGAATTGTACATTAAACACACCTAAACAGACACAATGCAATTTGCAGGCAGCAGCTTAAGGGCTGGGGTATGAACGTTTGGACAGTATTTATTTTGGGACATTAGAGCACATCAGACATATCGAATCGCATTTTGAATACGAAGAATGTCATTCTGATATCAAATAATTTTGATTTTTTGAAATTCGCAAGTTAATACACATTTTATGACAAATCAATAAAAATTGATATTTTTGATATATAACAGTACTCGAAGTAAACTTTATAAATCTGATGATTTATACTTAAAGTGTATGTAGGTGGGATGAAAAGCCGACGATCAATTGAAAATTTTGACCTTTCGTATTGAAGATATGGATTTTTTTTCCAAAAACACCAAAAAAAAAAGGTCTTTTGGGAAAAAAATCCATATCTTCAATATGAAAGGTCAAAATTTTCAATTGACCGTCGGCTTTTCCTCCCTGCTACATACACTTTAAGAATATATCATTAGATTTATATAATTTACTTCGAGGACTGTTATATATCAAAAATTTGAAAAATATCAAATTTTTATAATTTGTCATAAAATTTGTATTATATTGTGATTTTCAAAAATGAAAATTATTTGATATCAGAAAGACATGCTTCGTATTCAGAATGCAATTCGATAGGTCTGAGGTGCTCTCATGTCCCATAAAAAATACTGTCGAAACGCAATTAACGCTCATTTTAGATCCCTTAATCAGCGCCAATATTGCAACATTGAAACAAACAACTATACAAACATCCAATCCAACCCCCACCCACCAGTAGGCAATGAAGATTAAGTGCCTTGCCCAAGGACACAACACGTTGGCACGAGCGGGGCTCGTGACCATGTCAGTTACGTAATCCAATTAAAACGTGCTTAACGACAGGGGATTAAAGCCTTCGCAACCGGCAGACTGTATATCTTTTATCTTATTCTATGTTTCTATTAATTTTCAGAAAATTATCAAGAATGGATTTCCAAAGACATTAATCATATGCTGTATAATATATTTGTTGTACGCATATTTTCTCACTGCTGATATTCAACGTATGCGTATTCCGTAAGTATAATATTCGCTCAAAATACAGGGTAGGTAATAAAAAGTGTAATAAGACAAAGAAGCCATTTTGTTTCAAAACAAAGTTGAATTTTTCAATTGTTGAAACTTTCTGGTGGGGAAAAATGAAATGAAATTTTATTTCTATTAGTATTTTCTTTTTACTGCCACACCCATTTTCAATTTTTGTCTACGAGTCGCTGTGTTCTGAAAAAGAGCACAGAGTGCGCAATAAAGACTACAGCTCCAGTACTAACTTTAACTTAATTCAAACATGATTTTCATTGCTTTTTTGTTCAAATAAAGCGTTTTCTCACATTTCTTTCGTCTTTCATACCCCTAAAAATCCAACTTTTGTTGCTCTAGTGTGTTTCAATATAAATTCTATTCTGGCGGCCGTTTTAGACGCCATCATGAATTGTATTTGATCTGAATTTCTTACCTAAACTTTTTTTGACAGTCTTGTCATTATAACCTTTGTATAAACAATTAACAGAATGTTCTTGTCAAAACCAAATATTTACTGACCTGACAGTTTCGGCCATCTTGGTCGAAGGCCATCATCGGAGTGATGGTACTTGATCCTTCCTTCTGGTTGATTGGTCACCAACAGAGGGCGCACTAGCGCCCAGAAGTGGATCGTATACGTGACTGAGAAAATGGCCCCCCTCATCTCTGTTCTTGGTGTTTGGAGCTCTTTTTCTTATCCACATGGATTCTTTGATGCGGCGAGCCTCTAGATCACTTTCCTTGTCGAGAACTTTTGCGCCGTCCCACACTAATGTGGGTGAAACAGATCGTCGTTTTGAAACTAGATTGGGTGATCATAAAAAGGAATCGGACAAAGTAGCTACAAGTAAAGGAGTCTTTACTAGACAACCCAGGAAACAATTTGAAAGCGAACAATCCAAATCGGCAATCGCAGACCACGCAGTTCAACATAATCATGTGATCAATTGGGACGGCGCAAAAGTTCTCGACAAGGAATGTGATCTGGAGGCTCGCCGCATCAATGTGGATAAGAAAAAGAGCTCCAAACACCATGAACAGAGATGAGGGGGCCCATTTTCTCAGTCACGTATACGGTCCACTTCTGGGTGCTAGTACGCCCTCTGTTTGTGACCAATCAACCAGAAGGAAGAATCAAGTAACATTACTCCGACGATGGCCTTCGACCAAGATGGTCGAAACTGTCAGGTCAGTAAAATATATTTGGTTTTGAAAAGAAGAACATTATGTTAAAGCCATATTATAACATTTGCTGAGGAGAACGCCCTCAAATTAAATTCTGGTTTTTACACGTCGATTGTACTGTACTTTAGTCAATAAAGATACTCTGCAAAAATCAAAACTTTAGGTAGGCCTACTGTAGTTTTGTCAAAACCCGAGATTTTGAATAAAACGATTTTGAATAAGACGTGTTCGATATTTGTCTAGACTATGCCATAGTCGATTTTTGATAAATAAAAATGTTATTAATCATGATGAACGCATTCAGTTGAACTCGAAATTATACTGATATTTAGTACATCAAAATACTAGTATAAAATGGTTATGAAAAGTTTAGGCTATATAATTATATTTGTGACAGTAAAAGTAAAGTATAGGCCCTACGTAGGCTTATATTATTGAATGCAACATATCATAATGGCATAATTATAATGACACTTCAATATTGAACAATTCTAATTTTAGAATCTGCCAGTTTATTATCCGAAAAACCGACTATGGACTTTCACTTTTAAGCAGAACTTTACCCCGGGAAAATTATTTATCAATAACATCTATCTAAGCATGGTGGTACAATACGCGCTAGATGCATACGTTCATCCACCAGCACAAAAGCGCCGCATTCCCTAGATAGTTGTGTACCATGTATAGTTATAATGGTACCAATACGCGTCGGGAGGATTTAAACAATAACGAGATCTGGGCGACCAATCACAAGCCAGATTCATTTTTAAAGATGCATTACATCATCACCAATTTTAGTTAGGCCAGAAATTGGCCTAACTCTCAAGGCAAAGTCAGTAGTCCACTTGGGAAGCTAACAAACAGAGGGCGTACGGTGACTGAAAAGATCAGTTGTGAAAATCTATCAATTGTGCACTCATTAATTAAATCAGAGTTTTAAGCTTAAATTTAATAGCCAGAATAATGCACAATTGGCAAGTGGACTACGGAGAAGTCTAATATTAGTCGAACACGTATGTACAGTACGTACACGGCGTGCGGGATACACATACACACACACACACCCCGAGGATCGTACCGTATTACAACCGCATGGGCGCTAGTAGTAAATTCCAATTTTCTATGCTTTACTCACTTGTTCGGCTCAAAATTAAAAGGGGGCATATCTGACAGTAAAAGCTAACATTTTATGGAAAATAAATACTAATCTATTTTTACAGAAATGTTATAATATGGCTTTAATTGTCATTAGAACATAAACATGCAAAGTAAATTTCTGAAAGAGTCATTTACATGACCCCAGCCTGTACTATATTAATTAAGAATGCCATGTACGATGAACACACTCTCGCCGATTCCCTGTCATTAAGGGTACCAAACTCCCCAGCAACTGGCAATCAAACTACGGGATAAGTCTGTTTCACTATTGAAGTAGTACGCACAACATTGTCGTGCACATGTATGTAAATTTTAGGCTAAGCGACTAGCCTAAACGTTACTAGGCGTACCAAACTTATTAGCAAACGTCAATCAAACTGCCGTGAAGTGACTTCAATTGAGATACAGGGATTGAATATGAGTGTCACGGCCCTGGTGCAATCAGTAGTCCGCAATGTTTTATTATGTATATCAGCGATCAGTCCGGTTGGAGATATCATCCGTCGTTACAATATGTTTCCACTGCTATGCTGATGATATTCACCTAAATTGTGAGTTTGACCTAAGATCTCTGGTGATCGACTTGGAACTCTCGGAGAATTTTACTAGGGTACATACTACTATTGTGCTGAAATATCAGTAAGATCGGAGTATGTTTCGCCCAGGCAGTAGATTTTCACAAAATCCCTATTTATTTACTATTTCTTACTGTATAACTCTATATGGTGAAATCAGTAGGGTTAACATGGGAAAAGTAGGCATTCAGATGACATCAAACACTTTGGGTAGTTTGTTTGGACGCTCTAGAACATCACCAAATAGCAAGCAATCTCCAATTGGTTTCCATTATTTTCTGCTAAAGACGTGTATGTATTCAAATATTGATGTTATTTGAGTTGCTAAATTAAGGGGTAGGGGTAGCATTATTATTCTCCGAGAGTTCCAAGTCGATCCGAGAAAAAAAGTGTTTTTCGGCCCACCCTAGTGAGCATGCCCTTGCAAAGTTATCCTCGGGCACTTCTGATATCAATTTAGGATGGGTCATAATAAACTCCAGTTAAATCAGAACAAAACTGAGGTTGTTTAAAAAAAAATTTATCATTGCAACCAACGGAGTTTTTAAACACACGCCCTGATATCGAGTTAGTTATTTGCGAATTTTCTATCAAGCCTTCTACCTCTGTTAAGAACCTTCTTGTTGTGATTTCCTTACATGCAGGCAACCCAAATCAGCATCAGGTGTATTGAGGAAAAACACGACAGACTGGTTAGAACAGCAACACACTCAGCATGCTCAGCCCATTCAGGCCAGATGTGTTCCATCTGAACAAGTTGTATTCATCAAAACACACAAGACAGGAAGCACAACTCTGCAGACAATCATCCACAGATTCGGCTTTTTTCGTAACTCCTCCTTTGTGTTTAACAAAAATTCTTCACAAAACGGCCACTTCTATTTTCTCCCTGTGAATGCAGAAGAGAGTCCACAAACGTTCTTTCTACCTCCTATAAATGTGTCTGACGGTGATTACGGCAAGTATACCAACTACGACATGTTGACTATCCATGTACGCTATAACAGAACTGCAATGGACAAATTCATGAAGACTAGTACAAAGTATATTTCTATTTTGCGGGAACCAAGTACACAATGGGAATCATCCTTTGATCAGTTTCTATTTCAAGAGGCTATCTCGAATATTTCTAAAATACCTAAAACACAGTGGATTGAACATTTTTTGAAAAAGCCCGATTATTATCGCAATAAATTACACAAGATGAAATATGAAAAAGTAATGGGCAGAAGATGGTATTATTCACAAAACAGTCAGTCATATGACTTGGGTTTAGAAGCCCACTCATTTTACAATGAGAGTGCCATAAATAAGACAATTGATTCTTTAACTAAAGAATTTGACTTAATTCTAATAATGGAATATTTCGATGAATCACTGTTGCTTTTGAAACAAGAACTCTGTTGGGGCTATGAGGATATTGTGTATCTTCCCAAAAATTTTCGCAGAGCAAGACGGAATCTATCAGATGAACTGCGTCAGAAAATACGAGCATGGAACCATGCTGACGTTTTATTGTACCGCCATTTCAATCAAACGTTGTGGCGACGAATTAAAGAATACGGGCCAAATTTTGAAGAACATTTAAAACACTTTCGTGAGCTTAATCAAAATATCTTCAATGAATGCAGTGATAAAAATGTGATAATTGAAAGTCGTGGTAAAAGAATAATTAAGTACGGGGATTTTGAGGCGAAGCAAAACGCCTCATTGTTTTGTCATACTGTGGCAGAGAATAAGAAAGTTTTATTTGATAGGGTTTATGATAGACAAAACTGTACATCTACCAGAATTATGACATAACATGCAGTGACGGAACCAACAATTATCGGGGGGGGGGGGAGATAACAGCAATGTGCAATGGAGTGGATGATATATAATTGAATACCGAATTAAACAGACAAGTTTGCATCTGACGTCAGGGCAACGGCGCGGTGTGATTGGTTGCTGACCTGCGCAGTACGACATTTTTGGTTTGCTTGACAGGACGTCAGACACAAACTGGTCTTTTCAATTCAGTCTTCAATTATAATAGAAAAATAATTCTCCAGCATTTTGTTACTGTTATATTACGATCGAGAAAGACTGAAGACCGAAAAGATCTTTTCCCAGGTTCACTCATAGATACACAATTAACACATGTACTGTTCTATATTCAAACAATGTAAGTTTTGTTTTAAGTTCAGGATGTATCGGTAACGGTCGTAGATATAAATAACAACATACAGATTAAGATCTTATTGCGTTATATACTTATCTGGCAGTCTTGTTGTTGATCAGTTTCGCTCCTGTAAGTTCCAGACGAATCTCTGAAGTAATGTCCAGTTCCAAATTTATATTTGGCAAAGTCCACTGTTGAATTTCAAAGACAACTGGCTGATGACATTCAAAATGGTGCTACTTTCGCCATTCACGCCGTTCCATGAAACAGAAGAATATTATTAATCAAATCTGCTCACTTGATGGGACTATGACTGTAGAACCTTTTAAACCATAGCTCAGCAAGCCGAAAAAGATCAATATGAACCTCTTTGGGGATAAATACACTTTTGATGTAATCCACAACTCCTTATAGCTCAGCGGCATTAGCACTTTCATTATACACATCAAATTCACCTGGCTCCATATCCTCTACTTTGAGAGCACTTCTAACTGCACTTTCACTGGAAGGGGGAGGGGAGGTGGTCTCCGTGGTTGAAGGTATACGGGTATGTGCCACTGTTCTGGGATACCTTTTCAGCGATTTTGATACAAGTATATACGAGGGTGGGCTTTCAGTGGAGATTGGTGGCATTTGAGCAAAAGTGTCCTTAAAAGTGCTTTCTGGGTGTGTTTTTTTTTGTGAAAAATTGGCAAAACAGCAAAAAGTAGTTACAAGTCAGCATCCGGAAGTCTGTGTGACACATTCCTGTACAAAATTTTTCGAATACCGCCCGGCCACTTTCACCTCATGCCGGGCTTGCGGCCTTGATGTGTTTTAAGCCCTTCAGTTGGGGGCCAAGTATCAACAACATATCAATTTGTAAGCGCTCTTTTTTAAAAGTCATAGTTCTCCTGTGAGCTCCAATCAAAGTGCAACATGTGACCACTTTTAACTTCAACGGCGATTATTTCCATGTTCATTTTCTCGGTAAAATGACGATAGGTACACTATAACTTAATAAATGCAGCATCTATAGGTAAGCAATATTCTCCATAATTGGTAATGGTGCTGTTTACACACCCAAATCTCGAAAATTTAATCGGAAGACTACCCGTACACAGGGTCTTCCACTTAAAAAAAGGATCTTGCAAAAGATTATAGTAGGCAGCACTAGGTGAACGAACTTGAACGTGGTACGTGAATGCGTGATGTCAATTTGGGGCCATCGATTGGTTACAGCGACAGTCACGTCACATCGTGCGTTTACTTAGCACGTTCACGTTTGTTCACCTAGTGTCGCCTCATGTACCCATACCGCACAGGCTATTATTTTATGGTGCTGCCACTGAAAAGCAGGGATTTTAAATTATAAATAGAGGGCCTTTTAGTTTGTACTAGGCGCCGCCATCTTGCGCGGTTTGCGATTTCTTCAAGACCACACAGGCAATTATTGTATGGTGCTGCCAATGAAAAGCAGGGATTTTCAATTGTAAATAGAGATGGCCTTTTAATTTCAATTATAAATAGAGTATGAGTATTGTAATACGTTTACATATAGACAGACTGCATGTAATGAACACGATAAGCGAGATTTAAAGGATGACTCCGGTAATCACAATGTTGTGATTGCCGGAGACATTCTTTAATCATATCTATGAGACAGATAGCAAGTCCGGCACCAGAAACAGAATCTTATTGTTGTAAACACCCATATCAAGGCACAATGGCTATACGCATATCTTCATAAGCTTCAGTCTGAATCAAACGTCTGTGAAATTTGGGTAGCCAGTAAGGTTCTGGACGGGATATTATAGTTATATCAGGACAAAATACGTTATTCTTTTCCACATTTTTATGAATTTGGTTGAGCGTTTTACATCCATCAACATCTCAAAATATACCAGATGTAATTAGCATCTCTCATAATTACGAGGGGCGGTCAAAAACTTCCTAGAACAAGGTATGCTACTTTATCACACGATATTGGTCTCATTTGGAGCTTGTTCCTTCAAAACATTACCGCAAAAATATTAGATTTTTGCATCACTGTTTATGAGCAGGACACGCGGTCACCATAGTGGAAGGTCTTCATAGTGGAAGGTCTTGATAACAGTTCATTTGCCAAATGAAAGTACAATCATAGGTATATATCATACAATTTTGATAGCAAAATTGACGCAAGCCATCTAGTGAAGAAGGGTGTGGTAGGAATGGGACTGTTCTCGAATTGTGTCATGTACCCTTTTCTCAGTTTGTCAAGCTGCCATTCACGACAGAGGGGTAAGTTAACTAGATCAACCATATTGTGGTCCAGCCATGGCCTCTAGTTAGTGAAACCTATTCTAGAATTTTAAGTCCAACCTTCATAATACCAGGTTTGATGGTGATCAATGCTAATGAGCCTTCGCTGAAGAGTGGGTCATGGAGCAGTCGGAAGACCTCCATTTTGTAGACATAGAAGGTTTCAAGAAAAATTGCGACGGGTGCATTAAGGTATGTAGTGACCATGTTCAAGAGTGAGAAAGAAAGAATTTAGCTTGTCCTCTTTCAAGTACCTTGTTCTACGAACTTATTGACCACTCCTCGTAGCATCTCTCACAATAAGATGCAAACGTTCGGGTGTTAACGGTGTCAACACAAGTTGACAATTATGTAAGCTAAAGCGGTCCAAAGTAAAGCCTATCACGCACCGTATTACATGATGTCTAACATCTTTGGGGCGATTATTCGTTGCGGTAGTGTGTTTCAGTTCTCAGCATTGGGCTATTCCATATAAAATCCATACTACCCCTGTGGAAGATTTTAGAAATATCTGCCACAGGGGAGTCAGTATGAATTTCAAATGGAATGAGCACATTATGCAGTTCCATTTGAATTTCATACAAGATTCAACCTGAATCTTCCACTAAGGGGGAATGAGTTTCAAATCGAGCTGCTAATGTGTTTTAACCATGGTATAAACAAGAATACGTTCCTTTGGTAAATATTTCTATTATCTCTACCCTTAAAACCAATCATTTTGACAATTATGTCTAATATTCGGAGAACAAAAAATACAATTTCTTTGAAACCGCGCTATTGCATGGACAACAATTTAGAGCGGTTGTGCATGACCTGAGAATTGACTGACATGTAATGTTATTTGCAAGCATTTGTATCAAAATCAGGCATGCACTATGGAAATCAATTTTAATCCACAAACGACTCATGTTTTGTGGCGTTACATATCTTGCATATTTGAATGAATTATTCAGTCCCGAAATGAAACGTGTTCAAAGTAACAGCAGATTCGTCTTTATCAGTTATATCAGAATTTGATACTGCAGAAATTTCATACCGCTCCTCTTTTTTCGCAACCCTCTCATGAATATAACGACACACCCCACAGAATACTCTTCGATATTCTCGTCTGCATTGGGGATTTGTCGCGTTGTAAATAAGAGGGTTCACCACTGAGTTAACATACAGGAGAATATCAGCAATTCAAATCCATTCATTCCACATCTTGTGTCCACAAAGTGATGGACAATCCAGAAACGTTAATACCATTTCAACAAGAACCGTAGTTTGGTATGGTGCCTGACAGAGAAAGAATACTACCGCGTTAACGGTAATCATAAACGCAACGCTGTTTCTTACTTTTAACGAACGTTCTAAAGAAACAGCGCTCTGCTGGGTACGTAGTGTACGTTTATGTAACCTTTTGAAGATCCTGTAACACATGATGCAGATTGCTATCAGACATATATCTACGAAAAGTACAAATATGGCATGAAACACAAACGTTGCCCACCAGATTTCGGGTTCGCATAGCGCAAACATTTCTGGATATGTGTCAGGGAATTCATTCGGTGGCCATATTGCACAGTAAGTAGTAAAATTGGAATAAGTTGGGATAGAAAAGCATGTAAGAATAAGAGCCGATACCCACGTGAAGCAAGCTGTTAAGACAGTTCGTCGTCTACTCCTCCGTAACTGGTGCGATATAGGTTTACAAATAGCCCAATATCTGTCCGCCGTTACTACCGTTACAATCAATATAGAAGCAATATAGTTAAACCATATGATGAATTTGATTATGATGCAGCCAGATCTTCCTGCATATAGACGATCATTTTCAATGGGTGAATGAAAAAATTGGATAATTTCTTCGCCTAAACCAACTGACAGGAAAATAATATCGGCAACGGCCAGGTTTGCAAGGTACAAATTGGTTGTTGTATGCATTTTACGAGAGGCGATACAAACTATCAGATACATTGAATTAAGGATAAGTCCACATGCCAAGATTATTGGGTATAAAATGGCGTTCCATTTGATCTCAGTGGAAGTATACAGGAACCTGTTCACATATTTTGTGATACCGAAATCGGCCATCTTATCTCCATCACATGTTTCGTTTTGAATATTATGTGTATATTGCCAAAGCTCAGCCATTTTTACGATATGACCTCTCAAGGTCTCATCAGCAATTGGTCTCAATAGTGAGTTATTTATAGTTAGTTCTCTGTGTATTCAATGGCGAGGAGATCAGTGTATAAAGGCTTGAAACGAAATATCCACCGATATATCTAAAACTGAAGATCCCATAACAAAGTTGCTCAAGATTGTAAGTGCAAAACGATCCTTAGAGAGATGAGCAAACGCTGTGTCTATACGCCCATCACTTGTCGCTGTGTATGGTTTGATTATTAATAGGTTATGAAATAAGTTGTTTGGGCAAATAATTGACTCCGCCCAATATCCTCGAGTGTCATGCGATCATCTATATTAATCGTTTCCAATAAAGTTAATTAAAGTCCTTTTTGATGGATCAATTCACTCTCGAGTCGCTTAGAGATAGATTTCCCCATTAGTAGCCTACGTGGAGGCTTTAGATTATTAAGTATTATTTTTCCACGACTGTTCAACAGATTTATCTCTTTCTTATTGAAATTAATTAATAAAGATTATAATAGTCCAATAAATATGCCGACCATTGCTTAGATGCTATCAGAAGGCACACTTAACATACTTACGGTATTGACTTCACATTGACTTCACAATATGGAAACAACCTGATTATTGTAAATTTGCATGTGTGTACCTTTATTACGCTTAAGGGCAGGGATAGCGACGTCTGCACAGTGCTTTTTTTGGGGTCTGAGAGTACATCAAACACACCAAATTGTATTCTGAATACAAGGAATACTTCTGAAATCAAATAATATTTATTTTTTGAAATTGGCGATATATTACAAATATTATGACAAATTATTATAAAATTTTATTTTTGACATTTAATAGTCCTCGTAGTAAACCTTATAAATCTAATGATATGTACTTAAAGTGTATGTAGCTCCGATGAAAAGCCGTCCATCATATGAAAGTTTTGACCTTTCATATTGAAGCTATACATTCCCCCCCTTCCCAAAAAAAACACCTCAAATATTTAGGTGTTTGGGGGGGATGTATATTTTCAATACGAAAGGTCAATACGCATGTCAATAAAGCCGTACAACTTATCGCGAATTTAAGACCGTAAAATTTAGACACTTCTTTTGTCTAGATTAGCACAAACCCTCTCATCTCAAGGTTTCATGTCAGAAATTAACATAACTCAACAAACCGAAAACAGAAATTCTCTTTGTTCAACTTTTCAGTGTGCAACAAAAGACGAGAATAAAAGGATTGTTCACATACACCATGCTAACACTTCAAAATAACAATGAGATCTGAAACCGAAAACTGAAAGAGGAACCGAAACCAAAAAGATAAAAAGACCCTTAATATCCTGAATATGACACCTGTGATATCATATAGGCCAAGTTGAATATGGTTTTCAGCGTATTCTATGGCATGTGATATTATTTGCAAACATTTGTATCAAAATGAGGAATAAACTCGCGTTTACTCCACAAACGATTCACTTTTGTGGCGCTACATAACTTGCATATCTAATTGAATTATTATGTCCCGTAATGAAACGTAGGTACAGTAACAGCAGATTCGTCTTTATCAGTTATATCAGAATTTGATACTGCAGAAATTTCATACCGCTCCTCTTTTTTCGCAACCCTCGCATGAACATGACGACACACACCACAGAATACTCTTCGATATTCTCGTCTGCATTGGGGATTTGTCGCGTTGTAAATAAGAGGGTTCACCATTGAGTTAACGTACAAGAGAATACCAGCAATCCAAATCCATTCATTCCACATCTTGTTTCCACAAAGTGGTGGACAATCCAGAAACGTCAAAACCATTTCAACAAGAACCGTAGTTTGGTATGGTGCCTGACAGAGAAAGAATACTACCGCGTTAACGGTAATCATAAACGCAACGCTGTTTCTTACTTTCAACGAACGTTCTAAAGAAACAGCGCTCTGCTGGGTACGTAGTGTACGTTTATGTAGCCTTTTGAAGATCCTGTAACACATGATGCAGATTGCTATCAGACATATATCTACGAAAAGTACAAATATGGCATGAAAAACAAACGTTGCCCACCATATTTCGGGTTCGCATAGCGCAAATATTTCTGGATATGTGTCAGGGAATTCATTTGGTGGCCATATTGCACAGTAAGTGATAAAATTGGAATAAGTTGGGATAGAAAAGCATGTAAGAATAAGAGCCGATACCCACGTGAAGCAAGCAGTTAAGACAGTTCGTCGTCTACTCTTCCGTAACTGGTGCGATATAGGTTTACAAATAGCCCAATATCTGTCCGCCGTTACCACCGTCACAATCAATATAGAAGCAATATAGTCAAACCATATGATGAATTTGATTATGATGCAGCCAGATCTTCCTGCATAGAGACGATCATTTTCAATGGGTGAATGAAAAAATTGGATGATTTCTTCGCCTAAACCAACTGTCAGGAAAACAATATCGGCAACGGCCAGGTTTGCAAGGTACAAATTGGTTGTTGTATGCATTTTACGAGAGGCGATACAAACTATCAGATACATTGAATTAAGGATAAGTCCACATGCCAAGATTATTGGATACAAAATGGCGTTCCATTTGATCTCAGTGGAAGTATATAGGAACCTGTTCACTGGTTTTGTGTTACCGAAATCGACCATCTTATCTTCTTCACATGTTACGTTCGAAATATGTATATTTTGCCAAACCTTATTCATTTTCACGGTATGGTGTCTCAAGATCTCATCAGCAAGAGGTAGCAATAGCGATTTATTTATAGTTAGTTCTTTGTATAATGCAATGGCGAGGAGAATATCAGATCAAGCGAAATATCCACCAATGTATCAAAAACTGAAGATCATATAAAATAGTTGCTCAAGATTGTAAGTGCAAAAAGTTCCTTAGAGAGATGAGCAAACGCTCCGGCTATACGCCCATCATGTGTCGCTGACGATTTGTATGGTTTGATTATTAATAGGTTATGAAATAATTGTTTGGGCAAATAATTGACTCCGCCCAATATCCTCGAGTGCATGCGATCACCTATATATTAATCATCTTCCATAAAGTTAATTAAAGTCCTTTTTGATGGATCAATTCACTCTCGAGTCGCTTAGATATACAGCCTGTCTCAAAAAAAATTGTGCAAGTGAAAAGCGCCCTCTATGGCAATTAGAGAATACCGTTGTGACATAATGCTTACATCAACGTCACGGGCGCAGTCTTAGCTCTCAAATGCCGTTTGCTCTGTTCAATTTGCATGTTCCAATTTCGAGATATGTTTAATTAACAACGAAAGGGTAAAATCACAATTGTGCCACTTTTACTAGGGAAGAGAGCTGTAGATGCGTCTATTTCACTCCTCCTTTCGGGGCGCATGCATTAGACGCATCAACATCAGCACGCGTGCATTATTTTGTCTAATATCTCTCCCAACAAGTAATACGCGTTCATTAACCTATAACATGTGCGCACTATTTGTTTGTCTTTTAACATGTCTTAAGTGACTAAGAGAACAGCATTTACCATGATAAAATCATGATAAAATCATTGACATGCACATGTATTTAATTTTTACAGCAGAATGCGAAATATTTATTTATCTTTTAATCTCTTTTAAGTGGAAAAGGAGAATCATCATTCCTGCATCATGATAAAACAGTAAAAACAGTCAACATTTTTTGTATTGTGTTATTGATGCATTCTTTTGATTTCACGAAGGAACTCTTGATAAACTTGATGCTATACATGTAAAGCCCTCTTCCCTAGTAAAAGTGGCACAATTGTGATTTTACCCTTTCGTCTTTAACTAAACATATCTCGCGATTAAAACAAGCAAATTGAACAGAACAAACGGCATTTCAGAGCTAAGACTACGCCCTTGACGTTGATGTAAGCAATATGTCACGACGATATTTGCTAATTGCCAGAGAGGGCGCTTTTCACTTGCACAATTTTTTTTGAGACAGGCTGTATGTAGATTTCCCCATTAGTAGCTCACGTAGGGGCTTTAGATATTATGTCTGTTTTTCCATGACCGTTCAACGGATTTATCTCTTTCTTATTGAAATTAAATAATAAAGATGATATACACGACCTGATAAATGGGCAGACCATTGCTATGATGCTGTCAGAAGGCACATTTAACATGTGTAAAGTGTAAATTTTGACAATGTGGAAACAGATTATTGTAAATTGGCATGTGTTTACCTCTATTATACACCTAAGGCTCCCGATTAAATAATGATAATTAAAACAGAGGTTAATTTTTTTTCTATACATTTTCATCAAGAAGAATAGGTTCATCCGGAGAAATAGCTATTATGAAAGAGGCAAGCGGGCTTCGGACGGGCTGACCGCGGGTTCTCCTTGCGCAATAGTTCAGATAAATATCAAAGGGTTTACCATTGATTTAACATACAGGAGAATAACAGCAATCCAAACTAAATCATACCCCACCTATATACCACTTATATATTTCGAACCTTAGTAGTATTACTTCATACATGTATACATAAATGTCTCTTTATTTAAATAAGCCATCCAATATTACCATTTTTAGACTCGAAAAAGTATTTTAATTCGAAATATTTCAAATCTATAAAATTCCGCTCAAAGTTCCAAATTATATATTCTTCAACTCAACCAAGTGAACATTTTAACTATGCTCTAAAATATAAAAATTAACACGAGGATTATGTTCCCCAGCATGGCAGTGGTATAAAAAAACAGCAAGGCCGTAAGCCAGTAAGGGCTGAGGCCGGAGATTCCCGTAGTTGCCTACCACATTTCGGGTGCGCATATCGAAAACATTTGGAATACGTGTACATGATTCGCGCTTAGTATTTTATACAATATTGCATTAATACGCCCATTATGTTGAGCTGACGATTTCTATGGTTTGATTATTAATAGAAGTTTATAAAATAAATTGTTTGAGCAAACATTGACTTCATTAAATTATATTAAAGCCCCTTTTGATAGATCGATCACTCATAGAATATATATTGCATTATCTTGTCAATGACTTTAAAGGAACACTCTAGTAATCACAATATTATGCCTTAGGGGACCTATATGTTAGAAAAATAGTTATCGAGCACGAATCACGTGGTTTTATTTAAAACAAACTAATATTTGCCATAAAAACGAATAAAAATTTAATCGGCCAATTGCGTCGTAGCCGAAGCAAATGACGCGTGAGCCTGCTCCAGATTGGCGTTTTGTCATGAATATAATTATACATATGGTCACAGAAAAGTTAAGCTGCCGCGGCGTCAACTGTGACATGACTTTCCTAGAATCCTGTTGCGTAGTTGCTACTCCAATCCAATTACGTCCGATGTAATGTAATGCCTCCATGATAGGACACGATTTACATAATCAATAATATTGTTCAAGTTAATTCTTAAATATCAAAAGTGTTTGTTCATCAATAATTACTTAAGTCACTGAAGTTAATGAAATTAAATGCCGTCGACCAAAACTTATCTATGCTGCGGCCCCGAGTGGTCTATAGAAGGTGGTAAAAGCCGGAATTCGTCCCGGTAGGAATAAAAAGACCTGATTAACATTCATTCGAATTATTCATCCAGATTTCTTCTGTAAATATTATTTCCAAGAGGGCTTCGGGAGGTAATGCACGTGTATATAAATGCATGTGATGGAATTTAGTCATTTCCATTAGGAGACGAGATCGTTATGCCTCGAAGAATAAAATCTACACAATTTTACCAATACCCTTTAACATTATGTTCAAACTGTCGTCATTGTTCAGTACCATGATTGTTTCTCATAACATTGAATATCGTGTCAACTTCCGACTGATTCTTTTTATTTCCAATCAATTGACAAATCTTATGGAAGAAAGAACATATTACGCGTTTATATTCTCGTCGACACTGAGGGTTAGTTGCATTGTATACTATTGGATTGATCGAACTGTTAATGTAGACGCAAATACCAGCGACTAGTGCGAAGTTATTCCAAGACTTATTATAACATAATGAAGGAACATTAAGGAATGTTAATATAACATCAGTTGAAACTGCTACTTCGTATGGAGCCTGGCCGATGAAGAACACAATAGCATTAACTGTCAGCATGAAGGCAATATCATTTCTGATTTTCAAAGACCGTTCCCTTGACAAGTTGCTTTGTTCTACTTGCTGTGTACGCATGTGTAGCCTTTGTATGATCTTCCAACACATGGTGAAGACAGATATCATGCAAACTGCAACAAAGATTATGACAAGGGTGTTGAATAAATATGTTACCCACGAATATGTAGAAGAACACAAACCAAATTCTTCTGGGTTGCTCGCATAGATATTGTCCTCAGGCCAGATGGTACATATTGTCTTGTACGTCATTGGAATTACGAAGGTGCAAAGAAGGAACGGTATTCCCCAACTTAATAATGTCATAAAAGCAGTTCGTTTTCTTCCTCGACCAATCTGGTGTTTTATTGGATGACAGATAGCAAAGAACCGATCTAGCGTTACAACTGTTACGATTGAGATGGAAGCAATATAGCAGTACCAATTGAAGAATATCATAAACACACAACTTTCCAAGGAATTGCTACTGTTTTTGATTGGAGAACTTTGAAGTCGTGCAATCTGCTTACCCAAGCCACAAGCGAGAAATGTGATGTCTGCAATAGCCAAATTTGACAAGTAAAAATTAGTTGTATTGTGCATAGCTGGAGAAAAGATACACACTAATAGAAATAAAACGTTATTAGCGACACCACATGATAAGATGATAGGATATATAATTTTTAAAATATTTTGTGTGGATGGCGTATACAGGTAACAGTTAACGTTGCTTTGGTTGTTAAAATCCACCACTTCGTCACACGTATTGTTGTAAGAGTCAAAGTTGGCCATTCGTGAATAATCCTTCCAACGATATTGTCAGAACTTTAGAACATCCTTTGTGAACGGAACGTAACCAAATATTCCTGGTTATATTTTGCCTGGCTTTGATATTGAAAATATCTATCCTGTTGCAGCAAAATGTGTAAATTTCAACCGTTCATAGAGACCATCTCCCCAAAAATGTCATATAACTGAGTCGGTTATTCAATGATGGAAGTCTCTCAGCCTACTTGAATGACATCAATCTTGCGATGTGTACTTATGTCACCGTAATCATTAATGTAATGTTCAAATCAGTGAAACGGGCATATGTTGCTATGAAACCAACGGTTTATCAGTTCTGCAAGCACTATTTTACTCTCATATAAAAATTATAATAGATCAAAAATCATATGTTGGGCCATTAAAGTACAATCGGTGGCAAAGATAAAGGTGGAGGCTGCGCCAATTCGCCGGTACCGATGCCCCGTCTGATTGATGGTGTGTAAATATGAATATACTTTAAGGGCTATTATTATTATATCGGTACACGTCATTTTCATAAATAGCACAGTCAGTTGATTGGTTTTATTTGGCAAATTGTTTACACATTAATACACACATGATAAATAAAGACATATAGTTGTCATCAACAGTTACTTTCTCCGCATTTGGAGCAAGTAAATTATCAAAAGACCCAATATTAGATGACAAAGTGACGTTAAGTACACATAGGAAGATTGGAAAGATTGATGTTATCAATATCACCCACGACACCAACAGATGCAGTAAACCACTTCACTGATGAAGAAGCACTTCTTTGTTTTAAGACACAATTTTCTTGATTTTCTCAAATCAAGAAATTTCATAACATCTTGAAGGAATCTTGCTGGCCCATTGCGTATCCTCCAGATTGTTGGCAATTACCTCAAGAATTTTGTTCGGGACATCATCTCACGGCTGCTATTAATGGATAATCTACATACTCACAACTATACGTGTGACCAAGAGGTAAATTTCACTGATCCAGATAATGTCAGCTGCTACCTGCACACACCAATGTCTCAAAGGATATCAGAGATCATGTCCATTATCATTCTCTCGTGTGGTGTGCCTAACAACGTACTCTTTATATTAGTTTGTATCTTTTCTCCTGCTATGCACACAACAACCAACTTATTTAAAACGTTTTAAAAACGTTTTTGTGTTTGCTGGGTACATTTTAGACAATCGGTGTTAAATAGTTACTATAGAGGTTGCGATTCCCATACGCCGTGATCGTACGTCAGTCTACCTATTCAAAACTACACCTGCTATGACGGAGCGTGGTCACATATACTTAGTCAATATTTATAATTTGCACGTGCGATAAAAGTTTTGGGGCTAGATTGTCAAAGCATTATGATAAACACCTTAAAACGCATATTTAAGGCCCATAATTCTAACAATTGGCCAAATATTAAAATTTGACTTTTATTGCCAGTTAGAACTAACTAAAGGATTATGCTGTAGCTATGTATTTTTTTCGCAATATATGATAATATTGTTTTTAAAATTCTAACAAATTAGTGCTGTATTTTTCTGGAATATGGAGTAGTCATCAACAGATACTTTCTCCTCTATTGGGAGCAAGTGAATTATCAGAAGACCCAACACGTTCTTATAATACAACCGACAAGCGATAGATCTTTTACGAATTAATAACATTATATTAGATGACAAAGTGACGTTAAGTACACATAGGAAGATTGGAAAGATTGATGTTATCAATATCACCCACGACACCAACAGATGCAGCAAACCACTTCATTGACGAAGAAGCACTTCTTCGTTTTAAGACACAATTTTCTTGATTTTCTCAAAACTAGAAATTTCATAACATCTTGAAGGAATCTTGCTGCCCATTGCGTATCCTCCAGATTGTTGGCAATTACCTGAAGAATTTTGTTCGGGACATCATCTCACGGCTGCTATTAATGGATAATCTGCACACTCACAACTATACGTGTGACCAGGAGGTGAATTTCACTGATCCAGATAATGTCAGCTGCTACCTGCACACACCAATGTCTCAAAGGATATCAGAAATCTTGTCCATTATCATTCTCTCGTGTGGGGTGCCTAACAACGTACTCTTTATATTAGTTTGTATCTTTTCTCCTGCTATGCACACAACGACCAACTTTTACCTGTGCAATCTGGCCATAGCAGATGTGACTTTCCTTGCATTTGGTTTAGGAGAAGAAATTGTTCAACTGCCAAAGTCTCCAGTCATAAGTGATCGACAGTTCGCCGGAAAATCAGGATGTATGATTATGAATTTCATAAATTGGTATTGCTACATTGCATCCATCGCAATCGTAACAGTGGTAACTTTAGATCGGTTCTTTGCTATCTGCCATCCGATTAAGCATCAGATTGGTAAAGGGAAGAAACGAACTGGCATAATGATAGCAGCAAGTTGGGGAATACCGTGTATTATCAGTTGTTGCTCTCTCCCGGTAACTTTCAATACGTTCTGTGCTGTTTGGCCAGAGGACAATTTATATGATAACAATCCTGAAACATTTGCATTATGCTTTCCTAAACATGAATGGTTTGCGTTTGTATTTCAAATCTCGATAACCATCTTTATCACTGTCTGCATGATCTCTGTGTTTACCATGTGCTGGAAGATCATACAAAAATTACACAAGCGTACCCAAAGAACCGAACAGAGCAACTTGTCTCAGAAACGGTCTGTGCAAATCAGAAATCACGTTGCTTTCATGCTGACAGTAAATTCCATCGTGTTTTTCATCTGCCAAGCGCCTCATCAGGTTACGATGTTGATTAAAATTGGGACTTTGTTTGAAACCCCATTACTTTGTAGCAATAGAACATGGAATATATGGGTTATCATCAGTAGTTTTTGCCTTTACTTAAATAGTGCTGTTAATCCTATGATATATAACCTCACAAATCCTCAATGTCGTCGAGAGTATATACGGGTCATCTGCCTCCCCTTTGTCAAGATTCGTAGCATCACAAAAAATAAGAATAAGAATAAGTATGAAGTGTCTATAATAGCTGACGTCACAAAGGATCAATAGTTTTGAACGCTCTTAAAATGTGTAAAAATGGTGCATATTTAACCTTAGTCCTCTCATAGTTTTGAACACACCGCTCCCGCTATAATAGATAACCACATTTTAGACAATCGGTGTTAAATAGTTACTAGAGAGGTTGCGATTCCCATACGCCGTGATCGTACGTCAGTACGTCAATCTAACTATTCAAAACCACACCTGCTGTGACGGAGCGAGGTCACATGTACCACAGATATTGGTGCATATACTTAGTCAATATGTATAATTTGCACGTGCGATAAAAGTTTTGGGGCTAGATTGTCAAAGCATTATGATAAACACCTTAAAACGCATATTTAAGGCCCATAATTCTAACAATTGGCCAAATATTAAAATTTGACTTTTATTGCCAGTTAGAACTAACTAAAGGATTAGGCTGTAGCTATGTATAATTTTGCAATGATATGATAATATTTGTTTTTAAAATTCTAACAAATTAGTGCTGTATTTTTCTGGAATATGGAGTAGTCATCAACAGATACTTTCTCCTCTATTGGGAGCAAGTGAAGTATCAGAAGACCCAACACGTTCTTATAATAGAACCGACAAGCGATACATCTTTTACGAATTAATAACATTATATTAGATGACAAAGTGACGTTAAATACACATAGGAAGATTAGAAAGATTGATGTTATCAATATCACCCACGATACTTACAAATGCAGCAACCCACTTCATTGACGAAGAAGCACTTCTTCGTTTTCAGTCACAATTTTCTTGATTTTCTCAAAACTAGAAATTTCATAACATCTTGAAGGAATCTTGCTGCCCCATTGCGGATCCTACAGATTGTTGGCAATTACCTGAAGAATTTTGTTCGGGACATCATCTCACGGCTGCTATTAATGGATAATCTGCACACTCACAACTATACGTGTGACCAAGAGGTGAATTTCACTGATCCAGATAATGTCAGCTGCTACCTGCACACACCAATGTCTCAAAGGATATCAGAAATCTTGTCCATTATCATTCTCTCGTGTGGGGTGCCTAACAACGTACTCTTTATATTAGTTTGTATCTTTTCTCCTGCTATGCACACAACGACCAACTTTTACCTGTGCAATCTGGCCATAGCAGATGTGACTTTCCTTGCATTTGGTTTAGGAGAAGAAATTGTTCAACTGCCAAAGTCTCCAGTCATAAGTGATCGACAGTTCGCCGGAAAATCAGGATGTATGATTATGAATTTCATAAATTGGTATTGCTACATTGCATCCATCGCAATCGTAACAGTGGTAACTTTAGATCGGTTCTTTGCTATCTGCCATCCGATTAAGCATCAGATTGGTAAAGGGAAGAAACGAACTGGCATAATGATAGCAGCAAGTTGGGGAATACCGTGTATTATCAGTTGTTGCTCTCTCCCGGTAACTTTCAATACGTTCTGTGCTATTTGGCCAGAGGACAATTTATATGATAACAATCCTGAAACATTTGCATTATGCTTTCCTAAACATGAATGGTTTGCGTTTGTATTTCAAATCTCGATAACCATCTTTATCACTGTCTGCATGATCTCTGTGTTTACCATGTGCTGGAAGATCATACAAAATTACACAAGCGTACCCAAAGAACCGAACAGAGCAACTTGTCTCAGAAACGGTCTGTGCAAATCAGAAATCACGTTGCTTTCATGCTGACAGTAAATTCCATCGTGTTTTCATCTGCCAAGCGCCTCATCAGGTTACGATGTTGATTAAAATTGGGACTTTGTTTGAAACCCCATTACTTTGTAGCAATAGAACATGGAATATATGGGTTATCATCAGTAGTTTTTGCCTTTACTTAAATAGTGCTGTTAATCCTATGATATATAACCTCACAAATCCTCAATGTCGTCGAGAGTATATACGGGTCATCTGCTCCCCCTTTGTCAAGATTCGTAGCATCACAAAAAATAAGAATAAGAATAAGTATGAAGTGTCTATAATAGCTGACGTCACAAAGGATCAATAGTTTTGAATGCTCTTAAAATGTGTAAAAGTGGTGCATATTTAAACTTAGTCTTCTCATAGTTTTGAACACACCGCTCCCGCTATAATAGATAACCACATTTTAGACAATCGGTGTTAAATAGTTACTAGAGAGGTTGCGATTCCCATACGCCGTGATCGTACGTCAGTCTACCTATTCAAAACTACACCTGCTATGACGGAGCGAGGTCACATATACTTAGTCAATATTTATAATTTGCACGTGCGATAAAAGTTTTGGGGCTAGATTGTCAAAGCATTATGATAAACACCTTAAAACGCATATTTAAGGCCCATAATTCTAACAATTGGCCAAATATTAAAATTTGACTTTTATTGCCAGTTAGAACTAACTAAAGGATTAGGCTGTAGCTATGTATAATTTTGCAATGATATGATAATATTTGTTTTTAAAATTCTAACAAATTAGTGCTGTATTTTTCTGGAATATGGAGTAGTCATCAACAGATACTTTCTCCTCTATTGGGAGCAAGTGAAGTATCAGAAGACCCAACACGTTCTTATAATAGAACCGACAAGCGATACATCTTTTACGAATTAATAACATTATATTAGATGACAAAGTGACGTTAAGTACACATAGGAAGATTAGAAAGATTGATGTTATCAATATCACCCACGATACTTACAGATGCAGCAACCCACTTCATTGACGAAGAAGCACTTCTTCGTTTTCAGTCACAATTTTCTTGATTTTCTCAAAACTAGAAATTTCATAACATCTTGAAGGAATCTTGCTGGCCCATTGCGGATCCTCCAGATTGTTGGCAATTACCTGAAGAAATTTGATCGGGACATCATCTCACGGCTGTTATTAATGGATCATCTGAACACTCACAACTATACGTGTGACCGAGAGGTGAATTTCACTGATCCAGACAATGTCAGCTGCTACCTGCACACACCAATGTCTCAAAGGATATCAGAGATCATGTCCATTATTATTCTCTCGTGTGGTGTGCCTAATAACGTACTCTTTATATTAGTTTGTATCTTTTCTCCTGCTATGCACACAACAACAAACTTTTACCTGTGCAATCTGGCCATAGCAGATGTGACTTTCCTTGCATTTGGTTTAGGAGAAAAAATTGTTCAACTGCCAAAGTCTCCCGTCATAAGTGATCGACAGTTCGCCGGAAAAACAGGATGTATGATTATGAATTTCATAAATTGGCATTGCTACATTGCATCCATCGCAATCGTCACAGTTGTAACTTTAGATCGGTTCTTTGCTATCTGCTATCCGATTAAACATCAGATTGGTAAAGGGAAGAAACGAACTGGTATAATGATAGCAGCAAGTTGGGGAATACCGTGTATTATCAGTTGTTCTTCCCTCCCGGTAACCTTCAATACGTTCTGTGCTATTTGGCCAGAGAAAAATTTATATGACAACAATCCTGAAACATTTGCATTATGCTTTCCTAAAGATGAATGGTTTGTGTTTGTATTTGAAATCGTGATAACCATCTTTGTCATTGTCTGCATGATCTCTGTGTTTACAATGTGCTGGAAGATCATACAAAAATTACACAAGCGTACCCAAAGAACCGAACAGAGCAACTTGTATCAGAAACGGTCTGTGAAAATCAGAAATCACGTTGCCTTCATGCTGACAGTAAATTCCATCGTGTTTTTCTTCTGCCAAGCGCCTCATCAGGTTACGATGTTGATTAAAATTGGGACTTTGTTTGAAATCCCATTATTTTGTAGCAATGGAACATGGAATATATGGGTTATCATCAGTAGTTTTTGCCTTTACTTAAATAGTGCTGTTAATCCTATGATATATAACCTCACAAATCCTCAATGTCGTCGAGAGTATATACGGGTCATCTGCTCCCCCTTTGTCAAGATTCGTAGCATCACAAAAAATAAGAATAAGAATAAGTATGAAGTGTCTATAATAGCTGACGTCACAAAGGATCAATAGTTTTGAATGCTCTTAAAATGTGTAAAAGTGGTGCATATTTAAACTTAGTCTTCTCATAGTTTTGAACACACCACTACCGCTATAATAGATAACCACATTTTAAACAATCGGTGTTAAATACGTAGTTACTAGAGAGGTTGCGATTCCCATACGCCGTGATCGTACGTCAGTCTAACTATTCAAAACTACACCTGCTATGACAGAGCGAGGTCACATATACTTAGTCAATATGTATAATTTGCACGTGCGATAAAAGATTTTGGGGCTAGATTGTCAAAGCATTATGATAAACACCTTAAAACGCAAAGGCCCATAATTCTAACAATTGGCCAAATATTAAAATTTGACTTTTATTGCCAGTTAGAACTAACTAAAGGATTAGGCTGTAGCTATGTATTTTTTTCGCAATATATGATAATATTGTTTTTAAAATTTCTAACAAATTAGTGCTGTATTTTTCTGGAATAGGGAGTAGTCATCAACAGATACTTTCTCCTCAATTGGGAGCAAGTGATGTATCAGAAGACCCAACACGTTCTTATAATACAACCGACAAGCGATAGATCTTTTACGAATTAATAACATTATATTAGATGACAAAGTGACGTTAAGTACACATAGGAAGATTAGAAAGATTGATGTTATCAATATCACCCACGACACCAACAGATGCAGCAAACCACTTCATTTACGAAGAAGCACTTCTTCGTTTTAAGACACAATTTTCTTGATTTTCTCAAAACTAAAAATTTCATAACATCTTGAAGGAATCTTGCTGTCCCATTGCGGATCCTCCAGATTGTTGCCAATTACCTGAAGAATTTTGCTCGGGACATCATCTCACGGCTGTTATTAATGGATCATCTGAACACTCACAACTATACGTGTGACCGAGAGGTGAATTTCACTGATCCAGATAATGTCAGCTGCTACCTGCACACACCAATGTCTCAAAGGATATCAGAAATCTTGTCCATTATTATCCTCTCGTGTGGGGTGCCTAACAACGTACTCTTTATATTAGTTTGTATCTTTTCTCCTGCTATGCACACAACGACCAACTTTTACCTGTGCAATCTGGCCATAGCAGATGTGACTTTCCTTGCATTTGGTTTAGGAGAAGAAATTGTTCAACTGCCAAAGTCTCCAGTCATAAGTGATCGACAGTTCGCCGGAAAATCAGGATGTATGATTATGAATTTCATAAATTGGTATTGCTACATTGCATCCATCGCAATCGTAACAGTGGTAACTTTAGATCGGTTCTTTGCTATCTGCCATCCGATTAAGCATCAGATTGGTAAAGGGAAGAAACGAACTGGCATAATGATAGCAGCAAGTTGGGGAATACCGTGTATTATCAGTTGTTGCTCTCTCCCGGTAACTTTCAATACGTTCTGTGCTATTTGGCCAGAGGACAATTTATATGATAACAATCCTGAAACATTTGCATTATGCTTTCCTAAATATGAATGGTTTGCGTTTGTATTTCAAATCTCGATAACCATCTTTATCACTGTCTGCATGATCTCTGTGTTTACCATGTGCTGGAAGATCATACAAAAATTACACAAGCGTACCCAAAGAACCGAACAGAGCAACCTGTCTCAGAAACGGTCTGTGCAAATCAGAAATCACGTTGCTTTCATGCTGACAGTAAATTCCATCGTGTTTTTCATCTGCCAAGCGCCTCATCAGGTTACGATGTTGATTAAAATTGGGACTTTGTTTGAAACCCCATTACTTTGTAGCAATAGAACATGGAATATATGGGTTATTATCAGTAGTTTTTGCCTTTACTTAAATAGTGCTGTTAATCCTATGATATATAACCTCACAAATCCTCAATGTCGTCGAGAGTATAAGCGGGTCATCTGCTCCCCCTTTGCCAAGATTCGTAGCATCACAAAAAATAAGAATAAGAATAAGTATGAAGTGTCTATAATAGCTGACGTCACAAAGGATCAATAGTTTTGAATGCTCTTAAAATGTGTAAAAGTGCTGCAAATTTAACCTTAGTCCTCTCACAGTTTTGAACACACCACTACCGCTATAATAGATAACCACATTTTAGACAATCGGTGTTAAATACGTAGTTACTAGAGAGGTTGCGATTCCCATACGCCGTGATCGTACGTCAGTCTAACTATTTAAAACCACACCTGCTATGACGGAGCGAGGTCACATTATATACAGCCTGTCTCAAAAAAAATTGTGCAAGTGAAAAGCGCCCTCTGTGGCAATTAGAAAATACCGTTGTGACATATTGCTTACATCATCGTCAAGGGCATAGTCTTAGCTCTCAAATGCCGTTTAGTCTGTTCAATTTGCTTGTTTTAATCTCGAGATATGCTTACTTAACAACAAAAGGGTAAGATCACAATTGTGCCACTTTTACTAGGGAAGAGGGTTGTACATGTAAATCAATGATAGCATCAAGTTTATCAAGAGTTCCTTCCTGAAATCAAAAGAATGCATCAATTACACAACAATACAAAATTGTTTTTAATGTTTTATCATGATAAAGGTATAATGATTCTCTTTTTCCACTTACGACAAATTAAACGATAAATAAATATTTCACATTCTGCTGTAAAATTAAATACATGTGCATGTCAATGATTTTACCATGGTAAATGCTGTTCTTTTTCTCATTCAAGACATGTTAAAAGACAAACAAATATTACACACTTATGGGTTAATGAACTTTGACAAGTTCATGAAATTTGACAAATTAATGAAATTAGACAAAATAATGCACACGCGCGTGTTGATGCGTCTAATGCACGAGCCCCGAAGGGGGAGTGCATTAGACGCATCAACATCAGCTATCATTGATTTACATGTACAGCCCTATTCCCTAGTAAAAGTGGCACAATTGCGATTTTACCTCTTTGTACTTAACTAAACATATCTCGAGATTAAAAAGAGCAAATTGAACAGACTAAACGGCATTTGAGAGCTAAGACTGTGCCCTAGACGTTGATGTAAGCATCATGTCACAACGGTATTTTCTAATTGCCACAGAGGGCGCATTTCACTTGCACAATTTTTTTTGAGACAGGCTGTACTTAGTCAATATGTATAATTTGCACGTGCGATAAAAGATTTTGGGCTAGATTGTCACAGCATATGATAAACACCTTAAAACGCATATTTAAGGCCCATAATTCTAACAATTGGCCAAATATTAAAATTTGACTTTTATTGCCAGTTAGAACTAAATAAAGGATTAGGCTGTAACTATGTATTTTTTTCGCAATATATGATAATATTGTTTTTAAAATTTCTAACAAATTAGTGCTGTATTTTTCTGGAATAGGGAGTAGTCATCAACAGATACTTTCTCCTCTATTGGGAGCAAGTGAATTATCAGAAGACCCAACACGTTCTTATAATACAACCGACAAGCGATAGATCTTTTACGAATTAATAACATTATATTAGATGACAAAGTGACGTTAAGTACACATAGGAAGATTGGAAAGATTGATGTTATCAATATCACCCACGACACCAACAGATGCAGCAAACCACTTCATTGACGAAGAAGCACTTCTTCGTTTTCAGTCACAATTATTTTCTTGATTTTCTCAAAACTAGAAATTTCATAACATCTTGAAGGAATCTTGCTGGCCCATTGCGGATCCTACAGATTGTTGGCAATTACCTGAAGAACTTTGTTCGGAACATCATCTCACGGATGCTATTAATGGATAATCTGCACACTCACAACTATACGTGTGACCGAGAGGTGAATTTCACTGATCCAGATAATGTCAGCTGCTACCTGCACACCAATGTCTCAAAGGATATCAGAGATCATGTCCATTATTATTCTCTCGTGTGGTGTGCCTAATAACGTACTCTTTATATTAGTTTGTATCTTTTCTCCTGCTATGCACACAACAACAAACTTTTACCTGTGCAATCTGGCCATAGCAGATGTGACTTTCCTTGCATTTGGTTTAGGAGAAAAAATTGTTCAACTGCCAAAGTCTCCCGTCATAAGTGATCGACAGTTCGCCGGAAAAACAGGATGTATGATTATGAATTTCATAAATTGGTATTGCTACATTGCATCCATCGCAATCGTCACAGTTGTAACTTTAGATCGGTTCTTTGCTATCTGCTATCCGATTAAACATCAGATTGGTAAAGGGAAGAAACGAACTGGTATAATGATAGCAGCAAGTTGGGGAATACCGTGTATTATCAGTTGTTCTTCCCTCCCGGTAACCTTCAATACGTTCTGTGCTATTTGGCCAGAGGAAAATTTATATGACAACAATCCTGAAACATTTGCATTATGCTTTCCTAAAGATAAATGGTTTGTGTTTGTATTTGAAATCGTGATAACCATCTTTGTCATTGTCTGCATGATCTCTGTGTTTACAATGTGCTGGAAGATCATACAAAAATTACACAAGCGTACCCAAAGAACCGAACAGAGCAACTTGTCTCAGAAACGGTCTGTGCAAATCAGAAATCACGTTGCCTTCATGCTGACAGTAAATTCCATCGTGTTTTTCTTCTGCCAAGCGCCTCACCAGGTTACGATTTTGATTAAAATGGGGACTTTGTTTGAAACGCCATTATTTTGTAGCAATAGAACATGGAATATATGGGTTATTATCAGTAGTTTTTGCCTTTACTTAAATAGTGCTGTTAATCCTATGATATATAACCTCACAAATCCCCAATGTCGTCGAGAGTATAAGCGGGTCATCTGCTCCCCCTTTGTCAGGATTCGTAGTATCACAAAAAATAAGAATACGAATAAGTATGAAGTGTCTATAATAGCTGACGTCACAAAGGATCAGTAGTTTTGAACGCTCTTGAAATGTGTAAGTGTGTCGCATATTTAACCTTAGTCCTCTCACAGTTTTCAACACAGCACTCCCGCTATAATAGACAACCACATTTTAGACAATCGGTGTTAAATAGTTACTAGAGAGGTTGCGATTCCCATACGCCGTGATCGTACGTCAGTCTAACTATTCAAAACCACACCTGCTATGACAGAGCGTGGTCACATATACTTAGACAATATGTATAATGTGCACGTGCGATATGAACTCGCGGATGAAGCGGACACGCAATTTGTCACTATTAATATTATGTTAACTGAAACAAGGATATTGAACATACGAAGGAAACTCTAACTATGCCCATGATCCATTTTGTCTGTAAGAAATCTTTATAATAAAAGCTTCAGTGAGGTGTGCAAATTAGATTTTATCTATTCTCGCGGTACATACGCACAGATTGTCCATTTATTTGATCTTCCCGTATAATAAAGAGGCTGCGATTTACATATTTGATACAAACTTCCTGAAATGATCGTTATCGTTAAGTGTGCATCGCCTCATGCGGGTTATGTTCCCAGGTCCATTTCACTAAACTTTACGAAGCTTCGTAAGCCTCGAATTCGTTCGTAACTTACGACGAGTCGTAAGTTCCATTTCACTAAACTTACTTTCGAACTGACGTACCCTTCGTAAGTAATATGGATTTAGTACAGGGACCCTTCGTAAAGTTACGTCTAGTAATTGGTATTCGTAATGGTTACTTGAGTTACGAAGGGTTTAACGTTTAGTGAAATGGACCCTTGAAGTATGATGTTGATATTAACGTCATTCATACCGTTAGAATTGGACAGTCGCCTTCATGTGACCATATGCTGATAGTCCCTTGAACCACACATTTTGTCGGGGGGGTGCTCCATACAATCATCCCCCCTAATGTTGAGGCCTGTATGTGGGTTTCTGACCAAATTAACCTTATATTTGGCCATTTTAGCCCCAAAAGTGCAAATATTTATTTACCTTTTGCACTGTATTTCATCAAATTAGCCACAAAATGGCAAACATTTTCGCGCGCTTCGCGCGCATTTGTACAGTAAACTTATTCTGTCGCCAAAACGTGCTGGATTTATATATACTTCAAATATTTTTCCAACCCCATCCCCCCCCAATGTCAAAAAGAAATCTACGCCACTGGCATTAGCTGAGATTACAGTCTCATGCAGTATTACAAGTATCCGTATGAACATTGCAATTTCTCTATTATGTCTTTGTCAAATAACGTCTTAGCAAACACACGTTTTACAGAAAAGGTTTTAAATATCGGGTTATATAAAGGATATAAAAACGTTTTAATAACTTTCATAAAATATTTTTGAAAACGTGATGCAAATATTCTAACAGAAATATTTTGCCAAATGTTTTTTACAATAACGTTTAAAAAACGTATTCACAATCTTTATATAACCCCGATATTTAGATATTATTAAAACGTTTTGAATAAACGTTTTAAGAACATTTTTGTGTTTGCATGGTTACCACAAGGTAACAAAATGTTATGACTAAAGTTAGTTGAACACATTAACAAAAGCGTGACTTGTACCTGCTGAGAACGGATAAGTAGTGAGTATGAGGCCCTCGAATTTGTGTGCTGACGAAATTTCGTGTCTGTCGCGCGGCCGAGTTCTGTCACATTGTGTTGGCGCTCAAAGTTATTCTGAGCTAGCGAAGACATAATATTTACATGCTATACAATATAAAGTAATCGTTATTAAATTAAGGGATGGGGTATGAACGTTTGGACAGTATTTATTGTGGGACATTAGAGCACATTAGAGCACATCAGACATATCGAATTGCATTCTGAATACGAAGAATGTCCTTCTGATGGCAAATGATTAAAAATTGATATTTTTGATATTTAACAGTACTCGAAGTAAACTTTATCAATTTGATGATTTATACTTACAGTTTATGTAGGTGGGATGAAAAGCCGACGATCAATCGACAATTTTGACCTTTCGTATTGAAGATATGGATTTTTTCCCCAAAACACCAAAAAAAATTAGGTCTTCTTGGGAAAAAAGCCATATCTTCAATATGAAATTGATCGTCGGCTTTTCCCTCAGCTACATACACTTTAAGAATATATCATTAGATTTATAAATGTGACCGTCCACGGCGAATGAGCCGTAAATTCCTCCCCGGTCAATTTTGTTTTATTTCGTGTTTAAAAATAAACATCATAAACTTAAAAATGGTATATCATTTGACTTCAAACGATATCCAGAAGCGGGGTTATGGTTTGTTAAACTTTGCTCCTTCAACAAAATTATAGCTTTTACGTTTTTACATGTGTCTCTTTTTCCACATTGTTGGCAATAAATATCAAACAGTCATAATTGGCGGTCATTTCAAATCATCCCCAAGTCAAAGAGGTTTAAGAAAGTTCTCTCATTGTACAAAATACACTGCCTGGTAACCCACCACTTGAACAGGATTTAGCAATATAAGCAAACAAAGACCAGAGCTATTAAAAGTTCTATAGCCATCTAAGGTAGAAGCTTATTATCCACTTCAACAATATGATTATTGATTAGTTTTTGACTATCGAAATGAGACGGATGTCGGGCCAGCTTAAGTTACCGATGAATATGGCCTTCGTACACATTTTACACCGTAACTCAGAATACAATTTAGGGAATTTACAGCTCATTTGTGCTGCCGGGTCACAAATTTGCTTCGAGCACTGTTATATATCAAAAATGTGAAAAATATCAAATTTTAATAATTTGTCATAAAATTTGTATTATATAGAAAATAAAAAAAAATGAAAATTATTTGATATCAGAAAGACATTCGTCGTATTCAGAATGCAATTCGATATGTCTGATGTGCTCTCATGACCCACAAAAAATACTGTCGAATTGCTCAAAACGCTCATTCCAAATCCCTTAACATGCTTAATGAGATTTATATACTGATCTGGATGGGTCAAAAATAAATCTAGTCAATTAAGCCAGTTAAAGTATGAAATCACCCACCACTAATTGTAACAGAATCGATTTAATGCGATTTAATGTGCATAAAATGGCCGCTTATTCAGGGGTGGAATTTCAAAGTTGGGCTAATCTTTATCTAAAAAAAACATACGACAAGTACAGGTGAATAAAAATGGAAAAACAAACAAAAAAACCATACGAATGTATTCCTCTCGTCATAAGGATTTGAAGTATAGTTTGACATCATGATGTACAGTTCTTGAACTCTAGGGGAAAAGGTCAAATGTCAAAATTTGGATTCCACAGGGGACAAAAATTAAAAAATTCTCTTATTTTGATAAAAAAATGGTCTCAGATTACGTCACTTGCAAGAACATTTAAAAAAAGAATAATTTGCCATTGTTCGAATTTGACAGCTAACCGTTACACATCGATATGCCCATTGTACGAATAAAAACAACTAATAATAAAGTCGCCTATTGTACAACTACCGGTATAGGTGTCGATTGCACAATTGATTGGCAACACTTTAAAAGTTGTCAGTGCTCAAATCGGACACAATAGATGAATAAAAGCTTCAGTCCGTTGGATCAGAACATCTATACATCCAAAACAAAAGTATGAAAGATCGATCATATAGATTAGATTTATGTCTGATAGGGTTGAACTTCCTTTGTCCTACAGCATGAAGGCCTACGGTTCCGATTTGACTACTGGCTAGTTATGAACAATTCGGGTTATTCCGAGGTCAATGAAAACTACTCGACTAACTCTAGAATCCCAAACTTAACTCATCTGTCAGGACACATTTTATTGACCTCAATATACTTGTACATGCACGGAATGACCCAATGGATATGTTGGGTATTAAGATTCATACCGAACAACTTCAGGGCAACATTTACTCATATTATTGAATGGCGATCACTAAACTATGCCAATGGAAACGAAACATTTCTAGCTTAGAGTGTAACCATTACCTTGTGTAAATACTACTGGAATATTGTTCCAAACGAAATGAAGGCGAACATAAGGTAAGCACATATGCAGCTTTTAAACCTTAATGTTTTTGAAATGTTAACCTTAAATGATACTGGGCATTAGGTCGTTTTTAGGAAGTTTTCGTTGAAATTATATAGTTATAGCATCAACATGATCAAATGGAACATTCTTTGTACACTCTGCCCTGTATACGCTAAAGTGTTAACATTTTAAAATAAAATAAAAATGTGTCAAAGAAGTGTATACCATACGTACCTTTAGCATTCAAGCTCATAACATTATTTTCCCTATCTTTTCTTTACTTATCATACCCCGGTATCATACTTCCAGGGTGTTTAATTAATTCCCTGATTATTTCATAAGCACATTTTTGATTGAATACGCCTATTTTACAAGCTTTTGCATTTATTTTGAAGACAGAAAGTGTGCGTGCAGTATTAGTTTATCAGGTATGACAATCTTTAGAGATAATTGTCTATAATGCTTCGAGATTCTGATGCGTCATATGCCGAAACTACCTATATTTCTGTCATTTTAACATCATCACACGTGTTTAAAAAGGAAGTCGTGAACTTCCACGCATGACTCAAGATTATGTTTTTTATATGCTAGGAATACAATTTGTTCACATATATAGATACATACTAAGTAATGTTAATTGCTAAAATAAGCATGTTGTATGATTTTGGGAAGTGTCGGAAACACGGAGTTTCCTTGACAACATAGCATTCCATGGTCAATTTAAAGCCATTTATCACATATTTTGCTTGCAAAGTTATATTGTCACTATATATATTGACTTTCGGAAATGTTACAAACACGGAAAAACCGGGACAACCTCCTGTGGTTAATGGCTTATTATAGATTTGCAAAGTAATAGCTTCGTGACTTTTGAATGAGTTATAACCATGAAGAAACCGGGAAATATTTTATGACAGCAACATAAAATTTGCGGTCTTTGTGATTGATATTTTTCCTTCAGAATGTGTCGAATAAGTTGCTTCGGTGTCCTTGTCATCATTGTCGTCTTATGCAGTTTGGTTGGTATGGTAACATCAGCGATCGAAGGTACGAATCTTTCTCTGGATTTTATTTTAAGAAGCGGCGGGGATCGCACCAGTGTATCGCGCAATTTCCGTTTATAATTATTCAAACTACTTTCTTATGTTTATACCACAGCTTATGCTACAAACTATCCCTCAAAAGTCTTTGTATGCTGTGAATTATCGCATATTCATGAGTGTCGATAGTCCGATCATGCGTGTCTTATAACCGCGCCAGCGTTGTGTGTCTTCGCGTTTAAGTCTGTAAAAATACGCGGTATGTGCCTAGCAGTTTCGTCTGTCGCACTTCATTGAACGATTGACCCTTATTATCAGGTGATCCTGAGACTTTGACTGTTTGTGGTTCGTCTGTAGTAGTCTGTGGTTTATACTCTAAGTAATAATTATATAAAATATTAAACAATTGCTTTACGGTGCGTTACCGCACTGCATCGTACTGCATTGCGGTATCGCAATAAATTAAGTTAAATAAATTTTATCATTGAAATGCTGGCGGTGAGTTGCGGCAAAAAGTAATCGATATAACGGCAACGCACCGCACCACAAAGCAATTGCGGCGGAGTATGAACGGACCTTAAGACATCCGTACAAAATAAGATAATTCGAGTAAATGCTTCTTTACAACGGATGAGCATCAATCTGCGAAGTAATTTTAATTTAAAAATTCCATTTTGAAACTAATTGTTGCAATAACCTCGCAATTTCTGATTTGATCTGTTTTCAAACCTTCCAACAACACCATAAGTCTTTTATTTTCAACATATGCCAGTAAACCTTAGGTCATTGTACTAATTCTATGTTGTTATTGTTTTTCATTAACAGTCTGCAATCAGAGGTGTAGGAATGTACCCACAAACCGTGTATGTGCCTCAGATGGCTTCATATATCGCAATCCTTGCCTCATGAAGAAATATGCTTGCACACGAGGCACAAGACTTGAAGAAGTTCCATTCAACTGGTGCAAGCTATTCGTAGAGGCAGATGACGGAGATGATAACGATGAAGAAGATGACAGTGAAAGCGGTGAAGATGACAAGAGAGAATTTAACTGGTGTAGGCCTAGGCCTAAACAAGCCATAAAGGCAGATTTGGGAGACGATGCTCCTGACGAAAATAGAGATGATAGCGGTGAAGATGATACGGAAGGAAAGCGCCGACGTCCTTGGTGTCGTGATGGCATTTACCCAACTTTAAGGCCAAGGACAACTCTACCACAAATGACTACACTAGCGATAACCCAAAGTCCTGCCCGAACAACCCCCCGGGGAACAACCACCTCAAAAATGTTAACAACGCTTTTATCAACAAAGCGTAGCAAAGTCACTGTAAAAGTGAATCGTACTACGCCTTCAAGCACATCGACTGAAGATTCAGATGAAGATTCAACAACAAAACCTACTCCAAAGATTACTACTACGGTACCAATACCCACAACAACAGCTACAACAACAACGTTACCCACAACAACACAAGCAAAGACTACAACAATAAGGACCACAACAAAAAGGACAACAACAAGGAGAACAGTTCCTACTCCAAAACCTACTAAACGCGCATGTCCAACAATGTGTCCATTAGTTCTAGAACCGGTTTGTGGAACTGATGGCATTACGTACACATCTGTATGTGTATTATTAGCTGAAGCATGCTTTTTTGAATGATAGAACATTACAAGTTGCTTATGAAGGTCCTTGTACACTAACATTGCAACCTGTACAACCACATTAAGGGCTCGGATAGCAACGTTTGTATAGTATTTTGTGGGACCTGCCCTGAGATCACATCAGACATATCGAATTGCATTTTGAATACGAAGAATGTCCTTTTGATATCACATAATTTTAATTTTTTTGAAATTTTATGGAAAATGATTAAAAATTAATATTTTTGAAATGTAACAATCCTGGAAGTAAATTGTATAAATATAATGATATGTATTTTTTAGTGTATGTATGTGCTCTCAGACCCCCCCCCCCCCAAAAAAAAACTGTGCAAATTGTGCTATCTGATTCTTTAATAACGAAAGAAAGGGCAACGTAAGCAATGGTAATAGGACTTATGTCCGTTTTATACAATATAAAAACGGTGTTTAGCCATTAAACACCTTCTTGCCCTCAGTTATGAACATGTTAAGAAGCTAAACATTAGACCTACGTATCAAATCCCTAAACATCAATGTTCAGTGGCTAAACATTATTCATCAATGCTGTAAACATGTTTAGTATTTAAACACGTTGACAAAGTGAAGGCAAGCATGTGTTTAGAAAAATATCGCTGATGACCAAAACCACTGGTTGGATCTAAAACAAAGAGCCTTGTAATCGAGTTGCTTTGAGATTACAACAGGTAATTATTTAACCATGTTGACACTGGAGCTGATGGCAACTTCTGATCGATATATCGGTAAATCCCGATAGAGTGACCGGATAGATGTGAAAAACGTCATCAATAAACGCTACGCTCACTCTAAATTTTTTGCAACGGTTAATGTAGTTGTGAACAAATGGTTGAACCGTTTGTTGCACTCTCTTGATGCTAAGTACTTTGAATAAACCTGTTTACATGCAGTGCTTAGGCCTATATGATATAATTACCATTAAATGGCCATGTGTGCCAAAATTAGTCTTTTGGTAAAGGGCTCGTAATTGTTAGAAGACAATTTCTTTGCTCATTATATACAATGTACACCATGTATTTTCGGGACAACTATGTGTTAGTACACTAACACATAGTTGTCCCGAAAGTATGCGTTTGTATTGTCGGGACAATCATGTGTTAGTGCAATATAAATAGCCAAGACATTACTTTTACCAATTACGAGCCTTTTCCAAAAGACAATTGACATCTATGGCTGTTTTATTGAATTTATATTGTCATATAGGCACTGTATGTACGCAGGTTTATTCAAAGTACGTAGCATCAAGACAGTGCAACAAACGGTTCAACCATTTGTTCACAACTACATTATCCGTTGCAAAATTTAGAGTGATAAAGTATGATACGACCATTAAGGGATTTCACCTCAATGTTTTATTGAACTCAAGCAGTAACATCTGGATTGGATCTCAATTTTATGGTGCACTTCTTCTAAATCTTTTTACGATCAATTAATAGGTATAGAGGTTATCCACGTTACTCATGTGTGACTTCTAACAAAAGGCGATTTTGAAGTAGTTGTGGTTGCACATGCAGGTACTTCTTTTGAAAGTCCTAAACAAGGTATAGCAGTCGCTGATAGGATATGCAGCTTATAGAACATGGATAAACCTCTAATTCAGTTATTTTGCTAGTCATTTAAATTTATGTTGGAATAATTACTCACACTGAAATATTAGCTTATATAGTTATGTTAGTGTAATAAAGATGTCAGTGATTATCAAAAACCCATTATTCAAGTGATATCGGTCTGTTAACCAAGTGAGTCAGGCTGCCGGATTTTCCGGCTGGTTCCCCGTGTTATACAGCTCTTCATACATCTTCATTTCCGGAACCGCTGAACTAATTCCAGGCGTATCTGAAGAAAACCGGGTCATGTATGACGTAGTAGCTGGTGAAACGCATTTTGATCAATCCTGCACGTCAACAATGTTCATAGTGGTATTTTTGGTGACCAAAAAACAAGAAAAAAACCCACATCATATGTTAAAATTGTCTCTGTCACATCCCTCTGTTTTGGTCGTGTTTTTGACGCTTGGTTATATTGTGTATCCCGTACGATCAAGTAAAATCCCGTATAATCAATCAGTGGTTTCTCCTGGGGGTTTCTCCAATCAGCTCGTCAATTCAAAATGACCAACCAGTGGCGTAGCCAAGAGGAACACGTGTACCCTGGACACCGTTTTAAGGGCGTACTACACCCATATATTGGTTTGATTGGTCTAAAAACATATTTTTTCATTTATAGCGAGGCGATATATGCACGGATCATGTGAAATAAAAAAAAATAAAAAAAATAAATAAAAAAGGTGTTTTTAAACCATTGTATAGTAAGTCATTTTAGCCCTATATATTTTTTGTTTACCGTATCCTGGTAACTCAGATGCGTGTTTCATAACAAACCATAATTTATTCTTTTCAACATGTTCAAGTAGGGTACATGAATAGAATACATTAAATCCTTTGTTATACTCTCTATAGAAAATCTAGTAGTGCTTGCAAAATATATAACACTGAATAAATTAAATAAACACTTACACAATAGATGCATAGTCATTAGTCAATTTGATATTGATGTTGTTATTGATGTGTTGTTAGGAGAAGAAAAGGCTATTAGGTCACAGTATGTCAGGTTATAGGTCAATTGGTTCAGGTCAAATTTAAGCATCAATTTTGAATACACATGTGAGAGTCTGTGATACAAAATGTATCATAATGAGGAATAATTTTGATATTCTGTCTTTAACTGGATATATATCGAGAAGTGCAAAGTGGATATACTAATATACCTTGGGATGTAAATGGTGAGTACAATTTAGAATGCTTAGTTGAGATGGATTTCACAAATAAATATAAAATAGTTACCAAAATCACAAAAGCTAAGCTTACGGAAAACTACCCAATATGGTGGTATAGGTGACAAGAAATACAATTTTTTCAACATTGCTGTAGTATGGTTGTGGTAACCTGTTACCAATGGCTTAATTAAGTTTCAGTGAAATAATGTCGCAAGTTAAAAATACAAAATATAGCTCAACATTGAAAATAGAAGCATTTTAACCAGTTCCTTTTTTGATAGTTGTGGAGCACCAAGTTCATGAAGTCATAAAAGAAATCAGGAACCACTTATTCACATTTTACATATCAACTTTATTTCCCTAACGTGTTAGCAACACATATCCAAAATTTTAACGAAATCCGTTGATATTAAGCTTTGCAAAATGAAGTGAATTTAAATCATCAGTGATGTACCACCTTTTGGCTTCTGCTTTTAAAAGCATGTAAGCTACGTTGATACCGATGCCACCAATAAAACGAGAAGATTTGCCCCTTCATTTTGCATACCACTTTGTCCAATTTTTTTTTGTAATTTCTTCACAAAATGCAAAAAAAATGCAAAAAAAATCAATGGGTGTAGTACCCCTTAAGGGGCGCCGAATCGACCAATTCTGTGCCGCCTAGATCGATTATGCGCCCCCGTAGCGATAAAAGTCAAAATTGCTCCGTTTTAAAACCGAAATTCAACTTGATTATAACCAAATTAATAATATCTGTGCACATTTTCGCGTGCTCCATTTAGGAATGGGGAGTGGTGGGGAGTGGGAATTCTGTATCCTTGATCCGGGCGCTAATACCCCTAGCTATGGTGGCAAAATAATGTGTAATAATACATGATCCGGGCTTTCAATAATTGTAAGTTGTCGTGCAGCTAATTAATAATCACAACCAATTACTCTCAACTAATTAAATTAGTTAATCCATTTTAAATGGAAGCAAAAGGTGCATATGAAATAATTTGTTTCAAAAAAGTACAAATGGGCATTTTGCCTCTTGCGCAGGGGCGTAGCGAGCGGGTGGACAGGTGGACGAAGTCCAGGATTCCCGAGTGTTCAGGGGCCCCAAGCGAAAGCGAAAATGAAATAGGGGAAAAAGAGAGCTGATAAAGGAGATGTTAAAAGGGCCCCGCACTGCTCCATGTCCATGGGCCCCGAGGCTCTCGCTACGCCCATGCTCTTGCGTCTCATGCAGTTACCCAACGCACTGAAGAGTCTATTGTTCTATTGTGTCCGATTTGAGCGCTGACATATTGGAAAATGTTGCCAATCAATATTAATGAAGTCGTGCGATCGACACCTACAACTGTTCAATTGGGCGACTTTATTATTAGGTGCTTTTATTCATACATTGGGCGTATCGATCTGTATCGGTTGGTCCGCAATCATATTTAATATAGTATTATAGGCCTACAAGTATGATTTGCTTTGCTTTATTGATTGATTCAGAAATAGTATGGCTATATGCTTCTCGCGTTATCAGCAGGGTAGACTCCTATATACGCGATGCTCATGTAAAATACTATGGTAGGCCTATACATAATAAAACACGATGTGGACCGCGGCTAATGTCCTTAAAAATACTACAGTAGGAGTGATATCATAATTACTTCAAATCCTTATATGTAGACCTATTGGCAAACAATGTAGACAACTTACTTGTGTAGATTCTTATATCCGCCACACGTCAGAGCGCACACTTTGCCTATGCTGTTGAACCATGGAGGTATATAAATAAATGGAGAATGATCGCCAGAATTCTAATCTCTTAAGTGGAGATTATCCCGTTACCTCTATTCAATGAGTCACCAAACTTGAATTGACCAGCCACTTCAGCCAAGCTATTGATCTCCACGATGGTTATGAGCCTCTACCATGGTTCATTGATTGTCACTCCCAAAATTTCCTCATAGGAATTGACCCTACATTGACCCGTACCGGAAGCCTTGTAAAAGAGACTGTATAATGACGTCAGCTAGTCAATCAGCTAGTTCAAAGTCACCAGTTTTGATAGCTTATAGTTTCAATGTATGATCGTGCGAAAACCCGAAGAAATTCGGATGTTCTGTTCTCAAGTTATGAAACTGTTTTCTACACTAGTTGTGCCGTAACTTGACAAATATACTTAGTTTCCATGTTCATATATTAAGCTTTTAAGGGGGTCTGAGGGAGTTCAAATATAGTGCAAATGAAAGCAAAACGTTTTTACCTTCCGATTGTGAAAAAATTATGTTGGGCCAATTTGGGCCATTTGAGTTATGAGCGAGCAAAATTTACCGGAAGTACTTCAGAATTCAAGCAAAAGTGATGATCAGGCAATCTTTTCTAGAGAGGAATTGATATACGGAATGTATAGGCCCTACATACTTTGTTTAAACAGTTTCTCATAGTTTAGTGTATGATAATCGTGATTTTGGTTGAAGCTTCGGGTCAAATTGATTGAGTGCCATGACGGATATGTCATGTTATTGTTGTTAAACTTTAAATTCTGTATTGTCATGAAATCGTATAGGCCGCCTAAATCATCATCATTAAACTTCTCATTGTATAATAAATAATTATCAGTATTTAGGCCTAAATGATTATTAATATTATTAGGAGGCTATCATTTTCTTTGGAGGAGGGGTTCCAAATATACGGGGGGTCATAACTTTTGGAAAAAAAAAGTCATAATTCAATTTTTCATGACCAAAATGTAGGAGTCACAAGATGACAACAGATAAGGTGTTTCTTTTTCAAAAGACTGATTTCTTGATGCAATTTAAGCACTCAATTTTTGGCGAAAATGAGATTTTGATATCAAAATTTTATGAAACATGAGCACTTTCCAATAAGTATAGGCCCTAAACTTCATTTTACCCCATTGAAATCAATGGCCAGTGAAACAGACTTCACAATGTAATCAGCTTAGCATAATCAATATAAGCCTGAAATTGCCTATTCAACAATAATTGGTCATAACCAACGTAGTACAAAAGAGGCTTGGCTGGATCATTCTCCATTTATTTATATACCTCCATGGTTGAACTGTCCGTAGCGAAATGGTAGAGCAAAGCGTGTTCACTGACAGATGATGGTGGATGCGATATCGCTATTTTTGACGTCGCCATTGGATTAACACATAATCATGAAATCTTCACAAACAATTCTAAATTTGTTATGTGGTGTCAAAGCAAAATTATCTTACTCTAAAACCGGTGGGGTTCTGCAAAGTACCCCACTGCAAGTATGTTAATTGTCCATTTATAATCGCTAACCGTGTATTGTGAATGGGGCTGTCAGCCCTGTATCTTCGCCAGCCTCGTACGTCCGTGTTGCGTGTCCTATGCCGCCTGTTCACTGAGTATAATCAAATGAGCGCCCAAACCAATTTGGGCGCTGCAATAGGTTTGTATTGTAGGTGAACCTCTGTTTTGTGTGCATGCGACAACTCACGCACACCCTTGGGATTGACTAGTACAAAAGGTACCTCTCATACGTATAGGCGCTTTTACGTGACTTTTGTTTCATCACTTATTGACAGTAGCCTGCCTATTATAGCCCTTTGTCTCAAACAAAAGGTACCTCTCGATGAATAGCGTGTCGGGAACTCCAATTGGCACAAAGGAACAATAAGCGTTACATAATATATTTCTTCTCCTTCCTAATTTATATAAACTCCTTGCAGTTACCTACTTTACAAAATACTAAATACTTTTGTGAAAGGCTAATAACATATGCAGGAAATAATTATGTACAAGCGACCTTGTTGCAAATTATATAACAAGACTAGTAATGTGTATAGATTTGATATTGCAGATGTAAGTTGAAAAATATGCCAGAAAAGTGTTAATTTAATATATTATGTTTATAATGTGAAAAGTAGTTCTAAAGAATAAAACAAGGAAATGTATTTATTGTACAGGCTTCTATCTTTCCACAGAAAAACATGTAATTATTATTCATATAAATTGAAATATATTGAAGAATTATACTAAATAACATAAATAGTCACTCGATAGTCGTTTCACAGTACTCAATACCAATTTTTAACTAGGTAGAGCTAATTTAATAAAAAAAATTATGAAGAATTATACTATACTTATTGGCTATATGTAAATGTTTAACCCCACAAAACAAATACTCAAATGATATTACTTCCAGTATTTCAACTAACCCACAAAACGATTGCTCCCAGGATACAACTTAAACAATGATAATAAAACGAGCACCACGAAACATCCGAAGATATAACTTCCAGTAAGCTAGGGTCGGAACAAACCAAAGATTCGTTGATGTCCTCTAAACAAAAGTGCTTTCTTTAGCGATCAAAAAGTATCTGTCAAAGTTTATCTTTCGTGTTGGAATTTTCAACATTTCATAATTGCAGAGGGAGGGGTCAGCATCCTAAAGAGAGCACTTTCGTTTATAGGACTTCATCGAACTTTTAATTTGTTCAGTATTCATATTTATTCGATGCAGAGAAACGATTAAAAATGTTATATTCAACGTAATTACGAATGTCTTAATCTCTAATCTCGCTACATACTCTTTTTGGTTGAAATTTTTGGCGGGAAATAATCCCGCCAAAACATTTAAGTAACCTTTTCCCACAACAAAATATCATAGTCAGGAAATTAATTATGCATCTGGTAGCTTAGATCATAAATTTCATTTAGTTGGTTGCAATTATCCCAGATAATTCTTGATTTGTTTTTACAGAGTCTTGAATTGTCGAGGTTTTTTGATCATAAAACGTCACTCGATAAGTCGTATCGTACCGAATGAGGTATCAAAATACTCAGAACAAAATTTACAGAATTTGCAGAGCAAAGTCTATCGACAACTTTATTTTTCAATATAGTTTAAGAGTCTCTAACAAATGGTTATTGTTGTAAATGTTCGGATACTTTTTGTGGCTTGGTGCCCAGTTTATTTATTTATTTATTTATTTATTTATTTATTTATTTATTTATTTATTTATTTATTTATTTATTTATTTATTTATTTATTTATTTGCTTGCTTGCTTGCTTGCTTGCTTGCTTGCTTGCTTGCTTACTTGCTTACTTGCTTACTTGCTTACTTACTTACTTACTTACTTACTTACTTACTTACTTACTTACTTACTTACTTACTTACTTACTTATTTTATTTATCTAGTTATCTATTTATTTGTTCATTATTTCTTAACATACCACAAGTATTGCTTTGTGTCAATGATCACGTGAGTTTCCAAAGTCAATTATCAACGTTTAATAGGGTCGTTAATACACCATTGGTTTTATAGTTTCCTCGATTGATTAATATAGTATTATGACTAAGTTTTCACCTTTTGATTTAACCAACTGTATGCTAAACGTCATTCAACTTTTGATTTAACCAACTGTATGCTAAGCGTCATTTAATAATTATATCATCCTTGTGATATCAGACAAAAATGAAAAAGGCAGCAATAAGTTGATCATATAGGCCTAAGCATGAGTCATTTATTTGTCATGCTAGTGATAAAGGAGTTTCCCTTTTAAAGGCCCATTCAGTGATCACAGCGAAAGTGTAAGAAATTAAATTGTTTATAAAACTGCTAACTGCCTAAAAGTGAAGGATAAGTCATCAAAATCGTTATTAGGTATTTTTGAAACAAAACATCTGGCAAAAAAACCCGCGGAAATCAGCAGTATGGACAATGTTGAAGCCCTTTTCAAGTACATGTAAATCATTTCTCTACTTAAGTACAGAAATTACATATTCATGTAAAATGTCTTATTTTGTCTTTAATACACAGCCTTCGGCTTAAACACTAGCCGGATATGACGATAACAAAGGTGCCAAAATCTGAATTTTGAAGATTTATACGATCCTCGTATGAGAAAATCACTGAATAGGCCTTTAAGCTATATTCACTTGTTCCTTTTTGCCCTGCTTTTAAAGTATGACGAGCTATTTTGTTCTTCAAAAGAAAGTATACAGTTTGAAAAATACCACTGGATTAAAAAGTACGAGTTATTTGGTCAAAATACTTTAGTTGATAGCTGAATCAACATTTTGTCATCCCGCAACTGTAAAATCATTGGCATGTGACCATTAATAAGGATTCAGTGGTTATTTTGTGAGCCGAGTAAAAGTGTAGTTGCGCGAAGTAAATTAAAATCAAAACAACATGAAAATCACATGTTGAACCACAGTAATTAACAGTCTTAGTCGTCCACATGGCCACAATGGCATGTACCATTCCTCTGTATGCAGATGCAGCTCTCCTCAACATGACATTCACACCACGTCTTTTGAGAGGTTGTCAACTTGTGCGTTTATGTACCTCTGGAGTTCATCTAGGTCTGCAGGAGGACTTGTGAAAACCTTTGATGCCAGATAGCCCACAAGAAGAAATTCAGGTGTAAGATCAGGAGATCTTAAGGCCATTCCACTTGGTGCTTCAAATCAAACACACGATTGCCAAACAATTATGCTGCAAGGGGTTCTGTCAATTACTGTAAAGAAAGTGGTGAAACCATGATTTACATGTTATTTTAATGACTTCGCGCAACTGCATTGTTACACGGCTCACAGAAATAAACACTGAGTCCTTGTTAATGGTCACACGCCCATGATTTTACAGTTGTGGGAGGATAAGATGTTGATTCAGCTATCAACTAAAGTATTTTGACAAAATAATTCATTTACAAAATTCGTTGTTCAAATTATGATGTTTCTTAGTATAGCTAAGTATGTGGCCAAACGCTATTGACATAGTCATGGAGTTTTAATATGATTATTTTCCCATATGTATGACACGAGCATTGTATAGTGTCAATATGATACTTTCGATATTACGCATCTATATCCTATTTTTCAACATGGTTATTTTACATCATAGATTATAGATTAACATCAGTAGTAAAAATAGATGGTGAAAGACCAAAATAAGTGATGATCAAGTCACTTCACCATTAAAGTAATATAAGAGCCAGGCATGACAGTAAAAAGTTACATTAACAGAAATGTTTTGCATGTCTAGTTTGGAATAGTCAGAAAACAATAGAGGGCAATTTAATTAGTAGCAGGAACTAGAATGAAGTTCAAGGTAACACCGGATATACCTCTAATGCCAGTTTTGTTTACAACTGCAGCAGTTTAATACTACTCATAGAAACACCTTGAATTGTACTTCTAATGAAGACATCGTGTAATATAGTTTGCGATTTGCCGTTTGCGACAAGCGAATTTAAGCGGCAATTTTGCCGCAGCAAATAATTATTTGCTGCGAGCTGCGGCAATATATTACACGACAAAAATATTCAATTGAATTACATTACACCACTTTATATGACCTGACCTGACCTTATGTTGCGTTGCATTACAATCAAGTTGCATTGCATGGCTTAGCTTTGCATTGCATTGTGTTGCGTTGCGTTGCGTTGCGTTGCATTGCATTGACATTGACATTGACATTGACATTGACATTGCATTGCATTTCATTGAAGCAAACACAAAAACGTTATATTTTGGCTTTTGGTTTAGGAAAAAACGGTTTGTATGAAAACACACTACAACAATATTTTTAAAATGTTTTCAAAATGTTATTGTAAAGGGTTATATAAAGGTCATGAAAACGTTTTTAAAACGTTATTGCAAATATTTTGCACAAACATTTTCCGCAAAATATATTTTTCCACCCCAAAATAACATTCTGTTTAGAATGTTTTCTATCGAGTTTGTTTATCAAAAATGTTTTTGGAATGTTATAAACACGTTTGTATACCCTTTATACAACCCAACATTTAAATGTTTTCTGTAAAACATTTTATGTTTGCTGGGCAGTAGATGTTTGATGTTTTGAAACATTTCATACCCTTATACTAATCAATTTCACAAGTCCCATCGCGCACTCCGGGCATGCACTATTGCAGCTGATCGCATAATAGCGGCAACGCATTTACGTCTCAGATCTTACGCATTCACGACTTAGATCTTGCTGTGACAGATATGAAATCGTGATAGACCCGGGCAATTTTTTTTCAGTGAGATTGACATTTGAACGTGTTCTATTAGAATGCAGGAGGTGGATTGAGCTCCCCACCCCCTCATAGCGCATAGTGGTTTATTTAAATTTATATAAAAAAACACACATTAACACTAATACTAAAGGAATACCAGCTTTAGGAGGGGTGGGGAAACGAAAACATTGCCCGGATCACAGCAAAATCTAAGACGTGAATGCGTAAGATCTGAGACGTAAATGCGTTGCCGCTATTGTGTGATCAGCTGCAATAGTGCATGCCCGGAGTGCGTGATGGGACTTGTGAAATTGGTATTGGAAGATGCCAAATACAAATGGTAATGCAATTCAATGCAATTCAATATAATGTAATGTAATGTAATGTAATGTAATGTAATGTAATGTAATGTAATGTAATGTAATGTAATGCAATGCAATGCAATACAATGCAATGCAATGCAATGCAATGCAATGCAATGCAATATGCAATGTAATATGCAATGTAATATGCAATGCAATGTAAAGCAAAGCAATGCCATGCCATGCAATGCAACTTGATTGTAATGCAATGCAACGTAAGATAAGGTAAGGTCATATAAAGTAGTGTAATGTAATTCAATTGAATATTTTTGTCGTGTAATATATTTGCCGTAGCTCGCAGCAAAAATTGCTGAGGCAAAATTACCGCTTAAATTCACTTGTCGCAAACGGCAAATCATGTGCAAATCGCGAACTATATTACAGTTAAACTAAGTTGTTAGGAAATGCCGTCCTCTTTTTTCAGAGCGCTATAAGGGGCTGTGCAATAATTTTGAGCGGGTCCGGGGGCTAAAAAAATTAAAGTATGTGCCAAAATTGCTTGCCCCCTCTTGGCTTGCCAATAATTGCTCACCGGCCCCACCCCCATTTGCACATGCCAAATTTTTGGGTTACCAACTTGCAAACTTTTTATGAGGAATGCTCACATGCCCGCTCCATGTTACACATTTCCAACTCTCTGGATTTATCACGTGTAAGCAGCATTTTCATCTGCGCATATTAGACTCCTGATAGATAACATATGGATTATCTTTTGTCCTAATATATACCTCCAAGTCCATCTGTCTGTGTTACCGTTACCGGATGTTGTATCCTCAACAACGAACCTTGACGAGCAGTTGTACTTTTACAACTTGGTATATAAAGGGTGCTTATTATGTAGCAACATAAAAATCCTAATCATGATGACAACATCACGACTGCAAAATTGTCACACGTTAGTCAGTTTTTGATCAAAAGCAATCAAATGATGTTATATTATACATTAAATATATTTGTGAAATTACGTCACGAATGTCATGAAACTACAAATTATTTAATGTCAGTAATAATCGTACATATATTACTAGGAAGTGATTTGCATAAAACAATAACAACAACAGCAACAACAAGAGAATGTACGTAACAAAACTAAACAGGGTGATTCGCCAACCACATGACCTAAACCAGGCTTCCCTTTTACAAGATAGCCAGTAAAGTTCCGGAACCAATTCATTGATTGAAGAAGGTTATAAAGGCATTACAATTGAGACTATGTACATACAATCAACACTTGTCATAAGTAGATAGGAAGTTAAACCACACTAAATAATATTCTTCATAACGCGAGAGAATTGTTTGAAAGGTAAGTGTTATAAATTCAATTTTGTGTTTTCTTTGATATACTCACATTTTATTACGAATGGTTTTGAACTTTTTATAGTGTTTATTTAATTCGAAAGATTAAGAGATATCACTGACTTTTGTTCAATCTTGTGTTCTCATATATCCTTTACCTGTTAACGGTTAGTTTTGATTTCACGTATCCCGTTAACAACTAAGTGAACAGTTGCTTGGCATGAGTCATTCGATCGGGGGCACCGAGTCTGATTGAGGGAGCACGAGGCGTTTTTCCGCAATTCCAGTGGGTTATTCACAATTGTCACTAAAGTTTGTTCGGCTTAAAATAGGCGAAAATTATTCGATTTTGTTATTGCGCGCGTCAATTAAGTCACAATTTACGTTCGCGTAAATTCACAAAAGCGTGCGCCAGTCACACATTACGCAACTCGCAACTGTGTAAGAGCTGCTGCGCCCAACTGTGTGCATGTCATTCGTATCGATACATGATGTTATGAACCTAATTTATTTCGCCAATGCCGAACAAACTTTAATTGGGGGCACATTCTCCGTACCTTTATGACGCTACGCCATCGGATGTGAAAATAATGTTTTGTATTGATATCTAATCAACATTGCCATATTCTAGATTCTTGACTAGAAAACTTCACAAAAGCTTCCAGTTAAAGCCATATTATAACATTTGCTAAGGAGGACGCCCTCACTGAATTTTTAAAAATTTTTACACGATTATATTGTATTTTATTAAACCAATGTATTCTGCAAAAATCAAGACTCCAGGTGCTGTAGTTTTGTCAAAATCCGAGATTTTGAATAAAACGACGGAACCGGCGTTTTATTATTATGATGGAATTATTAGTCGAACGCATACACGATGTTCATAACACACAGTACGTACACGGCGTGCGGGACGGTGATATACACAACAAAGGGTCGTACCATAACATGACCGAAGGAGTGGTACGTATTGGCGACATGTGCGGTAGTAAATTCCAATTTTCTTTGCTTTGCCGTAGTTGTTCGGCTCAAAAATAAAAGGGGATATATCTGACAGTAAAAGCTAACATTTTATGGCAAAGAAATACAAATCTATTTTGTTTGCAAATGTTATAATATGGCTTTAAATATGACTTTGAGGTAATTTGATCATTATAATTGGGATGACGGGAATAACTTTTAAAGTAATTAATTTGACATTTTTATGATTTCAGATTAGCAATGGATACAAAAATGACCACACTTCTACTTGTTGCAATATTAGGCGCCACTGTCTCCAATGCAGTCAGTAAGTATTGTCTGAATTTATTAGGTGTCGTATCCCTTATTTTCAATACATTGTCGTGGATGTAAAATTAACACATGTAAAAATGTATAAATACAACTTTTGTTGTTTTGCTAAATATGAAACACCAAGTATAGCATTTTAAGCAAGTTAGCTCAATCGATAAGGCGTTAGACTATGCTGCGAGAGGTTGCGGGTTCGAACCTGGTGGTGGTTTAGTACGCTCTCGTGGAAAAATTGAGTCAGCTAATCCTAGTTGCGATTTGTGGAATGTCTAGGGTATGCGCTCCTGAAGCTGCAAAGTCCCTGTTTTGTTGTTAAATGGTTTACAGAATGATGTAGGGCTGTAGTGGTCAGCGTCAACCTGTAAAGTGTGCTGAGGCTTGTGGATTAACGTCTAGGCGTTTTGCCTATCCGTAACGCACTATAAATCACTGTGCTGTTTTTTAATTGTCATTAAACTCCTCTTTTTATTGCAGAATACAAAGGATGCGGAAGTTGTGGGGATGAAGCAGTAGACTACGTTTGTGCCACTGATGGACACACATATCGTAATATATGTCAAATGGAGAAAGTGGCATGTAAACGGAGCATTGTGCTAGAAGTTATGTACGCCGGTCGATGTTCGCAGAGGCAAACTGGAGGCAAAGATAGCGAAGAGCAGCACGATGACCATCGTGACGAAGAGGAATTAAGTGAGGAATCTAATGAACATTCTCAGGAAAGTGCAATCGATCCGCCAATCGATGCGACAAGAAAACCAAGAGTAACCAGCGACAATGGGGTTACAGATGGAGGTGACCCTAACCAACCTGGTGAACCAGGCGGGGAACCAGGAAGACCCAGACCACCATTTAAACCAAACCCTCCTAAACCTAACCCTCCAAAGGGTACCCTTCCACCAGGTGCCACTTATCCTCCCGGGGTCACATTCCCACCAAGTGGTACCAATCAACCAGGGGGACCCAACCAACCAGGTGGACCTAACCAACCAGGAGTTACTAATCAACCGGGTGGACCCAACCAACCGGGAGTCACTAACCAACCAGGGGTCACCAACCAACCAGGTGGACCTAACCAACCGGGGGTTACCAACCAGCCTGGTGGGCCCAACCAACCAGGGGTCACCAACCAACCTGGGATCACAAACTTACCACCTTTTAATACCATAATGCCTGGAGACCAACCTGGTGCAGGGGGTACTATTAAACCTGTTATCACCACAAAACCTGGAGTTGTATTTACGACACAACCACAGAACACTCCGTGTGCAACGTCGTGCCCACTCATTGAGAACGCCCCGGTTTGTGGTACGGACGGCATCACATATACGTCAGAATGTGTGTTAAAGGCTGAAGCTTGTATGATGAATGACCGAACACTTCAAGTAGCTTACCAAGGACCGTGTCTGGTGACTCTTAATCCGCCACCTATACATGGTGACTTGCCATAACAGAACCTTTCAATAAATTACAGGATTGTAAGGCACTAATACATAACTTCGCCACTGACTTTCGTGGCCACCACGAATTCTCTGCCTGGCCACTCAACTACTTGGTATTCGGAAATTTGGATTCCTGGATTATTATGTCAGCTATTATAAACTAAATTATTGATTACTCTGTTTGAGGTACAATTGCACTTGGAATATATCTCAAGTGCGATTTACAAAGGAAATTTATTAAGCCAGTTAGAGTGCTTACCACTGACAGTGTTTATTCAATGCATTTTTGTGACCGCTGTTGAAGTTGGAGGCCGCTACAATATAGTGGCCACGACCAGTGGCCATCACTTAGAGTCAGTGACGGAATTATGCAGATTCCGGGAATTTTTGTACAGCTTTAAATTGATTTAAAGATCAACTTATTTATTTCAAAAGTGATTAATTATGCTAAAAATTATTGCTCTTAAGAATTAATTGTTTAAATTTGTGTAATTTGTATATATGGGAAATATTTATTTTATTCAAGATCGGCAGTCTGGGTACATAAACTGAAACGTTTCTGTTCTGTGATACAGGCTGCTCTAATATCTGCTGAACTAATAACAACATTTATTTTCATTATAGACTTTTTTATAGTCTATATTTTCTTCATTTCAGCTTAATTTAGCAGTTGTCATGGTTGTGTGTAAATTCCTATTACTATTAGATACGTTGTAATAAAACATGATTTTAAATATTTGTATATTAATTTTCTCTGAGGGCTTGCAGCAAAATTGATATTTTATTTTCCTTGGTATGGGTTTGTGGCTAGTAGTCAGGTAATGATGAAGGCGATGATGATGATGATATGATGATGATGACGACGACGACGACGACGACGACGACGACGACGATGATGTTGATAATGATGACGATGATGATGATGATGATGATGATGATGATAATTAATACACAAACGACAAAGAGGAACAAACATGCCTAGTATGTAATTATATTTTTAACATGGACAAATTTGACCTCTTATCTTCTCGCAAACTAAGATTATGCATATTTTATCTCTTCAATAAACATTGTAAAAGTCGATTTGGCCTTGGCACGTGGGCCTCATCCTCTATAACAGCACATATGGAAAAGTAGTCTCTTTTGCTCAAATAAAAGGGGTCCCACATTTAAGCAATGGGAGAAAATTGTCTTTTTCACTTTCAACTTCAATAATTATAAAGGGAAAGTCTTTTATTTGTTGGCTCACTCTTAATTGTCTCATGTATATATTAAACTCTACTTTCCCCGATTTTCAAGGAAATCTGATGAAAGACCTCGTCGTACAGGAGCACTAAACACCGCAATGTATTCCCAAAATCTCACTCAATTTACTGCGAAATACACTGACATGCACCCCGTGTTATTAAAGTAGCGTGCTATAGACGGCCCTCACTTGATAATAGTCAGTCCGATTGACTTGGCTCACACGATATTTCCTAGAAATACTTTGCCAGATTCTACTCTCTAAAAAAAAAAAAAATTCCTTTAAAAAAGGAATGGGGCGCCCAAATTATGTGAGCTTGGACGTGATATGGTGAATTCCATGGCATGGTGTTTAGATTTGGTCCCGGGGATTTGGTATCATAATGATTTTTTCTAGGGAAGAGTAGAAGATGATCAAATGCAAGACAAATGTGTTTGATTGGGGAAGGTGTATCACAGGACCGTTTTGGAAAAGGAATCTGATTGGTTACAAAGTGCCGTCGTACAGTAGGAAAAACCATACCCTCTTCCGTACAGCCCTGCTTAGTGTGCTGTGTGGTAATGTATGCATTGTGCATTGCATTGACCTCGAACGCCTCTGTACACACAGTGTGCACACACTGGAGTCGAGTATAATTTATTTAAAGAGACTTTCATAGGAAAACTTTTCCATATGGTTTACTTTCTTGTTGAATGGAGGCCTCGAGGTCACTGAACTGTGTATTTTGGAGATGATGGCTCATAGCACACGTGTTAAGCAAAAACATACATGAGAAGTAAGCAGGTTACTGTGAGTGATACCATAGAAACGTGCTCTTTGTTTAAACATTACAAGTAACATGAGTGGCACACATTAATGTTTCATATTGCTTGCACCCCCCCCCCCCCCCAAAGCAATGTTGGAGCCAATACTAGACCAATTGTCCGTTCCTGTCTCAGTATCAAAACAACATTGACTGGGTGGGTGCGGAGGGGGTTGAAAATTTATTACTAAATTAAATCCTTCATCACTGCCATCATCGTCACCATCACGACTCATCATCATCATCAACAACAACAACAACAACAACAACAACAACAACAACAACAACAACAACAACAACAACATCACCATCACCATCATCATCATCATCATCAACATCAACAACAACATCACCATCATCATCATCAACAACAACAACAACAACAACAACAACAACAACAACAACACCATCATCATAATCATCATCATCATCTACACCATCATCATCATCACCATCATCATCATCATCATCATCATCATCATCATCATCATCATCATCATCATCATCATCATCATCATCATCGTCGTCATCATCATCATTTACACTATAGCCACACAAATAGAAATCTTACATTAACTGCAAGTCATCAGAAAAACAAAATATTTAAAACAAATTATTGTTTTATTACTGCGCGCACAGTTTGCAACAACAACATCAACTGCCAGATTGTGCTCAATTGAAAAAAAAAATAGATTTTTTAAAGTCTAATATGAAAAAAAAAAATTGTTTAAATAAGTATGATTTAATATAGGCATGCGCCAAGTAGGTTTTCTGCTATAAATATGAAAACATACTTGTTAGGGAAATGGTGTGTGTATCGTCCTTTCGATAAGTATGATATCATACGTAGTGATTGGGGCAGGTTAGGGCACTTAACTCTATATGAAAGCTCACATACGCGTACATCCCCTACAGATATATGCACACTGAACGAATCCTCCCTGCTTAGTATGAACTTTCGTCTACTGAAGATAGCAGTAAGTGTGTGAGTAATGCGTGGGACATTGCGGTCTTCTGCTATAAGTATGAAGTTATATCGTTGTAGGCATACCATAAATATGTTGGATTAGTGCGCAGAATATGAATGTTGAAACTACCACGTGATCATTTGCAATCGCTGTTTAAAATAAACTGACAGAGATCATCCATATATTAGCACGTTTTTGTTGTCCAAACTTAATATAACTTAACTTGATAATGCCCCTCCGTGCTTATAATTTCAGAGATGGTGAACCGTGTACGGTTAACCCCATTGCAGCACATGTGGTTAAATTGATTTACCATCAATAAAAGAAATATATATATAGTTTCTTTATTCTATTCAGCGGTGAATCGATCGAAGTGTGTATAGTTATATGAGGGTTCACCGAACACGGTTAACCATTGCTTCGGCCCTTGTAGTAGTAATAGTAGTAGATTTTATCGTGTCGTGTGTTCAAACCGCCATGTTGACATGAGTAGGGGAACCATTTCATGCACCTGCAGGTGAAACCCAAGAATAAGGATAGATATAATGAAGATGACACTCCTTTATCATCTGCACTTGAACTAACCACCTTGAGTTTATCATTTGTAAAAGTGTGCCTATAATTATCGTATTGCTTGATAGCTCAGTCAGTAAGTCGCCGGGCTAGTAATCTAGAGGTCCCTGGTTCGAATCACTGTCAAATGTTTTAGGGGGGTTGTATTTTATTTTATTTTATTTCCATCGTAAGGAAATGCGTTTTAATTTAATAACCACCAGTATGGGTATTTTTCATGCCGTTATTTTATTCATGGCATGGTTTTATTCTATTTTTTAAATCTTGGTGTACTTTGGTCTTTTTTCATCTCCTTTCCGATTTTATTTCTAGTCATCTTTTAGAACTTATTCTGGTGGAAGGATGAGGCAAGCGAAACAGTGCTTAACTTGCTTTTTTACCGGTACGCCGTCAACTCCCAAAGACCCACCACCTCAAAATTCCGGGATAACATACCCACCAAAATTGTTTGATCCCCCCCCCCCCCACCCCACCCCAGGGAAGCGGCCTAGAGCGTGTGAAGCGCGCCTCCGCCACTGAACCCAACGAGGACGCTAAGCGGGGCTCGCCACTTTGATCGCTACTTCAAGTGGGTACAGGTCATGGCACTTTACTCTATGATCGATCATATACAACTGAACGTATCCCTCCCTGCTTAGTATGAACTTTCGTCTACTGAAGATAGCAATATTAATGTGTTTAGTCAATGATGTCTTCTGCTATAAGTATGAACTTATACTTACTCGGGCATGGTGATAAGCCTTTTGATAAATATGAAACCATACTTAATATTAAGCTAGCTTAGTATGTGCAATCATCTGACTTCAGATATGCAAACTGTTAACAACATTTATTTTCATTATAGACTTTTTATAGTCTATATTTTCTTCATTTCAGCTTAATTTAGCAGTTGTCATGGTTGTGTGTAAATTCCTATTACTATTAGATACGTTGTAATAAAACATGATTTTAAATATTTGTATATTAATTTTCTCTGAGGGCTTGCAGCAAAATTGATATTTTATTTTCCTTGGTATGGGTTTGTGGCTAGTAGTCAGGTAATGATGAAGGCGATGATGATGATGATATGATGATGATGACGACGACGACGACGACGACGACGACGACGACGATGATGTTGATAATGATGACGATGATGATGATGATGATGATGATGATGATGATGATAATTAATACACAAACGACAAAGAGGAACAAACATGCCTAGTATGTAATTATATTTTTAACATGGACAAATTTGACCTCTTATCTTCTCGCAAACTAAGATTATGCATATTTTATCTCTTCAATAAACATTGTAAAAGTCGATTTGGCCTTGGCACGTGGGCCTCATCCTCTATAACAGCAGGTTTACTTTCTTGTTGAATGGAGGCCTCGAGGTCACTGAACTGTGTATTTTGGAGATGATGGCTCATAGCACACGTGTTAAGCAAAAACATACATGAGAAGTAAGCAGGTTACTGTGAGTGATACCATAGAAACGTGCTCTTTGTTTAAACATTACAAGTAACATGAGTGGCACACATTAATGTTTCATATTGCTTGCAACCCCCTCCCCCAAAGCAATGTTCAGATGTTGGAGCCAATACTAGACCAATTGTCCGTTCCTGTCTCAGTATCAAAACAACATTGACTGGGTGGGTGCGGGAGGGGGGTTGAAAATTTATTACTAAATTAAATCCTTCATCACTGCCATCATCGTCACCATCACGACTCATCATCATCATCAACAACAACAACAACAACAACAACAACAACAACAACAACAACAACAACATCACCATCACCATCATCATCATCATCATCAACATCAACAACAACATCACCATCATCATCAACAACAACAACAACAACAACAACAACAACAACAACAACAACACCATCATCATAATCATCATCATCATCTACACCATCATCATCATCACCATCATCATCATCATCATCATCATCATCATCATCATCATCATCATCATCATCATCATCATCATCGTCGTCATCATCATCATTTACACTATAGCCACACAAATAGAAATCTTACATTAACTGCAAGTCATCAGAAAAACAAAATATTTAAAACAAATTATTGTTTTATTACTGCGCGCACAGTTTGCAACAACAACATCAACTGCCAGATTGTGCTCAATTGAAAAAAAAAAAAAGATTTTTAAAGTCTAATATGAAAAAAAAAATTGTTTAATCTGACAATTTTGAACTATTTACTTTCTTCATCTAATATTGGTAGATGGTAGTACTACTGACTTATAAATACGGGTCTTTGGTTATTCTGTCATTTGAAGTACAGAATCCCGTCTTAAAGGCCCATTCAGTGATTTGCTCATCGGCAGGATCGTAAAATTCATCAAAATTCAGTTTTGGGCACCTTTGTTACCGTTAGATGTGCTTCAAGTAGTTAGCTGAAAGTCATGTATTAAAGACAATAATTTTTACATGTATGTGATTGGGGTTTCAACTTGGTAATACTGCTGTTTCCTTCTTTTTTTGCCAAATTTGTAATTTCAAAAATACCTAATGACATTTTCAATTTTATTACACTTAGGTTGGGTCACTGAATGGGGCTTTAAGGTTAGCAACTATTTTAAACTGTTGCGATTTGGTAGTTCACAGCATCTTGCGAATGGGAGTGACCTTTGGCAAAAATTGCATTGATCATTTCATAGCGAGTGTGTAGAATAGATATACTTTTATAGGTCCTGTGGTTCTTGAGTTATGTTGTAAAGAGGGCTTAAACAACAACACTTTTGTAAAACGTACATAACTCATTAACAGCAATAAATCAAGCAAGTTTTCAAAGTATATGATTTGTAGAATGAACTTTTGCAAAACATCAAAGTATTATTGATTTAGATAATGAAAATCGACCAACAATACCTAGTCTACCCTTAACAATGCTGTTTATTCAGTAGATGACATAAATAGGATGCTGTAAAAATAACATTATTATTTACATGCGATATCCCCTTTGATTGTATATGTGTATACTTATGTGATCTGCTGATTAAGTTAAGATTGTACTACTATTATTTGAAGTAAGCCATTAGTCCACATAGCACAATTATTCGTCTGTGGTTGTGTATTAAATAAATGAAATTTTACTTTTATACATCTCTGTTCCGGAATTAACATTTCTCTGTGAAAAATTAAGAGGACTCATAAAATATATTCATACTAACGCAGTTATTGAAATTCCGCCACCAAGTGAACGAACGTGAACATGTGATGTCAATGTCGTGCCATTGAAGAGTTCCGATTAGTTGCAACGACATCACGTGACATTGAGCGTTTACGTACCACGTTGACGTTCGTTCACCTAGAATTACCTATTCTGAATATTTTGTTTGCATGTAAATGAGACTTTTAGATTTCAATGGATCATGACCGACACCACCAATGCAAACGTGCAATGTCTTATGGACATCAATTACGATCTCGCGTAATATCCAAAGGCCCGTCTCAGTAAGTTTCCTCTAACCGAAAAAGATTAGAAACTTTCCTGGATTGATTGACTTATTCAATTTTAGAATTATGAGAGACAATTTTGGTATCAAGCAACCAGACTAATTGATCAACACACACACCCCAACATACATTTTAAAATCTATACAAATACTACATAAACATGCCAATCATATTTACTGTATTTTGAAATCTTTGTTTTAATGGATATTATATTGCTCATCTACGAATTTGAAAGATCATCTTATTGACAACTCAGCATTGAGCAAGTTCATAAACAGAACAAAATTCAAATTATTTTACTCAAATGTTATTAATCACCAAAATATTCCTCTGGTCATAATGTTTAAAAAGTAAGTACCTTTCTAGGCAACATGATTTTGCTGCATTTTTCAAATCTTGGGTTACTTTCATTTAAATGTACGCTTCAATATTGGGACCATTGCAACAAATTGGGTGTCATAATGCCCAGAAATAAATTCTGTTTTGACTGCATATCCCACATTCGAGGAAATTGTTATCCTGCATCAATGACAAAGCGTATGCTTTAAGGTGACGCATTGTAGTTGACATTATTCTTAAAAATAATTTTTCATTCATCTTTATACATGTTATAATATGATATATGATATGATATGATATGATATGATATGATATGATATGATAATTATGATATGATTGTATTCACACAAATTCGCTGCCCAGAGGCTGAATTACATTATACAAAATATAAGGAAACAGCTACAATGTGAAAAGCATTATATATAACAATATATTTTGGTATATTTAAAAAATAAAATGAACAACAAATGAGGTCAGAACATAATGGCAGCCAAAACAGAAACAAGACCCATAGTAAGGCAATGCTGGAGAGGAGGCAGAATTATGAGGAGTTACTGTTCAGTTACCCAATAAAGTAAGGGACTGGTCTCCGGGCAAACCTATATCGGTGCGCACAGGGTGCTGGGTGAGATTGGCATTGTTTCTTAATTGTCCACAATGAATCTGACCTCTGCTGGAAGGAAGTAACTTTATGGTCCGATCAGACTTGGACAATGAACGAGCAAAATTCAGACAATTAATGTTGCTCCCTCCTAGCGGAAAATTACATACAACAAGAGCATTGTCATATGACACATAATTGGACCCAAGGATACTTCTCAGAGCTCTGTTCTCAAGCTTGATGGACTGCTTGGATGAGAGAGTGGAATGTCAAATAACATACGAATATTCAACCAGGGGTCTAATATATCTTTAGGAAATACCGTAAAACCTCGTCTACAAGCATATAGAGTGCTTCTGATGAAAGCTGAATTAATCCAGGCGCCATTTTGGAATTTGAGCAAATAAATTACAGATCCATACATATTCAAACAAGTATTATTGTAAGACCAATCTATTGTCTTGGCATATTTACGCATGTATCGTATTAATTAAGCTTTCATCAAAAACACTATATATGCTTGTAGATGAGGTTTTACGGTATGTGGAGAAATATAAATTTTGGAATTTCAATACTGTATGACTTGCTGCTCCTGCATTTAAGCCAAAAAAAATTAGCGAGATTATTTACTAAAACAGAAAATGGTACAATTTGCTTTTTATGTTTTGATACACATCTTAAAACCGGTAAAGCTGACAGTTCAATACCCGTATATATAAGTTTATAATAAGAACAATGTGTTATTTATCACACTGCACATATGGAGTAGCGTCACCTTAATCTCGTATAATATTGAAGGCAAACTAATGCTCATCCTGTCCGTACTTTCCATGTGTTCTATAACGAGCCGCTCGGCAAGGACAGTTCTTTAACCTTAATGTGTTTATACACTCAAAAGGTGACCTTGGAATATGTTGGGTATGAGGTTAACCTTTGAGTTAAATAGGTTACTGAACTTTGCCATTTGAAATGATTGAGATCGTCTTAAGAATAGAAAGTGGCAGTGTTTGCAAGAACAACCGCTACATTAGTAAATTGCACCCGCCACATTCGCCATTCAATTTAATGAGGTACATGATCGGAAGGTCGTGGGTTCGAATCGCATGCTGACACATTCCCTTGGTTTTTTTTTTCAAGTTGGGCTGTGTGCCCGTTGGGATTTGTATTTATTTGTTGTCTTATTTAATTGTAACACTTGGGTTCAGTAAAATGTAAAGCGTTATTTCGTTCTTATTACTTATATTCAGTTTCCTCTTGCAGCGAGCAATCGTTACCCATTGTGTTCATTTATCTTGTGCAGGATGCGTAGCCCCACGACCTCGAATAGGTGATATGAGCTGTCAAATACAAGTAAATAGGCCTACTCGCCGTAGAAGTGGTGATGTAACAAGATTAATTACCATAGCGATAGATGAAAACAATTTTTAATGTATTACCCAGCACTAGACGTAAGCTATAACTTTGGATTGCACTATTGATTATCAAAGAATAGGCATAATGACCTGGATTGCAATTTTATGAAAATTTCACATTATGCTGAATCAATGTACGTTTCACTCACAACTGTACGATAAGTGTCTTAGAAAAGAGCGGTATTGTATCCAATCTATGATTGCACACATACACAGACATGACAGGTGATGAGAGCAGCCTACTTGAAGTACATGGCAATACATTCAAAAATTGTTTTCACTTATCGTTATGGTAATTAATCCTGTTACATCACTACTTCGTCAAAAACAATATTAAAGGAGAGTATAATTTCTAACGCTAATTCCAATGCTAACTAAAATACAGTGTTTCATTTAATGAAGTAATCTACCCTTGATATCCCACCTTTTCTGCATAGACGGTAAATACAACACCTCAAACTGCAATCGGAGGTCCCGAGTTCAAACTGATTTAGAGGTTAATAACTGCGCATCGGTTATTTGGAGGGCATTGTGAAAAATCTAAACATTTTGCCTTTGGAACCGAGGAATATCCCGAGGGGCGTATGCCCGACATATTACCGATGCAAAGTTATTAACCTCATTCATAACCGTCACTTTGATCTTTTAACTTGACAAAATAACACAAAATTTTCCTCAAAAGTTTGTAAACATAAACAATTTTTACATCTTCCCTTTCCCAAAATCGATCAGGCTAAAACAGGACGGCCAATAACAACAGTGCGTATCAGAATCTGTGCAAATATGGTAGCGCGCAATCCAAATACGGCAGCCAGCGCGCGCGCAGTTTGTTGGACGCACAATACAGCGCACGCGGAAGTCAATTGTGTGCGACATTGGAACAATTACGCATTTTGCGGTCAATTGTGAGATATTAATGACCTCGATTTGCGTTCGCGTTTTCACAAATAATAAAATATGATTGGATCGCACGCATCGCGTGTATTAATGAGGTTATGAATGCTCTTTCAACACTTTAGTCCCCCAGATTATGAAATCAATATGGAATTTGTCTTTAACAAACATACTTAAAATGGATTTTCAATGCAGCATATACACTGAAAGCCAAAATGGAATCAGGGTGACTCTAAAAGCATAGTCCAGCCACTCTGCGACTCTATGTCTTAAATGACTCCATATTGGGAGTCAAATGACTCCTGTGTAGAGTCATCAACGGTGACTCAAGGGAGTCCAATGACTCCCCAAATGGAGCCATTTTAGACATAGAGTCGCGCAGGGGCTGGACTCTGCTTCTAGAGTAACCCTGACTCCATTTATAGAGTCGCCCTGACTATTACAGGGTCAATCACTCTGAATCCAGGTAGGAAAGCACAAACTAATGATACATGTACATCAAGATATAAATTTCCATATGAATTCCAGTAGGCTATTTTATTCAGAAGTACATGTAACACTTTGCACAAATTGAATATGAGAATACACATGTCAAAATTTCCAGTAATTTGATGCATGTGCGCACTGTGAACAGGATGACACTTGCACTGGTTTAGGTGAAGAATTCCCCTAGATTTTACGTAGACATGTTCCTCTGGCCGCCGCCCCTCGTGAAAGTAAAACGATGTAACACTAGGGCTAGAGCATATCATGGTGTAACAATCACCATGCTCACCATCAGGTTAAAATTCTCTTGTGGAATCCAGCTCAAGACCAAGTTAGCTTACAGCATGAAAATACACACTGTCAAAACACCCATGATACACCGTGCGAATGCCCCCGGGGAATGCCCAGCATACTGCACACATAAATGCAAAATGGCTTCTACCTAGTATGGAGTTATTGGTCGTGCACGACTCCGCAGGTAGAGGCAATTGATTCCTTTTGAGAGTCAGTGCTAGTTTACTACATTTTGAAAGTTACTTGACACCATTCCGGCTATCAGTGTAGACCATATCCTTTTTCTGAAAATATGGAACAGGGTTTAGCCTGCCTTTCAAAATAATCAAAAAACAAGGACACTCTATTGTATCATGAACATCTTTGACATAACCTCCCCGTGTTTTCTTATATTTTATTTTACAATTTTCGAAATATGTTTTCAATCGATAAGGCGTTATGATGCAAAAGTGAGCTTCCCTGGACAAGGAACTTATACTGCTAATTCATTCATTGTACGAATCTCGGGGATCTGATTCTGGCTGTGAAGGTCAATTATAGAATGTCTAGGGTGTGCGCTTCTAAGTTGCAAAATCCCTGAGTTGTTGTTAAATGGTTTATTGAATGATATGCAAAGTGTGCTGAGGCTTGTGGATCAATGTCTATGCGCTGTGCCTGTACGTAGCAAAAGTGGCTCCGCTGGAGTTATTTTGTCCCGTTAGTTTAATAACAACTTCGCATTTCCAATGGCTTCCACTTAGGCCTAACGCTAACTATTCTGGATTGTATGTTTGTTTTTCAAAGGTTTAGGCCCGGGGGTTTAGGTAATAATATCCGATATGGCCCCTAAACCAATGTTGTAACATTGGGAACAATATCAAAAAACTGACCCATGAAAACAACCATTATCTTTATAGTTCTAATTAAATTAAAATATGACTTTTATGGCTCTGAAGAGACCTTGACAGGCTTTTTGACATATTCCAAGAAATTAGGAATTTATTTAAGACATGGTTTGTACATCTTAAGTCTATCAACGAACGTTGCACACGGTTATTTTTAGGTATTGCTGTACCAACGTAAAGTAAAAAAATGTGAAATACGAAATGTGTTTTCGCATTATTTGACACATACCTCATGAATCGCAACACCTGTTGAGCTGACGTGTATATCATGTGATTATCATAGAGGCTTTGGAGCATTGATGAACCACACAGCTGCTGTGAGTTTTGATAAGAATCTAAAAGCTCTACAAAGAGCTACCGATTATCGTCACTTAAAGGTAACCTAAGGGATGTCCCGAAATGTTCGGGTAGACGAAGAAACAAGTAGCTTATGTTTCACATTTGACCTTGAAGAGGGTAGTGCAAGAAGTGAGAAAGTGCAAGGTCCTAGACATCTCTAAACAGAAGTACTGAGGAAAAGAATTTACAAAAGTAACAAACCGCCGTTTTTTGTCACACATAGATTATATAGATTTATTTTTACATGTGTAATTGGAACAGATATAGGATCCACATCTTATAAGTTCGCCTTTACCGCCTTTTTTAAATAAATGGACAAAATCTTTTATGTAAATGTAAAATAATGTTTGTAGCTTTATTTGTTTTACACACATGGACCAATTTATAGCGTATCACATCATTGCGTTCGGTCAAAATGGTTCATTTTGTAAAAAAGAGACCGTTTAAAAGTTGCACCTGAGTCCATAGGAGTCAACTTATTTAACAAACATATGAAGAGGCCTTGTCTACTGTATTGTTTGAGAGTTGACTCCTATGGACTTTTAAAACGGCCTCTGTTTATACATAATGAACCCTTGTGACCGAACGCAATGATGTTTGACGACATAAATCGGTCAAGATGTGTAAAACAAAATTTTACATTTTTATTTCAAAATGGATTCTTATGATTCTTATGTTGTGGATCCTATAGTAAGCAAACTTCAAAGTACAAATGAGGTGAGAGTACTAATTATTCATTTCCCTTTCACTAGTGATAACGGATTTTACCAATGTGTTTAGTCCAGAGGAAACGACATGTCTTCCCGACATGCATTTCTGGAATAGGGTTAATTTCCTGTATATTAACATTTATATTTGAATTTTGCTTATTCACTTACTCATATTGAGTTATTGCCTAAGTTGTTTCTTGTTATTAAATGCAACAACAAATAATGAACAAAACAGATATCCTTCTCGCGATGAATTGTGGGATAGTCTCCCGGGGATAGCCTATGCTAATTCCTCCAAATGACCAAATCATGCTCGAAATTTGACCTATTATTTGAAATATTTGAAAATTTCCACAAATCTAGATAACGTGGAATTTGAACAGAAAATGCGACAACGGATATGACGATTTTTTGCGGTAAATAGGGGTTTTGTCAGTGTTTTGTGGTAAGTTCTGGTGCACGAGAACTAAACTCGGCACTGAACCATTTTCTTCCAAGGGCAAAAAGAAACTTATAAAAAGAGAAATGTTTATGAAGACAAATCATACCAACCTCAGGTGTTACCTAGATATTACTTCTAGTAAACGGATTCACATTTAGCTGTGTAGCGATTACTATTCGATTTATATTGTTTTGTGTTTTATATTCAAATTAAAGCATGGCTCGTACTGTTATGATTGTATTCATTGTTTTCATCTTTTTATTTGCACTTGTATATTCTGATGACTCGGAGGGTAAGTACATATCTTAATCTTGTAAATAGTTCTGAATAAATTATTTACAGCTTGATGTATATGATAATAATTATATCTGTAACTGTAATCAAATGATTTACCTCAAATCTGCCATTTGAACTTGCATAAAAACCAGTATGCACTGCTAACAATGCTCGCAAACTTTAATACAGAGTTCTGAAAATTTTACTTAATTATTAAGAAGTTCTATATACGTACATAATGTTATGTAAACATACCTCTTGATGTAGTTTGCCAAACTTTCGGTAAAATTTACCCAGCATTAGTTTTAACACAGTGTATGCGATGCAATTATAAACACTCAGTATTATTTGATTTGAAGCAATTCATAAGTAATTTTATGGTTATTTGTAATGATTAATTATTTTCATCTTTGTAAAATGTTGCTTGTGTCGGTCATATTGTTATGAAATGTCCATTTAGCCTATAATTGATATTCTCAATCAAAGAAAATACATTTGTCGTGCTACAATAAAATATTTAATGCGATCCATGCATATCTCATAAAAAAGTAATCATCTTTACACTCTAAAATATAATGCGTATAAAAGTATGCCAATATTTTTTCCACATATTTTCAGAATGCCAAAGAAAGTGTCGTAAGGCTGGTAAGAGTCCAGTTTGTGGTTCAAATGGTGTAACATTCCGAAGCCGGTGTATGATGAAGAAGTGGGCATGTTTTAAAGGCATCGCAGTAACAGTAGCATTCCGTGGTCCGTGCAAATCCTGGAAGCCGCAACAACATCCAGCTGAACTTCCGAGTCGTGGCAATGATGACAGCAGTGCAGAAGACCATCACCAGGGCGGTGGCTATCCTCCTCGACCTCATCGTCCACACGGGAATGGTGATAGCAGTGAGGAAGAGGAAGAACAACCAAAACCACGAACAGAAGCTTCTGTAGTAACAGGTAAGCAAAATAGTAATACCACAATGATTATACATAATAGTCAGACGGGTGAGAGTTCATAAACGTAAAGTCGGAACAATAGGTCGCAAGAAAATTGGTTAACAAAAGAAACCACGGCAGTCTTTGTCATCGAAATACTACGTGCAATTCAATTGAGGCCTAAGCATATCAACTGGATGGATCATAGATCCGTAAATAAATTTATCAGGATTGTCCGTAATTCATAATTTGTATATTTGTACACAATTCCAAGGGTATTTTGGTATAAAGATTTTAAACATACCTCATTGACGTTTCGTACTACAACGTAGTACTTTCTCAAATTGACTGGTTAATTCTCCCACTCATCGTCTGTTTCCTGTTGGAACTTGACGTTGGTGGCATGAATGTGTCTATGAAATTCCTTGTCTTAATTGTGAGAAATCTTACATAGGGGAAACCGCGAGGGTATTCGGAACACGCCTCAAAGAACATAAGACCGAAGCTGACAAAGCCTCAAATAGGGCATTCACAAGATCACAGAGAAAGGCCTCTGTCACAGGAGAGGTAAACAAATCAGTCATAACAACCACGAAGCGGAGCCGGGAAAACCATGTCATAGGTTGAGAAAGTACTGCGTTGTAGTACGAAACGTCATTGAGGTATGTTTAACATCTTTATACCCAAATACCCTTGGATTTGTATACAAGAACTTTTGCAAATTATGGATGGATCATACTTTCGAATCCTGAACTACGATTGAAATACTCGGTACGGAGAATTAATATTAATATTAATATTAATATTGTGGAATATTAAGACAAATGTGGCATCAAAAACTACAGAGAATAACTGTGTTTATTTTTGCTATTTCAGTTAAAATTCAACACATAGATTTTGAGTTATTTTTGATATCTCATAATAAAGGGGTAGTGGTAAATACTTTATGTAATGTGTTTATATACATACACGTATAAATAGGCCTTATGTGTGCCTACATATCTAAAAATTACTATAAGTCATGCGACTTACGCAGACCAATCGTGTAATTTCTACAAAACGACCGTTTCTTTTAATTCGTCAAAATATACTATTCAATTAGATTCTAGATTCATATCAAACTTTTCATTTAAGAACTGTGATTTAAAAGGAATTTATTAACAGAGTGCGCTGAAGTTCGCACGCATTTTATGGCAATACCCCTATTGTGGCATAGATCTTACCAATGTTTTAATACCAAATCCCTTTTACACCCCTTTACAGTACAGTGTATCTTGGTAATATAATTATCTGCTTTGTTTGCTGTACAATTTTTACGTGCATTATTGAATGTGTCAGTAATGAACTCCAGTGTATTTCTAATCTTCCAGCTTCTTGACCTTCAAAACATATTATAATAGATCCGCCAAATGGAACTATATGGTAAAAAGTTTAAGGTTCGGACAGAGTTCCGGATTAGTACTAGTGATTCGTGTTATTAATGTGAGATTACTCGTTAATTCCCAAGGACTAGATCAGGGCAGGTCTTAATCAGAGTCTCTACTAGCTTCATGATCAGGGTCATAATAACTTCCGTTTGCCAACAAAAGCTAATTCAATCATTTCCTCTATGTATATCATACAGTATGACTCTGAATACCTCTTGTAAATTATTTTCATACAGATTCCATGGCTACAACTCGCTTACCCGATTCCATGGCAACGACAACATTTAAACCAATGATGTTAGGAACCAAAAAGCCAATAACCTCCAAAAGTGGATCAACCGTGACTGACAAACCTCAAGACGATGTTACCACCGTTATCCCAAAGGCAGACGTGACTGACGAATTTTATACTTTTTCAACTGTGATTGTTTCAACAGAACTGAGTGAAGAAGGCGGAAATATGACAACTACCGTTGGTCCAATGACCGATGATATGGCCTCCACAAATAAATCGCTTACAAACATGACTGACGAATTCGACAATAATGTCACGACTCCGATGGTACCATGTAACATGAATTGCCCCTTGGTTTTAGACTATGTCTGTGGTACCGATGAGACCACGTACCAATCAAAGTGTGTGCTAGAAACGGAAGCCTGCCAAATGAAGAATCCAAATATTACTGTAGCACACAATGGGCCATGCATTGGTGATCCAGTCACTCCTGGCGAATTCGACAATGATACTGGTACTCCACAGACAGACACGACCACTGGAATATCGGAAAAGATAACTACAATGCAGATGATCAAAATACTTCCTGTTGGTACAAAAGTTCCCATGGATCTCTCTCCAAAAGCTCCATGTAGTACGGATTGCCCCTTGATTTTAGATATTGTCTGTGGTACCGATGGGATTACGTATCAATCAAGGTGTGTACTAGAAGTGAAAGCTTGCAATCTTGATGATCCAACTCTTACTGTAGCATATATTGGGCCATGTACATATGACGAATTCGATAATGTTGTCACTACTGCTATTCCAGAGACAGACATGGTCACGGGAATATCGGACAGGATAACTACAATGAAGATGGAAACATCTGCTGCTGATACAAAGTCGAGGAAGCTTCCCACAGATGTATTCCCAACAAAAGCTCCGTGTAGGCCTAATATGAACTGCCCCTTGGTTTTAGACATTGTCTGTGGAACAGATAACCACACATACCAATCAACATGCGTGCTAGAAGCAGAATCTTGCAAAATGAATGACCCAACTCTTACTGTAGCGCATCTTGGGCCATGCATTGGCGCCGGCGCGGATCCATTCACTTTTGACGTTTAGGTATGCGTATGTGCATACACTGTGCGGATGACGTCACGTGCTACTTTCTGAAACTTTGGACTCGCATACACAATGTTCAACAACATTTACGCCCGCATTCACATGTGAACTAAAGGTCGAAGTAGGGAAAAGTACCCAAGTAAGACTTTCTGTAGATGCAGATGCTTATTGTTATTTTTTATATTTTTTATTTATTTATTTATTTATTTATTTATTTTTTATTTATTTATTTATTTATTTATTTATTTATTTATTTATTTATTTATTTATTTATTTATTTATTTATTTATTTATTTATTTATTTATTTATTTATTTTTTATTTTTTTTATTTATTTATTTATTTATTTATTTATTTATTTATTTATTTATTTATTGCCTATTTATTTATTGCCTATTTATTTATTTATTTAATTACATTTTATTATAACATTTTTTGAGTTACACTGTAGATAGAGTGCTATTTCAACAATCGAATGATTACTATTAACATATTATCGTAGAGCTCTAATGCACGAATAAGTATTCGGGTTTTTTTTTTTTTTTTCTTTTTTGAAGCAGAGAGAAAATGTCAGAAAGTACCGTCAATCATTCTCCTGCACGGTAAAATACACTTAATAAACACTAAAACGTGTTTATATTTATATTCTACACGTAAAGGTAAGGTATAGGAGGCGTTTATTTTTATGTTTATTTCAATAAACTTACATTGTTGTTGGATACTTGTAAATGTTATCGTGCTGTAGCAATAAATACCTGCAGAAGTGTGTGATATTTATGTTTTAAATAAAAGCGTAACAATATAATTTAAGATGATATCGGTATTCCCTGTCTTGGTCATTTTAGTTTTTTTTTTATTTCTCTTCAATAAAGCAGTAGTCATTTTACTAGACAGACAATTTCTGCCACCATTTGCCGCAACAACCTATAACCGAGGGCGCTGGTTCGTTTGTTGTTGATGCCTACTAAATTGAAAATGTCTTGTCTCTATACGCACAAAAAGAATAGTGTAATATCAAAGCTTATCAAGGTATGTATTGATATCCCTATCTTGGTCAGATTTTGTATTTCTCTTCAATAAACTGAGTTGTCATCGTTCCGGGTCACCGTTTTATATATGTGAAGAGCTTATTTCCAAACTGTGTTAAGTCCGCAAACACATGTTTCTGATTTACCTGTGCGATACTGCAATGGGTTGCGATGCTATAGGTATTATAATTTCAGTTGGATGCACCATTACAAAGCAAACAGTGGAAAGATGCACAGTAAAAATACTATGTGAGGCCTTTGTTTCCCAAATGAGCAGCATCGTTGTGGTAAATAATGGCTTGTTGATGGTACAACTCATTGTTGCTAATGTCAAGTAATTGTGATTGTATCACACAAGTGAGGAACAACCTAATCGAGGGCGCATTATCGTTTGTGCAAGAAATGTCTCGTATCTGCACTTAAATAGAAAAAAAGTATACTGTGCACAAATGGTATCCTTACACTTAAGGGGGTACTACACCCCTGCCCAATTTTGTGCCTATTTTTGCATTTTTCTCAAAAATTATAGAGCATTGGGGGAGGTTTCGAATTCGGCAAATGCGACAAATTCGGAGCCTTCTTATTTCAAGGTTATTTCCGCCACCTTCCGTAACGGGGTCATTACAGCTTGACGGACTTTACGCAACCGCCGCGCCCTGTGTTTATTACATGCGTGCTTCGAGCGAAGAGGCAATGTAAATGTTATCACTTTTGAAAAGCGCGCTCATTAAAAAAAATGTTATAAGTTGCATGGAAAAAACGGTTGCATCGTGCCAATTGAGTTATCAAATCACGCAGAATAAAATTCTCCATCAATCATTATTGTTTTAGTGTCTTAGAAATAATTTGATTTGTATTAATTGTAACGATACTTTATATGCGCAGTATAAGTTTGATGCAAAAACTCGAGGGAGTTTTTCATTAACAATAACCCATTTTAATTAACATAAATAAAATCAAGTATTGTGAGTAATTGAAGAAAATATAACCACTCGCACGAGTTGGACCTACACCGACACCATCATAATCTTTTTTTTCACTGTTTATTGATCGAGACGTCCTTTTCCACTTGAAAAGAAAAATTATTTCAGTAACAAATTGGATCATCGTTATCATTCCTTGTTTATACCGCCGTTCCATGTTGCTGATTTTCTTTTAATAGCTAAATTCTTTACATTACAAAGCGAAGTCATTCGATCAATAATCTTCACCACGATGTTTACTCCATGAAGCAACAGTTAAAATCAAACCAGGTACAAGGTACAAACAGAAGGTATCGAATTTGTATCTAAACGACAGTTTGCGATCCACCATGTTTCTCACGTGGCCTTTTTGTTTGTCATCAACAATTCTTCTAACATTCGTTGTGATATCAATATGCGATCCTGAATACGCTGAATTCGACAGAGTACGTCGAGCTAAAACTGTTAAAGCGAAATGGAAAGCCATGACATTACGTAAGTTGATTTATTTTTAAAACGATGATAATCATGAACTTGAACGCTCCTATGGCTGGCCAGATTTTATGGGCCAGATTTTGTGTACAGGCTGTAGCAAAAATAAATCGCATTTTTGTTCCAAAGTAAAAAAAAGAAAGATGCGCAGCGGCATAATATTTCGTGCATCAAATAAGTAATGCTTAGACTACACCTTCAGTAAAACAGCCTGAAACGATACCAGCAAATTAAGCGTTTCTAGATGATTTCAAGAACACCACCGCGCATGCGTAAGACCTTTTTAGCCTACGTCTCGTATCCTACTATCGGATTGTTGAAACAAGAAAACCTCATCACAAATTCACTCGCCTTCCTACACCACCAGTTGAAATAAAACTCAAAACTTCCCGTATTATTCCTCAAAACAACATGTAACTTCATTAATAAAAAAAATGAAATCCTAGTATGACCCGTTACTACGTATTGCATGCGTGAGCCACATTTATTCCAGAAGTTGGGTTGATTTAATCCAATGCTCCAGTTCATTAGTTACGTCCGATTATCTCAAGGGTCTCGAAAACGAGTTGGGCTACTTTCATCATAATCGGGGACATTTGCATATTAAAGCGTTTCTGTACTGTTTTCCTAAGCCTTTTTAGAGCGTTTTATTAAAAAGGCGACCCATGAATGTGTGCCAAAAATGGCTTGCCCCCCCTCCTGGCTGGCCAAAATTGCTTGGCCCCCCCCCCTTTCGGCTCGCCAAACATTTCTTGCCCCCCCCCCCCCAATTTTACCCTCCCCCCAAGGCTCATAATTATTGCACAGCCCCTAAAGGGCATATCTATTGCAAAAACAAGTGTAACTCCATTTGAAGAGAATAATTATTACATTACAAGTTGACACTCGTTGCAATTTATTTATTCGTATTTCTCCTGTACACAAATATAATGTACGGTCCTTCCCCCGTTCGAAGCAAAATTCATTTCCATGGCAGGAGTCATGTTACATACACATGAGCCCTGTCGAGCTCTTTTGACATTCAGTCATGCGTATAATATGCGACCTTCTACCACGAGAAATCGGGAAGGTTCGAACAAAAGGCCATTGAAATTGTTTATTTGCATAATAAATACAATACGGATATACATCACGCTCAAATTCTAAAATTGCACGGTAAAATTGGTCTAAAATATTTTTTATTATTTAGTCCAAATATTTCTCAACAACTTGATATACATATGAATTGTAATATCACAATTTACTAATATATAAAAAAAAGAAGCGGCTGATTTTATCCATATGTTTAAAAACCATTGAATTTGTAACACTTGATTAGACTTTTTGTCCGAGAACGTTCTGTGCATTGAGAGCGTTTACAGTCCCTTCTCTAAAAGCAGGCACATCTCATTTCATGACGTCAACTTTTTTCTAGGTCAAATCTGTCTCGTTCGAAGGAACTCATCGCTTAAGTTGGTTTTTGCGGAATATCAATTTTAAACGTCTTATTTTCTTAAAAAAGGAGTAATTTTCATTGTCTTCATAATATTAGCTTGCCAATGATATGATGTTGTCCGAGCAATATATATGACCTTTAAACGTTGTCGGAAACTTCAAGATCTGCAAACTTGTTCTTTTCTTTCAAGATACCATTTTCACCACCTGCCGTTTTTATATTATGATTAAAAAGACAGATATTGTGTTTTACGTTTACTCAGGAATATGAGCATATTTTTGTCATAAAGTCTAAAAACAGTGTAAGGCGAAATAAAAGCATCCGAAATGGTTTCCTTGTTTTTCTTTTGTTTTCTGTGATGCTCAGTGCACAATAACAATACCAAACGATTTTATGTGGTACCACAACCTAGATATTGTTTTATAGACCCTTGAGATAATCAGACATAACTTTTAAATCAAACTAAAGCCGAGACATTATTAATTATATGGGACTTTCACAAGTCATCCTGCAGACCTTGACGAACTCCAGAGATGCATAATTGTATACGTTGGCATCCCCGGGCAGGACAGACTTCTCATAAGACGTGGTGTGATTCATTTGAATACCATGTTGAGGAGAGCTGATATCTGCATACAGAGGAATGGTGGCCATGTGGACGACTAAGACTGTTAATTACTGTAAAGAAAGTGGTTAAACATGAGATTCTCATGTTGCTTTGTATTGATTTTAATTGACTTCGCGCAACTGCATTTTACTCGGCTCACACAAATAGCCACTGAGTCCTTATTAATGGTCACACGCCAGTGATTTTCCATTTCCAATTATATGAGGACAAGATGTTGAGTCAGCTATCAACTAAAGTATTTTGACCAAATACCTCATACTTTTTAATCTAATGGCATTTTTCGAACTTTATACTTTATTTTGATATACACCCTGCATAGTATTTTGCACACATGAGAAAAGCGGATACTTCACATCGGCATCATATGCACAAAACAGGTGGGAGTCAGAAGGGGGTGCACCGCTCAGTCCGACACGCCGCTAGTCCGACACGCCTCTAGTCCGACACGCCTCTAGTCCGACACGCCGCTAGTCCGACTACACATATTCCCTATACTTAGGGTGCGTCAGTCCGAAAAAAAAACATGCGCTAGTTCGAAAATGAAATCCACTGCAACAGTCCGCCACGCCTCTAGTCCGAATCTGAAAACACTTTTTCAGTCCGATACGCCGCTAGTCCGAATCCGAAATACACTGCGCTAGTCCGAATCTGGAAAACACTTCTTCAGTCCGACACTGCACTAGTCCGAAACTGAAAACCATAACGCCTGTCCGAAACTGAAAACCACAGCGCTAGTCCGAATCTGAAAAACTAAAGATAGCGCAGTGTTTTTCAAATTCGAACTAGCGCAATGGTTTTCAGTTTCAGATTAGCGCAGTGGTTTTTTTAGATTTGGGCTAGCGCATTGTCGGGCTGAAGGAGTGTTTTCCAGATTTGGACTAGCGCAGTAGTTCTCAGTTTTGGACTAGCGCAGTAGTTTTTCGGACTAGCGGCGTGTCGGACTGGTACAGTGCATTTCTGATTCGGACTAGTGGCGTGTCGGACTAACGCACTGCACCCGTAAGAAGAGCGCCATCATTACGCGATGTTGTGAAATTTGGAGCCACATATAAAGCCATATTAAAGTTCCATACTGTCATTTAATTTTCAGAACAGAAATGTTTACAAGTAAAGAATAGACTAAAAACGGAATGTACCAAATATACCGCAGTGTGTTGTTCTGACAACCCAGGAAAAGCTCTGAATCTCTGTACCATGCATTTGGACGGCAGTAATGTGAAAGTATACAACAATAAATGCGAGCTGCAAAAGGCTAGATGTCGGGACCTAGACACTTGCATCATCCAAATGAAGAATACAAGAGTCTGTGAAAAAGGTACGTTACCAAGGTTTCCATGGGTTTTGAATTTCATGAACTATCTTAGGTTATATCAACCTATTTTTCGCTCAGAATGTTGACAGAATTAAATAGTTTGCAAAAGGTCTCAAAAGCAAACAGCCTGTGTGTAGGGGGAAGACTCAAGCACAAAGTTGTAAGCATCCGCACGGGCCCATGTTCTGATGTTAGGGGTGTAAAAATCGAAGAAATGTTAATCAACAACTTTACCCGGGGTAAGCCCGCGCGACCATCAAAAATTTGGGATTAGTGAAGCCCATCATAAGTCTATAGACTTAAACCAATGCATTTTATTGTGCTTTTGTAAAGTTGTTATACTGAATATGGACTTTAAACTTGGTAGTTTAAGTAATTTCCTTTCATATTTAGCAGCAAATCCTGTGAAAATCGCACGTTCGTGGGATTTTTAGCCAAAATCAATTTTGGCAACATTTGTGTACATAGTCAAATATTTCCTGAGGGCGCGCTCACATTATGATGTAATAGCGACATTACGTCGGGTATGTTTGTACTTATTTTGACATCACTAGATAGAGGAAACCCGTATAGCGATATATTAATACAGCATATGACGTTTAATTTAGAAAACCTATAAACTGCTCCAACACGTCCCGGTGTTGAAATAGACCACAATGGAAATGACCTTCATAAGCTTTCTTGGGTTATCCAGGGTTATTAAACTCGAAAAATCAAATCAAATAAAAAAACCGTTCATAGTCCGTGTTATAAAATATGTTTGTTCTTTGTTTTTCACAGGGTACTTTTATTCATCAAATTGTGTAAAACTCAGAAGTTGCAAAATAAACTTGGAAGGCTTCGTTTGAGAAAATGTTACAATTATAGCTTTTACAAACGGATTTCTTGAGAAAATCTTACAATAATAGCTTTGAAAAACGATTTCGCTGTTATTAAACCTACTGCACGTTTTCTCTTACTTCCCATAGTTCTTCCAGAAAGATGGAGTACATGTGCTATGCTCCCTACGCCTCCTGTAAAACCCCCAGTGATTGCAGCAACTGGTCAACTTGGAATTGGAAAGGCAACACCAGGCATGAACTGTCAATGTAGTTGTAGCTCCTCCCCGCCAGCACTGCCTAAGATATTTGAGCGCTTATAATGAACGCAGCATGAAATTCAATTGCTGCCAAATTACTCCCAAAATGCACGTAATTTCATCCTGATACCCTTGTTGATTTATGATAACGAATATGCACTTATATGCACTTTATGCACTTTTCTTAACCAATAGTTTTGTTGTTTAAGGGGGTACTACACCCCTGCCCAATTTTGTGCCTATTTTTGCATTTTTCTCAAAAATTATAGCACATTGGTGACAAGTAAGATATGTATAATTAATTATAGGGGCAAGGACTACAACTACTGTACTGAAATTTCAGCAACTCAAAGCAAGTAGTTATTGATTTATTGATCAAATATTGGTTTTCCCTCATTTTTGACTGTAACTCCACAACTGTTGTCTACGCTGAAATAAAATTTCCACTTATGCACTTAGTGGTAGCCCTTGCCCCTATAATATAGATATCTTACTTGTCCCCAATGTGCTATAATGTTTGAGAAAAATGCAAAAATAGGCACAAAATTGGGCAGGGGTGTAGTACCCCCTGAACTCATATGCCCTTATCATAGGCCCTATAAAGGAGTTTTGATGATTTATGACATTTCATATTTCTATTTCATTTTCCATTGCGCTACAAATATTTTGAACAAAATAAAGTCATTTAAATATCATGCTGATAATATAATATTAAAAGATGTATTTGCATTTTTGAACAATGCTCTATTAAAGCCATGTTATAATAAGAATAAAAGAATCTGCAAACGGTTTCCATGGGTTCCTGAATTGCATGATCTATCTTAGGTATGATATCAACTTGTTTTTTTTTGGCTCAGAATAGTTTGTTGTATAATTTCTCAAGTTCTCAAACTTGGGATGACTTGAACACAAAGTTGTAAGCATCTGCGCGGGTCCGTGTTAGGGGTGTCAAAATCGTCAGAAATGTTATAAGGGTCGGTCACCCTCGTTTGCACCAGAGGCGTAGATTTCTCTTTGACATGGAGGGATGGGGTTGGAAAATTTTTCTTATGAATCAAGCCCCTTTTAGCGTGAAGCGCGCGAAAAACTGCACTTTTGGGGCTAAAAGGCCAAATACTGTATGAGGTTAATTTGATCAGAAACCCACATACAGGCCTCAACATAGTGGGATGATTGTATGGACCATCCGCCCTGGCAGAATTGTGGGGGCATTTTTCTTCACCCCCCCCCCCCATCCCCCGGATCTACGCATATATATGCTTTGCACAGGTTTTTTTTGTGGGACCCGAAAGCACGTCAGACACATCAAATTGCATTTTGAATACGAGGAATATCCTTCTGATATCAAATAATTTGCATTTATTTTAATTTCGCGATAATACGTAATACAATTTTTATCTTTAATACGAAAAGGCACAATATTCATATGATGGACGGCTTTTCATCCCAGCTACATACACTTTAAGGGATGGGGTACGAGCGTTTGGACAGTATTTTTTTGTGGGAGATGAGAGCACACTAGAGATATCGAATTGCATTCTGAATACGAATAAAGTCCTTCTGATATCAAATAATTTTGATTTTTTGAAATTTGCAATGTAACATACATTTTATGGTAAATAATCAAAAATTGATATTTTTGATATTTAACAGTCCTCGAAGTAAATTTTATAAATCTGATGATATGTACTTAAAGTGTATGTAGATGGAATGAAAAGCCGACGATCAATTGAAAATTTTGACCTTTCGTATTGAAGTATTATATTAGGTATTTTTGGGACAAAAATGTATATCTTTAATATGAAAGGTCAACATTTTCAATTGCTCGTCGGCTTTTCCTCCCAGCTACGTACGCTTTAAGTACATATCATTAGATTTTTAAAGTTTACTTCGAGGACTGTTATATATCAAAAAAAATTTAAATATCAAATTTTAATAATTTGTCATAAAATTTGTGTTGTCTCGTGAATTTCAAAAAAATGAAAATTATTTGATATCAGAAAGACATTCTTTGTATTCAGAATGCAATTCGATATGTCTGATGTGCTCTCATGTCCCACAAAAAATACTGTCGAAATGCTCATTCCACATCCCTTAAGTATTATTATATGTGACCGTTCACGGCGAATGAGCAGTAAATTCCTCCCCCGGTCAATTTTGTTTTATTTCGTGTTTAAAAATAAACATCATTAACTTAAAACTGGTATATCATTTGACTTCAAACGATATCCAGAAGCGGGGTTATGGTTTGTTAAACTTTGCTCCTTCAACAAAATTATAGCTTTTTTCGTTTCTACGTGTGTCTCTTTTTCCACATTGCTGGCAATAAATATCGAACAGTCGTAATTGGCGGTCATTTCAAATCATCCCCAAGTCAACGAGGTTTAAGAAAGTTCTCTCATTGTTAATTGTAGGTTATGCATACCTATACAAAATACAATGCTTGGTAACTCACCACTTGAACAGGATTTAGCAAAAGCAAACAAAGACCAGAGCTATTAAAAGTTCTATAGCCATCTAAGGTAGAAGCTTATTATCCACTTCAACAATAGGATAATTGATTAATGTTTCACTATCAAAATGAGATCGATGTCGGGCCAGCTTAAGTTACCGTTGAATACGACCTTCGTACACATTTTACACCGTAACTCAGAATACAATTTAGGGAATTTACGGCTCATTTGTGCTGCCGGGTCACATATATATATATATATATATATAATTAACTTCGAGAACTGCTAATTGTCAAAAATGTCAATTTCTATACACAGGGGAAAGAAGAATTACGCATCGAACACTAGCACATTTAAACATGAATTTACAAATGGAAACATAACATGCATAGGCAGATATACCAGAGTAAAAACTTCGGACATACCCGCCTGTGTGGGGACTAGAACCTCAGACCTCTCGCTTGTCGTGCGAGTGCTCTACCACTGAGCTACACAGACTGTCCCTGATAAACAGGACTCAAGTCTGGTACTTATGGATATGAGCAGTCAAGGGTGACAAGTACAAACAACACATTACATGCCAGTGCAGTGTACGAGATCAATTAATGATGCTTACTCGCCAGCCTAATATAATCATATAAACAGAGGAAGAGACTCTCACGGGGTGTATTATAATCAGTTAATGTTGTAGCTGAAGATCAAGGTTGTAAAGGAAGGTATTGTATCATTTGTGTTGTAGCTGAGGATCAGGGGTGTGTAGGAAGATAGTGTAATCACTTAGTTGAGGATCAAGGCTGTGAAGGAGGGTATGATAATCACTATTAGTGCTGTAGCTGAGGATCAAGGCTGTGAAGGAGAATATTGTAATCATCTGTGTTATAGCTGAGGATCAAGGGTGTGAAGGAGTGTTCTGTAATGTTTAGTGTTGTAGCTGATGATCAAGGCTGTGAATGAAGGTATTGTAATCAGATAGTGTTGTAGCTGATGATCAAGGCTGTGAATGAAGGTATTGTAATCAGATAGTGTTGTAGCTGATGATCAAGGCTGTGAATGAAGGTATTGTAATCAGATAGTGTTGTAGCTGATGATCAAGGCTGTGAATGAAGGTATTGTAATCAGATAGTGTTGTAGCTGATGATCAAGGCTGTGAATGAAGGTATTGTAATCATTGGTAGTGCAGGTGAGAATCAAGACTGTGAAGGAGCGTATTGCGAAAATGCAAGCAAATGTAAATGCATGAACCCGCAGGAAAAATGAACGCGTCCGAAAGCACTGCGAGTACTACCCTGGGTGCGCGCTCGTGTGATTATAAAAATAGTTATGTACGCCTCAGTAGATCAAGGCTGTCAAGGAAGGCATTGTAATATCTTATTGTTGTAGCTGAGGATCGAGGTTGTAAAGTAGGGTATTGCTTTTGGTTAATACATGCGTATCATTTGTTGAGAGTGAACCCGTAGGGAGGAGTGCATTCAACACATCAACATCTCAGTACACGATAAAAAAATCTCGTGATTTTTGCTATTTTATAACAAATTAATGTGTCACTAAAAATATTGGAAACTGCAATCAAGTATAAATGCATCAACCCGCTAGAAAAATGAACGCGTCCAAAAGCACTACGTGGAGTGTGCGCCCGTGTAATTATAAAATATTTATGCACACCTGGTATTTTACTAACGATTGCTCTGATTGGTTCGAACTACCTGGGAGATATATGTAAATAAGTTAGTGTTCTAGCCGAGGATCAAGGCTGTAAAGGAGGGTGTCATAATCACTTACTGCTGCAGCTAAGGATCAAGGCTGTGAAGGAGAGTATTATAATCACTTAATATTGTAGCTGAGGATCAAGATTGTAAAGCAGGGTATTGTAATCAATTTGTGTTTTAGATGCGAATCAAGGCTGTAAAGGAAGGTATGGTAATCAGTGGTAGAGCGCTCGCCCGACGAGCGAGAGGTCTGGGGTTCAAGTGCCCGCACAGGCAGGTATGTCCGGAGTTTTTACTCTGGTATATCTGCCTATGCATGTTATGTTTCCATTTGTAAAATTCATGTTTAAATGTGCTAATGTGCGATGCGTAATTCTTTTTCCCCCCGTGTATTGATATATTAAGAATAACGATTAAGCATCATTAATTTGATCTCGTGCGCTAGTTTGTAATGTTTGAATGTTTCCATGTTCCAGTGTATGATGCGTAAGCGTATTCCTCTGTTTGTTCATGATCAAGGAGGTGGGGGAGAATGTTATAATCACTATTAGTGTTGTAGCTGATGATCAACATGGTCAAGGCTGTGAAGGACGGTAGTGCAATCAGTTAGTGTTATAGACTATGCCATAGTCGATTTTATGAACGCATTCAGTTGAACTCGAAATTATACTGATATTTATTACATCAAAATACTAGTATAAAATGGTTATGAAAAAGTTTACATAATAATATTTGTGACAGTAAAAGTAAAGTATAGGCCCTACGTAGGCTTATATTATTGAATGCAACATATCATAATGGCATAATTATAATGACACTTCAATACTGAACAATTCTAATTTCAGAATCTGCCAGTTTATTATCCGAAAAACCGACTATGGACTTTCACTTTTAAGCAGAACTTTACCCCCTGTTTACCCCGGGACTTCGTTCTCTAAAACACACTGTCAATCATACTTGTTTATCAATAAAATCTAACCACAAGACTAAGTATGATGGTACAATACGCGCTAGATGCGTACGTTCATCCGCCAGCACAAAAGCGCCACAAAACTATCCCTAGATAGTTGTGTACCATGTATAGTTAATGCATGTCGGGAGGATTTAAACAATAACGAGATCTGGGCGACCAATCACAAGCCAGATTCATTTAAAGATGCATTACATCATGACCAATTTTAGTTAGGCCAGAAATTGGCCTAACTCTCCATAGAGTCCCGTGTTAAAAATGTTAACTGCAATCCAAAGTCAGTAGTCCACTTGGGAAGCTAACAAACAGAGGGCGTACGGTGACTGAAAAGATCAGTTGTGAAAATGTATCAATTGTGCACTCAGAGTCAGAGTTTTAAGCTTAAAGGTAATAGCCAGAGTATGCACAATTGAATATATGAATACAAAAGCCACCTAAGTCCATACTTTGGCCAAATTGAGTTAAGCATGGGAAATTGTTGCTATACATAGGCCTGTCATATGCATGAAAGAACAACTCAAATTCATTCTCTGTGTCTATTGGGCATGTGAAAAATAGCATGTATGAAAGAATCACCCAATTCCATGATTTGAGTCTTGTAACACATTGATTGAAATCCAGTATGTATAAAAGTCCACTTGTAACACATTCATTGCTAGAGAATGACTTTTGAACAAAAAATGGGTTTAATAAAGGAAAGTGTGTGGTTTATATTACATGGCAGAATGCTTATCAACATTATACATACCTGTGTGCTTTATTTTGTATTATCTTACTAGTGGTAATCTCAATCTAACATTGTTGTCTTTGTATATGATTCAAAAAACCACCTAAGTCCAAAATTTAAAATGAACCCCACGAAGTCCCTGAAATGCTAATCGTCATACCTAATACAGGTTAATCCACTCATTTGCACGTAAAACTTACCATATTGACCAGGTAAATCTAACTGAAGGAATTAAAATGATACACGGGTTTTTCTCTCAAAATAACTTCGCATGGACTTAGGTGGCTTTTGTATTCATGTATTCAATTGGCAAGTGGACTACTGAGAAGTCTATTAGTGTTATAGCTGAGGATTAAGGCTGTAAAGGAGGGTATTGTAATCACTTATTGTTGTAGTTGATGATCACACCACTCCACGCCATACATAAATTCTCCCAGTCACATTTCCCCAATATGAAATTTAAAAAAAAGTTAAATTTTAATATTACTTCTATTAAAGTTTGGCAGAGGCGGGGTTCGAACTCACGGCGCCACCACGCCGCTTTGGATATGCTCTATGAGCCTAGCGCCTTAGACCACTCGTCCACTTGTCTTGATGGAATCCATTTGAAACTTATTTGAAGATATAATCGCAACTTCAATATAGGCCTACCACGTGACAAGCAAAAGCAGAAAACGTACCATATTTTGGAATTTTATTTGCCTAAAAACATTAATGTGTATTAATAGCGCTCAATTGTTGTTAATCCGACAATAATAAATGATAAATGCGCGTCTATATGGACAATACATTATATCGATTTTGACATGTGCTCGCACGGTGTCAGTACATTAGCATGGTCAGTAAAATACTATAGAGGAACCTACCATTTTTCTTGTATACACGTTCGATGTTTTTATCAATTACATAAAAAATCCATTTTAGACCCCAAATGTTTCTTCGGGAAATAAAAGATTAGAATACCATAAAAACGAAACAGTAATCTTTTGCCGGGTCTAATGTTATTTATACATAGAATTTTAACGTTTTTCTATCCTTATTCTTGCTCAATTAAAAAATATTTTGGCGTATATAAAATTGAAATAAAATTCTCTGCCTCATAAACGACCTCAAATATGCCACAATTGGGTATCACGAATAGTTATATATGATGTGCAGTTAATATTCATATTTTCTTTTATACAGAGGATGCTTCAGTTTTGACAGGAAAAATATTTTCTTGAAAACCCTCTCACTCGGTTATTTCAAAACAGTAACCACGCTTCCCTAGAATGTGCAATAATTTAGCATTAAAATTTTTCTTATTCTAACAGCAAGCGTTTCTAGAATGAATTGTGGCGAAATGTGGTGTAGTTGATGATCAAGGCTGTGAAGGACGGTAGTGCAATCAGTTAGTGTTATAGTTGAGGATCAAGGCTGTTAAGGAGGGTATTGTAATCACTTATTGTTGTAGCTGATGATCAAGGCTGTGAAGGAGTGTATTATAAGCACTTAGTGTTGTAGCTCAGTGATTGCAATACCCAATTTCACAATCTTGATCCTCAGGAAGGTATTGAGTGGTGTAGCTGAGAATCACGGATGTAAAGGAACCCAGCAAACACAAAAACGTTTTAAAAACGTTTTAAATAAGTTATATTTTGGCTTTTGGTTTAGGTAAAACGTTTTAATAACATTAAAATGTCGGGTTATATAAAGGTCATGATAACGTTTTAAAACGTTTTGTATGAAAACACACTACAACAATATTTTGAAATGTTTTCAAAAAATGTTATTGTAAACTATTTTTGCAAACATTTTTGCCAAATATTATGTCAATACTTAGATAACATTATGTTGACATATTAGAACCCAGCAAACACAGAAATGTTCTTAAAATGTTTTTTTCAAAACCTTTTTATAACATTTAAATGTCGGGTTATATAAAGGTCATGAAAACGTTTTTAAAACGTTATTGAAAATATTTTGGGCAAGCATTTTTCGCAAAATATTTTTTCAACCCCAAAATAACATTCTGTTTAGAGAGTTTTGTATCAAGTTTTCAAGAATGTTTTTGGAATGTTATTAAAACGTTTTTATACCATTTATATAACCCGACATTAAAACGTTTTCTGTAAAACATTTTTGTTTTCTGAGAAGTATATTATCAAAAAAATGTTTTTTAAGGTTATAAAAACGTTTTATACTCTTAATATACCCTTTATATAACCCGACATTTAACCCGACGTTTTCTGACAACCTTTTATAACCTTTTGCGAATGATGTCGATAACGTTTTGTGTTTGCTGGGAAGGCATTGTAATCAGTGCTGTAGCTAAAGATCAATGCTGTGAAGGAGGATTAAGGCTGTGAAGGAGGGTCTTATCATCACTATTTGTGCTGTAGTTGATAATCTAGGCTGTGAAGGGGGTATTGTAATCATTAATGCTGTGATTCTGTGGATCAAGGCTGTGAAGCAAGGTACTGTAATTAGTTAGTGTTGTAGCTGAGGATCAAGGTTGTAAAGGAAGGTATTGTAATCACTTAGTGTTGTAGCTGAGGATCAAGGCTGTAAAGGAAGGTGTTGTAATCATTAATGTTGTTGCTGATGATCAAGGCTGCGAAGGATGGTATTGTAATCACTTAGTGTTGTAGCTGATGATCAAGCTGCGAAGGATGGTATTGTAATCACTTAGTGTTGTAGCTGATGATCAAGGCTGCGAAGGATGGTATTGTAATCACTTAGTGTTGTAACTGAGGATCAAGGCTGCGAAGGATGGTATTGTAATCACTTAGTGTTGTAGCTGAGGATCAAGGCTGTGAAGGATGGTATTAATTATAATCACTTAGTGTTGTAGCTGAGGATCAAGGTTGTGAAGGAGGGTATTGTATTCATTTTGTGTTGTAGCTGAGGATCAAGGAGAGTATTATAATCACTTAGCCTTGATCTGATGATCAAGGCTATTTAGGAGGGTATTGTAATCACTTAATGTTGTAGCTAAGGATCAAGGCTGTGAAGGAGGTCTCACTGTTTGTGTTGCTAGCTGATGATCAAGGCGGTGAAGGAGGGTACTGTAATCAGTTAGTGTTGTAGCTGAGGATCAAGGCTGTGAAGGAGGGTCTTATAATCACTATTTGTGCTGTAGCTGATAATCTAGGCTGTGAAGGGGGTATTGTAATCATTAATGCTGTGTATCTGTGGATCAAGGCTGTGAAGCAGGGTACTGTGATTCAGTTAAGTGTTGTAGCTGAGGATCAAGTCTGTGATGGTTGTAGCTAGCCGAGAATTGAGTGAAGGAGGGTACGTGTGTGCAAGTTCAAGCGAAGGTACTCCAAGGATCCGATATATCATATTAGCCAATGTTTCTCATCTAATATTTTAATCAACACAGACCTTCAATGCCTTTAGGTAGTTTTAGGTATTGATGTGTTCTAAGAGGAGTTGAGAGGTATGTGCGCGACCTACACGCATGTGATACTGGTCTACGTCGCGTTGCATTGATGTTAGCATAATAAAGGACACAAGTAAATAAACACTCTTCTTCCATATTAGCCATAATAGAACATTTTTCGAAACTGTAATTCCATAACAGATAATTAAACTAATCATCATATAATTCTAAACTGAGTAGGCATAAGTGCGCTCACTATCAAAATGAAACCCTCCACGCTCGTACTAGTCATTCAGTTCAGTTCAGTTTTATTTTCATCGCAACACACATAAATAATATGATACAGAGAAAACATTGTGTAATAAATTAGTTACAATATACAAAATGCAATCCCAAATAATTTACAAATGAGATATTAATATTACAAAATAATACATTAATAATGTGGTGTGAGAGATGTAGATGCTACAGAAACGCAAAGCGTGTGTAGAGTTGTGGTTACAGACAAGTCTATAGCTTAAATACAGTATTCAATATTTATAAGGTTACATGATTATGAACGTATACTTGATAAAAAAGACATAAATAATGTTAAGTTGAATGGTTTACTATTGAATGGTTTATATGCAATACAATCCATCCGCCTCGTATTATTTTGGGTATGCTAATACAACAATCCTTCAGTTTTGTATTATTTTAATATGGTTATGATTATTTAATGAATTAATGAGACCAAAGCGTTTTATGATTATTTAATGAATTTTATGCGTTTATGCAGTTACTCCATTCATTGTACCTGTATCCCGGACGCGTAATTTCTTTCTGCAACCATGATGGGCCGCAATAGCTCCAAACAGCACAAATGAGACATTATGTAATATTCTATAAATTATGAATATTATTATCTTCTATATACCATGAATATCCCTCCCTACCATCCTGACCATCCCTAGCACGATAACCATCCATGCCCACTACCCCTCCCATATGAGATATGCATCCCAACCCTCCCTACCATCCTGACCATTAACATATATATGACTCATATGCATGTGTATTAGTAAGCTATTGCGGCCCATTATAGTTGCAGAAAGTAAATACGCATCCCGGACCTGTATAACACATAACATAGTCCACAAGCTATGTATCATGGGGTATGCCGGTTTGTTCAATTTTGATTTAATTCATATTTATGTACTCATTATTGGCATATAACGCACTGCATTTTGGGAGATTATCAAACAACATCTGTTAACCCCATGCGATGCGTACATTTGTAAAGTAATCATGTGTTGCAGTACGGGGTCGCAGCGAATTTCAATCGCAACTAGCGGCAAACAACATGGAACCTAGCCAGTAAGCTCTATGGATCTATATTGTCTTGCATAGAACAATCCATTTCATTGGTCAAAACTAAATCGTTTAATCGCTGGTGACTAGTGCATGCATAGAAAATTGGATTGGCAACTGAGATATATATTATTACCATAGCCAGGAACCTTAGACCGGTTTACATTCAGCCCTCAGCATGCTAACTTACGGGTCTCGATTTCTTACATCGAAAGGTTCTTGTATAATAGCATCCGTTTCATGCCGAGAATACATGTATTTATGGTAATTTCAAACTCAGTGATTTAATCTATTCCGTCCATCACATTTTGTTATCATGACTTACGTCATGTACGCGATTAAATGGGATAGCGAACAAGGACGTGAAGTACAGATTAGTAAAATCAGAAGCAATGAAGACCTAAAAACACCAAAATAATTGAGGTCTTTTGGGGAAAAAATGAATATCATCAATACGAAAGGTCAACATTTTCAACTGATGGTCGGCTTTTCATCCTAGCTACATACACTTTAATTACATATAATTAGATTTGTAATTAAAGTTTACTTCGAGGACTTTTCAATTTTTAATAATTTGCCATAAAATTGGTTATTATATCGCGATTTTCAAAAAAATCTAAATTATTTGATATCAGGACATTCCTCGTATTTAGAATGCAATTTGGTGCGTTTGATGATTTTCGAAAATCGAGAAAGAAGTTAAATATGATGAGAAAGTTAAGAATAATTTTATTATCAATGTCAGTACGCAAAGTTTAAAATAATAAAATGTCAGCCTCTTTTTTTCGTATGTTTTGTATGATTTAATAGGTAAGACTTTTTGATTGAGTGATTTATAAGGTGTTCAAGTAAGTCAACTTGGCAATTACCCATGTTAACCTACTGGCCTCTTGATTCGAGTATATTTTCCCTAACAAGCTCTCTTAATCAGAAACCTTATCCGGATGTAGTCAGGAAAGGATAATGGTCGTATATTTCAACAGATCAAGGATGCCGTCCTGCCTGCTCATGCTCTATACACATGTACATTATGTACAAAAATATTAATAGGTCTATATCTACAGAAAATAACTTTACCAACAAGTTTGGAACAATCTTGTGGAGCACGTTATATTGACATGAGGTTCTTTTCAACGATTTGTCACGAAAGTGTTTACATACTTTTAGTCGCAATTGTTGTAATTAGCGACGCAGGGAGAATTGCTGGAGTGTACTACCAAGAAAGGAATGATGCGAGCACAGATATTGGAAATGCGACCCGACAGAGTAGTAAAGAAAACGGCTCGACTATACGTCTAACCAGTAAGTGTACATTATTATAGTTACATTCTGAGTGATAAAACTTGATATTCAAAAGGTGACGATATAATCATGAAAAGTTACTTGTCCCTAGCGACCTGATAACATTTCCTCTATTGGTTTGCGCTGATTCGTAATCAGGTTTCTTGTTGTGTTGTTGACCTTAGTAAATTTATGCCGACCTTACGTGTCTTTACATTATTTGAAAATAAATCTTGAAAAAACAAACAAACAAAAAACATATTTTACTTTAATTTATCAGGCTGAGCCCCCAAATCTGCATAATATTAGAAACTTATCCATGTGGTTTATTGATAAATGCAATTCTTTAAAACTTGAGAACGTTCCTTCAATCTTTTTGGTTCTTATTCGTGTGATATGACACAATATAACATGGTTCAGCACGTATGCATCGACGCGATACGCGTACCCGTTATTTGAACCAATTGGAGGCGCATAGCAACAGTCTGGCAACAACGGGACTGATCGCTTTTAAGCCCCGAGTAATTCCGGGAGTAATTCCTTATAAAATGTAGGATTTAATTTGATTAAATATTGTTATACTTATATAATATTTTAATTTGAATTGAAGTGTTTAAGAATGAGAATAAAGGTATTGTTTTTAGCCGCTGTCGTACATCTATCGTCTCATATAACAATGGTGTCGCCCGTGTTATATGAGACGATAGAGATGCGCTCCAGCTGCTAAAAACAATACCTTTATTCTCTAATAATCAAATAGGCCTAATTTTCGAGTGGCATAGCAATTCACACATTTGCCTTTCATCCTCTTGGTCATGGTTCGAAACCTGACGGTGAATCGGGTTTTTTAAAATTCTTTTAACCATATCTGCAACGGCGCTGTTCCATTTACAATATACGTTTGTAAAATGAATAACGATAATAAATATTTAAATAAAATATATTAATCAATCAATTACTCGCGACTTGAGCTTTCACTGTACAGGGTGTCCCCTCCCCCCCAAAAAAGGCCCCTCATTGCGCCCTCTTTTTCGCCTATTTCTGAACAGTTGATCAGCTCACAACTTTTGAAGATATGCCCTTTTAAAGACAAGTACCCGTTTTTCACTCTGTCCACGGATAGCAAACAGAGTGGTTGGGATCGGTCATGCTGTGGAGTGACCTGCAAGATCACCAGACCTCACACCACTTGATTTCTTCATTTGTGGAAAAATCCAAGATCTTTGCAAACGTATTACTGCTATATTCGCAAGTATCCGACGCACAAGGTTGGTACGCAACGCAATTGATGCAATGAGGACTAGGGCTGAAACCTGTATAAGAGAAATGACTTATGTTGTCAATAAAAAGAAAGCAAGAAACAATAAAGTAAGAAAGTAAGAAACATAATAAAACAAAAAAGGCATAAAATAACCGAGAAAAGGGAGAAAAAAGTAATTGCAAGTATAGCAAAAGGAGTCCCACCCCACATCAATTTCGCCCAAATTAATGACACTTTAACAAAATCCATAACCCACAAGCCCACCGGTAAAGCCCATTCCCTAAAATAAAGTTGTTATTTTATAAAGTTATCATCGAGGAATGTTTTATATTCATACATGGTATATGCACTTTTCAATCTTTGAAGTAGCCAAACTTCCTCCGTGGACAGAGTGAAAAACGGATACATTCCTTTAAAAGGGCATATCTTCAAATGTTATGAGCCGATTGAAATAATTGTTTCTGTTTATTAAATCTAACTGGTTAAAGGCTTCTATACATACCAACATATACTTTTCTGAAATAGGAGAAAAAGAGGGCGCAATGAGGGGCCTCTTTTTTTGGGGGGGGGGCACCCTGTACTAGTACCCGCAGTAATGCCAAGATCACCAGAGCAAATAGGAAATAAATTTTTTTTGGATTTAACAGGTTCAAATTAGTAAAGATACCTAGGTGATCTACTTTTACTAACAAATGAAATGCCTTACACAATTTTTGAATTATTGAAATTTTGTCTAGTCTATATGAAATTGTTACAATTGTACATACAGGACAGTGGCTGTGGGAGTTATTACTCCGGGAGATAGCTGGCTTTAATATTTGGTGATGTTGTTTTGACATTTGTAAAAAAAAGGATGTTGATTAAAAACAATCAGTTTTATTAACCCCACACAAGATATTGTAGCCAATTTTGTCCAAAAAAAAACAATTTTTGCCATTATTTGGTCAAATAATCATAAATACGTATATAAGGTCCAAGGTCATGTTCTGAAAGGATCAAAATTAAAATTGCTCCCATCTTAGTACAACGTGCGCATTATTGTTTTGTTTTCTTTTTTAGGAAGTGTATCACAAAAATGCCTACGCCGAAAATGTAAAAATGGTGGATCAGCAGCGGAAAATGAAAACGAAAAGTGTGTGTGTGTTTGTAAAACAGGCTTCGTAGGGAAAAGGTGTCAATTCCCTGGTAAGTACATGAAAAAAGATGTCAACGTTGAACTTTTCAACTCTATGATCTTGTTATGATCGGTAAGACCGGAAGTATGTTGTCTGTGTCTAAACCATTAAGATAATGGCCTGTCAGTCAAGGTCAGTGACAAAATTTCACCAACGCTATTGTTGTGTGCCGTATTTTATTATCTTGCCTACTTTCTATACAAAACAATATCAGTCTAACATAAAGTTTTCCGTTCTATGACGGAAAACGAGTGGAAATCGAAAGACAGGAAATGAGAATAGAGGTAGTCATTGTGACGTCAACGTCGCCATCTTGTGGGTACGGAGTGCCTTTTTGCTAAGATAACCGCTTTAACGCTTGACTGAAGAGGTGCGTCACGCGCTGCGACTTCCGGGTGCGTAATGTCTAACGCATGACATGCAGAACGGCAATACCCACAAGATGGCGGTCCCGCGGAAAAGGCTGACGGCCTCTATATCCAACTTAAGCGCTTTAATTAATTATAAGGCAAAAGACCCAAGCAAACCCCACCTTTCATTGATATTTTCTTAAATTCTGCTTAGACCAAGAAGTGATCAGAATTTTGCGGTTTATATCCTTTTTATACCACGATTTCACGATAATATATTGGATATTTAATTGTTTCTAGAACCTAAATTATCATTAATTTAATAATGGCCAGATCTCCCTAGAATCTGCAAGTTTTAGAAAACAGAAAAGAACGCGGCATTTTTGACTTTTAGAAAACGGTCTGATATTCATCTAGTCCTTTTTCGTATCCTCCTAATACTAAATAGAAGGAAGTACAATAATGGCTTCTTCTGAACTTATTCGCTGTCGTAGTGCACGTTAGAATATGACCGTTGCTAGGTTAGCTTGATCACGGTTTCTTCAGTACGACGGCAACTTCATGACCTCTTTTGTTCGATAGAAAATTATTACGGGTTGGTGAGCACGGTGTTACGTAACAAAATGTTGAAAATTTGGCCGGCAAACGTGTTTTAGCGAAATAGCTCCAGAAATGGGAGACACGGTTCGTATTTTGCTTTAAATTACGTACCATGACCACGGATAAGATACCAAGCACTTGTGTAAAGCAACAAGAAAGGCATACGAGCGGCGTTTGCTCATAGCTGTAGATATAACCAGTTTGGTGATCGTGACATGCATTTTTTCTCATTTTTTAGGCTACTTCGTGCACAATAAACATTCATTTTGTCCACATTAATTGGATTTTTACACGTTACTGTTTACTTTAAACTCATGTTTCATATCTTATCTATGGGCCCAATACGGGAATTAAGCGAGAAATGGCTTGTGTATTCTATTTTTTGAGTATTTCAAAAAAACCGTCTTTGCCGTCTTATTTGCAACATTTTGTTACGTAACAGCAAAGGTCACACCGGTAAAAATTACCGGAAGTGAGCTAAGTTGCCGTCGTACTGTCTTTGTTCCGAACCACTGATCGAAATGATCACAACACAAAGCCTATGACAAATCAAAATTCGGAAAGGTGTATGAGCCCAGACTTGGAGCAGTACACCAATAGTTACTAACGTGCACTACGGCAGCAAATAGTCGGGTAAAACTTGATTGTGGGTGTAAACTTAAGTATGACTAACATTTTTAAGCAAGAACTTTAAGCAAAATAATGTTAGTCGTACGCAACTTTATACTAAAAGGGAAAGAACAAAAGGCGTTTACTCGACTATTATTCTTCAACAGATCCTTGCCGCATTTGTGAGCATGGGGGAACCGCAAAGGTGAATAAAGAGGACAAATGTGTATGTGATTGTCTGTTTGGATACAGAGGACACAGATGTCAAGCAACAATGTCCTTAGAAGGTATAATAATATTAATATGAAAAAGAACGAACTTTTATAAGCTAAAGCAGTTGTGTTGGTGTTAAAATCATGTGAATGTTGTGATGCAAACATACTAAAACAAGCAAACTAAAATATAATATGGACATTATTCGCCTAGCTAGGATCAGTGACTGACTGTAATTTTTGGTTCGACGAATGAAAAGGAAGTTTGCAGAAAAAATTTGTAATGGGTTATTATTTATCATATCATTTTATTTTGTGTTAAAACACACCATGTGAAGCTTAATGTAATCTATGTTCGACTTTCTGTCCATTATCAGGCCTATAAAAGATACCATTCACATGTTGAATGCTTGTTGGTGACACGGGGTTGTGGATAGTCTGGATGAACACGTAGTGTCAGTAATGCTGGTTTCATACTTTCCTGCAGCTTGCGGCATTGCCACTCTAACGACCATTCTGGGGCACTGCGCAGAAATACTGGTGGTGACTAGCGGCAAACCGATATATCGATCACTGCACCGCTTTGCCCACAGCGACAGATCGCTAGGAGTTGAATTCAAGTCACCTCGGGAGCGGTGCAGCTCTGACGTATGAGAACAGCAAACTAATTTTGGCGGTGATTGGCTTTCATAGTCATGCCGCTGAGCGGCGTGCCGCTCCACTTGCAGAATAGTACAAGCGGCATGACGCTTCACACCGCTCAGCGGCAAGCGGCAGAAAAAACAGCATTAATGTTAATTTTACAAATAACAGAGAAGATTTTCATTTTGGACTTTACTAAGTCCAGATTTATTTTAAACTTGAAATTAAATTCACTTTGTGTACCAAGTATGATTTTGAATGTCCAATTTATTATCCATTCCAAAAGGAGCACCCCCTTCCAAGGCTATATGATTAGGATTTGGACTAAGGTTAGGAATTGATATAGGATTGGGGTTTGCCTGTTAAGGGTATGTTAGGGTTAAGCTTGGGATTAGGGTTGGGATTAGGGTTAGGATTAGGGTTAGGATTAGAATTACGGTTAGTGTTATGGCCCATGTTTAGGGTTTAGGGTTATAGGGTACCGTATGTAGGAGGGGTCTGCAATTACCTTGGATAAAATACAGTTGTTTGTGTGGGTGTGTGTAGGGGTGTACAGGTACATGTATGGCTATGTGAATATAAACCTGTGATTCATATGAAGAATGTGCATGGTCTTTTTTATAGTACAAGGACAAATTGGCCAATGCCAGAGGCTATATGCATACCAATGTGTGTACATCTACAAATGAGAAATTTTTGGTGGTTTGCTTTTCATTGCAAATTGCAGTCATTTTAAATTATCGCAGTTTTTTTAATTGCAACGTCCTACGCACAAAATGGCGTTTAATTTACTCGCAACATTACGCGTCTGGTAAAGCCGTGAAATTGTGCCTATTTAGAGGATATCTCATCATTTGTATAATGTACATCATCACTATACTTGTCCATGTTATCAAAGATATGGCTATATGCAGCTGTGACTTCCAGCCCCCCCTTATGGCCAGGGTACCAGGGGAGGGGTGGCTGGGACTTATACCAGGGCTAAATTTCAAAAATGTTAAAACTCCCGGCCAAGTCCCGGACCGACGGGAAACAACACATGGCCGGCCCTACAGGGACAAATTTTGTGTCAATGCCCGTCTGTTATAAACTGCCCGGCTATTTTTCCGGGTACTCTGCACTGCAGGCAGGGGTTGGAGTGGGTCAGGGACTCAGGGTTTCAATTGACAAGTGCATTATCAACAGTCTTCATTTTCACGTGCATGAAATCTATAAGCTTAACTACTGAACATACGGGCCTATGCACCCCCTACAATCATAATTACTCACGTCACTAGTATCACAGGGTCAGGGTTTCTATTGACAAGTGCATTATCAACAGCATTGCATTTTCACGTGCATGAAATCTATAAGCTTACTGAACATACAGGTCTATGTACCCCCCTACACACAATCATAATTACTCACATCACTAGTATCACAGGGTCAGGGTTTCTATTGACAAGTGCATTATCAACAGCATTGCATTTTCACGTGCATGAAATCTATAAGCTTACTGAACATACAGGTCTATGTACCCCCCCCATACGCACAATCATAATTACTCACATCACTAGTATCACAGACATTCCAATTCCATCATGAAATCTATTCTGCTTTCATAGTACACTGATTTTCAAGTTCAAACGCTAGTTCTTCAAAGGTGCTGAATTCCACCATCGTGCATATCGCATTCAGCAAATTAACATGAGGGCGCACATCACTGAAAAGTGATGCCAGTTTTTCTCTATAAAAATGCTGTTTAAAATCATTTAAACAATTTTTGATATCTGCCATCTGTGATACACTTGTAGGATTTAATATTACTAATCATTACCAATCCAAATTTATGCAAATTTCTGCTCATTTTAATGCTTACTTTTATTATCTATGTTTTTTTTTTTTTATAAAAATTAATTAAGATTTGTTCCAAGTCTACCATGTTACGATACTGATAATTCAATAAAAAAACTTTTTAGACTGCAACAAGTCTGTCCTAAAACAATTTATTTATTTGGATAATAAATTGGACATTCAAAATCATACTTGATACACAAAGTGAATTTAATTTCAAGTTTAAAATAAATCTGGACTTAGTAAAGTCCAAAATGAAAATCTTCTCTGTTAAATGGGATCTTGATCGATCTAGAACAAAAGCCATACAATAAGGCACAATATTGCCAACGTTGGGGTTGCGCTAGTACATTCGTTGGCTAAACGTAACATTTTTCAAACCCAAGGACATTTGGTGCGGACTGGGAGGTCGATTGTTGGTTCGCTACGCTTCTGTATTTTCGCTGCAACGGCAAAATAGACTGACATAAAGATGAGTTCATATGAGGTTTTATTGCAATGTCAAACAGACTGGTTATGTGATTTCCCTCATTGAATGTAACAGTAGGCGTCCCTTCATTTCAGAGGACACGAGACGGAACAGTAAAGATAAAGCGACTTATCGCAAGTGATGTCACACCGACCGAATGAAAATAACCTTTGAAGTACGATTCGCCGAGCTATAGCTCTGAAAACATAAATCGAAAACATCACCCTCTACAGTTTGTATAATACAAATGGGCGTTTAACTTTAACCTTCAACTCACCTGACCTAACATGAAAATGTGTTGATTTTAACCCCACAGAAACTGGTGGCTGTACACCTGTATTTGAATGTGAAAATGGTATAACACCGATGTGTCCTAAAGACACATGCTGTAACTGCGGTGATGGCGGTAGGTGCAAGAGATGCTTTTCCTTTTCATCTAAGCAATAATCATGTATCCTATATTAAACCTATCGTAATTATATCCCGGAATTATGTATCCTTCACCCTTATTCTTATTTCCTTTTCCATACCCGACCGTAATTTAAACCTTTTTAAAACTACGATCACACCTATTCACAACACTGATAATTTGGAATCACAATGATGGCCCATGATTTCCAAAGTTTATTTCCCAACTGAGTATTAATTTTAAGGTGGTACTACACCCCTTGATAAATTTAGATTATTTTTGCATTTTTCTCAAAATAATAACACATTGGTAACAAAGTTATGTACATTATAGAGGCAAGGAATCCAGTTACTACACTGGATCGAATTTCAGTGACTCAAAATTAAGCGGTACGTTATTTATGATAAGAAAAGAGGTACCGCTAGAATGTACCTCATTTCTTAAAATATATAATGAACCACTTGTCTTGAATCACTGAAATTTCAGTGAAGTAATTGGATCTTTGCCCCTATAATATACATAACCTTTGTTACCAGTGTGTAGTTATTTTTAGAGAAAAATGCAAAATTTATCAGGGGTGTACTACCACCTTAAAGCAACAATAATGCACTATCACACATTTCGATTTCAGTTTAAGAAACGTTCCTTTTGTTTTGTTCCGAAGCTTATTCCAATATGTGATTCCGAAATAACATTAAAAATCTCGGGGTTTTTTTTCAGTTACATTTTTATTTTCTCTAGGGTATTTTATTCATATAAGTATTACGTGAATATCAGACTTTTGAGACAAATAAGTGCAAATCTTATAATATGCCTGTAACGAACCTTTCTCTATTTCAGATCGTTGTACGCCACCGGATCCAGACTCATTACTATTCCCAGTTCCTCAAAGATGCGCATGTCCGATAACATTCACAAGAACTTGTGGACGCCAGAAAAATTCTTCATATCCATCAACAGAAATGCTAAACACATTTGTCAAAGGCTGTTTACACAATTTTAAATATAAGAAAAGCTGAAAGTGATGCATGCTTTTCTGTCAAAGAAATCGAAGGTTCGGCGCAGCACTTCCTCATCACTAGTTTGGGCAAAAACGAGATTTTAGTACCAAAATGTTCAGAAAATAATGAGTTTTTCAGTGATAACAAAGTTTTATGTCCATTCCTAATCCAATTAAGCCGCAGACCAATGAAACATATTACAGTATATGCAAAGGCATATGAGGCAAAGAAATTCCTTAAAAAGACGTCTCTGGTAATAACAACATTATACCTTATGTAATAGTTTGGTCGTTGAAGAGGAAAAACAGTGGCTACCCGGAAAAAAATTGGTAAAAAGCTGATTTTTGCACCAGACAAGCAGAATATATCATAGAACATCATATCCAAAATCCCAAGAAATCCTCCTTGGGGAATTCGTTTTATCCAAGATGGTCGCCAAAATGGTTAAAGCAGATATGATGATAATTTTAGTGTCTTTGAATAGGTTTAAGAGGTCAGAGAATTTAGAAGCTAAGATACAGCTAATTATATGTTGTGGCGGCCATTTTGGCTTTTTACCAATTTTTCCGGGTCAAAATGTCCAACGACCATACTATGACAAAAATAATTATCAAGCACGAATCACAAGATTTTATTTAAAACAAACTCATAGTGACTATGAAAACGAATAAAAACATCTGTCTCTTAACACGCTATATTCAAAACTCCCTGGCGCCGAAATATTCTAGTGCAAAATGATTGTCTCGGTCCCAGCCGGTTTGTGTTCCTCCAACACTAAACAAACCGTCTGGCGACAACCCATGAAATGACAATCGCTGATTGGTCAATGAATTTACAAATAAAACTGTTTTCAATTGGCTATAGGACGTGACTTGTGTAAGTGACACTAAACATCATAGGCCCTCCACTATTTGTAGATCTGCAAACGCAAAATGTACGCTAGCTTTAGCAGCCTCTGAGGCGCCGATCGTCTGATATCGCCTTTCATGTACGCGACTTGCAGCGCATACTCATCATGCTCATGTACATTGTGTGGATTTACGTATCGCGTAGCTGTCCATCAACCGCTGTATGCGCTGAAGCCCAGCTTTGATTGACAGCAAAATTTAAGGCCAGTATTTAGGGAGTTGATGTTCAGCCAATCAGTAAAGACGTACTATGAGGTTGTCGCCAGACGGTTTGTTTAGTAACGAAGGAGCACAAATCGGCTGGGACCGAGACTAATACAATGACGGCTGACGACAATTGAGCACAAATAACCATTACGTCATTGCATTAGACAATTTCGGCGCGGGAGTTTTGAATATCGCGTGTTGAGAATCAGCTGTTTTTATTCGTTTTTATGGTTAATATGAGTTTGTTTCAAATACAATCATGTGATTCGTGTTTGATAATTATATTTCCAGCATATAAGGCATAATGTAATGATTGCCGGAGACTCCCTTTAAAAGCAATTTTCTCAAAATAGGCGAAATGGAGACGAGGCTGTGTTGCACTGAGCCTTTAAAACTACATATTTATATTTGAAACTTACAAAAATTTGGCTTTTGTGTATTTTTGTGGATCTAAACACTCCCTTTACAGCTAAAAATGGTAAAAATTATTTTTTGGCCTTATTTGGTGAATAATTTCACATAGTAAGGCCAATATCCAAAAAATGAAATGACTCTTCCTGGAATGGAATGTCTAGATTACAAGAAACACACAAAAGCCAAATTTTCCTTTCTCCAGTGTGTAACAAAAGATGTGTTTTTTATTATTTTCTTTTTTACACAAATCTGTGTTTAACTTTAGATTCCTTCCCAGGACAAATTAATTTCCTTTAATAAATGTATGCTTTTATATATCTTACATGAATAATTAAGACGTCTCAGCCGGGCCGGATTTACCTTTTGCTGGCTCCTGGGCACGTCAATATGATTGGTTCCCTTTCTCTTCGGATTGGACAAATGTGCAAAATATGGTTTTAATTCGCACAAATTCGCATGAAGCGTGCAACAAATTGGCAAATTTTAAGCTGAAATGGTCAAAGACGAGACTAATTTGGTCAAAATCACACACGCACATGCGTCAATTTGCCCCCCCCCCCTAGATCTTAGTAACTTACTGCCCCTGGGCCCGGGCCCAATTGGCCCTGTGGGAAATTCGGCCCTGGGTTACAACACTTTTATTTAATTCATTTGTTAGAGTGCACTGCACAGCCTTAAAGGAGTATTTCGTGATCCTAGCATTCTCTTTTTACGACATTTTTCAGTAGATATCCACGCAAAAAGCTTATTTCCAAAATTTCAGTTGATTCCGATTTTGCATTTGCGACTTATCCATAGACAATGTGTTGTAATTTCGTTCAGGTATACCAGAACGAAATTCAAATTTCACGATATCTTTGCTAAACGAATTAATCTTCAAGAATTTTTTTGTACATTGACATTATGCAGCCAAAGGTTTCCAGTGATATAAAAAAATTTTGTTGTTGAGAAAAGTGGGGGGATGATGCTGTGGATCCAAATGCCCTTTTAATTGAATTGTGATTAACCAAAAAAATTTATAATTTTTTTGTGTCACAACCATAGTAAAAAATGAAATGGTTCAAACATTTTACCTACACGTCTCATTTGAAGTGGTTCATCTTCCTGAGCATTTTGACACCTTGTTTTATGGAAATCGGTTAAAAAATGAGAGAGTGCGGGCAAAAACAATCACAAAGTACGTGGGATTTAACCCACCTCTTTTTTCCACATTTACAATCATTCTGAGCAAGTATTAGTCTTTTAAATGACCTTCTGTATTTATTTACTTGGTTTAGATGTCTGGGAGTTCATTTAGACATTTTTTTACTAGATTCGAATTTTTAATGGGGGATTTAGATCATATTTACGATACGAATCCCTCCCCCTAATCCTCCTCCCCCTAATCCTCAGCCACCCTTGGCACATTTCATGCCAAACTTCATAAGAAAATAATTAAAAATTATTTTAAAACAGGTTAAAAACATGAGTAATATAGAATAAATTAGCCTCACAAAATTGAATCTTCTAAGTGAAGGAATACTCAAGAGACAGTGTTTTGAAATCCAAGCTGCACATCAAAATGTAACAAAGCCACCTTTTTGAGTACCCTAGTATATGACACAGGATCTTATTAAGATGTCACCTATGCATGCTGGGTAATATGACACCCAAAACAAATAAGCGTTTCTTATTCTTTTCATGATCCTCCTAGTCTTAATTCACCTTTTCGGTAAATCCCATAAGCCTTTGCGAGTACACCTGAGACCTCGTCATTTGTCGTCACGCCGTTCTGCGCCGATGCGCACATTGTTTATCGAACATCGTTACTGCGCATTGCAAGTCGGCGTGACGTCAAATGACGAATTCTCAGGTGTACTCGCAAAGTAACATAACTTATTTTTATGATTTTGAATAAAATGGATTAAATGAAAGTATCTTAATACTATGATTAAGTGTTATTAGAAATTTGCAATAGAGTTGGTAATTAAAATTGATTCTGAAACACTTAAGAAGGTTCCTGCAATCTTATTGGTTCTTAGCCGTGTGATGTAACACGATAACACAGTTCAACGCATGCGAGTCGACGCGATACTCGCGAGCGCTATTTGAACCAATCGGAGGTGCATAGCAACAACGAGACTGATCGATTCTAAACCCTAAGTAATTCCTTATAAAATGTAGTATTTAATTGAATTACAATTTGTTATACTTATGATTCATATTATTTGAATTGAAATGTTTAAGAATGAGAATAAAGGTATTGTTTTAGCCGCTGTAGTGCATCTATCGTCTCATATAACACGGACGACATCATTATTTTTGGCGTAAAACAACTCGGCTTCGTCTCATAATGATGTCGCCCGTGTTATATGAGACGATAGAATCGCACGACAGCCGCTAAAATCAATACCTTTATTCTCTAAACAGGAAATAACTTCGCATACGCATTTAAATGCTTATTTATTTCGATGTCTGTACCCCATCCGCTACAAAGTCGACACATATGCATGCTGATGGCATAGTGAAGAGCGCCATCACAAAAGCAGTGTTTTGACTTGCTAGAATTTAAAACGATATTCATAATAAATATCTGCCTTTATCAAGTTATTTTTCTCTTTCCTTCTCTTCTCTATTTATAATCTTATCTGTCACCTGCTAGTCGCTTACCAGTCGCTTTCAAAAGGGAAACTTCGTGATTGTACGATCGGGCAACTGTGAATTCAGCTATATAGCATGCACCTGCCACGGAAATGAACCTAAAATTGAGTACGCTAGAGTGTAATGTAGTGCGAAATCGGTTCCAAACTGTTGTCATTCCTCATTTTACTTTCATATCATCAAATAGACAGTCATATCAAAAGGAAAGGTAATGCCAAATTAAACTTAATTGATTATTGTTCCACTGGTAACAAAATTTGTAGATATTTATATAGCGCTTTATGCCGTAAACAGCCTCAAAGCGCTTTACATTTATTCCGCCGTTATTAGAATATGTCGGAACCACGTTTGCTGCCTACAAATGGCGCAGGGTTCATCAGACTGTGACTACCCCTAACAGCTTCCCATTGCACCTGGGTGGGGTGAGACAAGCGTGACAAAGGGCCATGCCCAAGGGCGCAACACGGTGGCGGGACGGGGACTCGAACCCACGCACGTCAAGCAAGCTATCAGATTATGAGTCCAAGGCCGTAACCACTGAGCCACCGTGCCCTTGTTGAAGTGGTGTTTTTGTGTGCCTGTTTTACATTAATTGAAATCCTGTAACACTGAACCGATTTTCAAATGTTGAAGCAGTACTAGTTAACACCTCCAAAAACAATACTTAATCATAATTATGCTAATCATATAGGTGCAGAATTGGCCTTTAAAAAAATCCTATTATTTGCTACTAGACTATATCTGATACCTGATCGAGCTGCTGTTATACATGTATTTGATATTATCTGATACTCTATCACGATGTAAAGCTAAACTGGGCTCAAAAAGAAACTTATAATTATTTTCATAATGTCATATCTTAAAATCCTTTCAACAGAAATTAACCAAAATTACACAAAGGATTACATCAATACTCTACTCTAAGCACTTGTCAGTAACCAAGCAGTTGTCCAACTGATACAACAGCAAAATGCACTGACACGAAACAGCTTTCTGGACCACATTCACAGGCGAATGATGCGAGAATGCGTAAAAGATCTTTATCATTTCCCAAGAGTAAGTGGAATAGTGTGGAACGGGCTGCTTCTGCTTTTCGCACACTTTCTTCAAGAAACATGTATTGTTCCACACTATTTCACTAAATCAAAGATTTCTTGTGTTGGGTGCCAATTATTGGGCTGTGAATGTGGTCCAGGAAGCTCTTACATGTCAGTGCGTTTTTCTGTTGTGTCAGTTGGACAACTGTTTGGTTACTGACCAGTGTTTAGAGTAGAGTATTGAAGTAATCCTGTGTGCAATTTTGGTTCATTTTTATGGACAGGGTTTTAAGGTATGACCTTGTGAAAAATTATAAGTTTCTTTTTGAGCCCAGTTTATATAGGTTTTCTCACATTTTTCGTTATATTTAATATCCCGTTCAGTTTGAATTCGTCTATAAATTTTGGAAGTGTCTGTTTGTAAACATAAATTTCATCTTTGGTCAAATATATTCATATTTTGATCAAAAATATTCATTCAACGTCCTCATTCTGATAAATCATCGATATCATTTGATTAATGAAAGGGAGACACCGAGATCAACGTGTATACCATCAATCCTTTATGCATTGTTCAGCTAATTGGAATTAGATATTTGATTTAGCAGTATGCTTCGACTATATTTATAAATCCGTTTTTATAAATACACACGTGACCACCTCCACGCTGCCATAACAGCTTGTAGACAGTAAGTCTCGAAGTGACCTTCTACATAGCGGGTGGTCTTCATATATATTTGAATGCAAAGGCGGAACAACATGTAATTGTGCAGCAAAATTGTCAAAATTGTCCGTCGTTGAGTATTTTTCCGTCGTCAAATACTTTTTTTTAATAACATATTTCAAATTTGGAATCCCCTCATGTGCAATAATTTTCCTATTCAATTAATTTGATGATGCAGGGTGTCCCAAAATAAAAGAGGCCCCTCATTGCACCCTCTTTTTCTCCTATTTCTGAAAAGTTGATGAAAACTATTTTGATATGTAATAAAACCTTGAGTCGTTAGCTTTAATAAACCAAAACAATTATATTAATCAGATCACAACTTTTGAAGATATGCTCTTTTAAAGAAATGTACCAGTTTTTCACTCTGTCCACGGAGAAGGTGTGGCTACTTCAAAGATTGAAAAGGAGTACACATGCCATGCATGAATATCAACCATTTCTCAATGATAACTTTATAAAATAACTTGATTTATGGAATGACCGGTGGGTTTATGGGCAATGGATATTGTTAATAGTGTCACTAATTTGTGGGTAAAATGGATGCCGAATAGGACTTCTTTTGCTTTACTTGCAATTACTTATTTTTTCTTGGTTATTCCTGCCTTTTTGTTTCTTACTTACTTTGTTGTTTCTTGCTTCCTTTTTTTATTAACAACATAAGTCATTTCTCTTTTTAGGATAAAAGGCAGCCCTAAAAGGCTGTTTGGTTTGTCTTTGTTTTTTCTGAAGTGAGTTTACTGTGCTTCTCTGCCCTCTACCTGGTTGCCTCCTTGGCGAATGCAGGTTTCAGCCCTGGTCCTCATTGCATCAATTGCAAAGGGAAAAATCAAGTGGTGTGAGGTCTGGTGATCGTGCAGGCCACTCCACAGCATGCGCCATCCCAATGCGCCATCCTGTTTGCTATCCGTGGACAGAGTGAAAAACGGGTACTTTTATTCAAAAGGGCATATCTTCAAAAGTTGTGAGCCGATTGAAATAATTGATTTGGTTTATTAAAGCTAACGATTAAAGGTTTCTTTACATACCAAAATATGTTTAACCTACTTTCCAGAAATAGGAGAAAAAGAGGGCGCAATGAGGGGCCTCTTTTTGGGGGGACACCCTGTATTTATCTAAAGAGTTCCCGTCCTTTTCTGTATAGTGGTCAATGCATGAGGATTTGGTCACGCGTGCTGGTCTTGGTATGTCGTGCCTATGGGTCATTTGTGTATTTACAATAACGTATTTATAAATATAGTCGAAGCATACTGTTTAGTGTGAACTTTTGCGAGATGCAGTGAAACGGATTGCAATTAGTGGTGGGTAAACTTGACTGGACTATGGTTGGTTTTAAAAAATTAGGTTAAAGAATACATAGACTGTTCATGAGAAAAATCAAAAACTCTTTCTATACTTTTGTACAGGAGCCAACCGTTAATCCGATATGAATCCACACTTTTACAGTAAGCGTATACGCGAACGCCAGCGCACATCATCGTTACGCGTGAGCGCGTAAAATTCGTCATGTCTGGAATCTGTGTGCGTACCACGCTTAAATACAAGTTCATACATTTGTGCTATATAACGGCGAGCGTGATTGGTCGAGAGCCGGGCATAAACAACGTTCATGCGCGGCTACTTCAGCGTGACGATTTCGGCATAGAAAAAACGCAGAAAAAACTTTTCAACAGTATGACGTTTTCTACTCTTTCATTTCAGAGTATTTCCTTGTTTTATCACCAATATGTATTTGTGGTCTATATGAAGACCTGAGCGCAAGAAGACCGTAAGTCCACTTGGCCCTTCAACATGTATACACTCAAGTTGCGTATAGTTTTGTATAGTTTGGTAATGTTTTATACAAATCTTTCACAACCTTTCATGATGTTTTCACCCTGGAACATGTATTAAAGATTGTAAAACCCTAATACGTAACTATACATGTTGAGGGACCATCATGCAGTTATTGTTAACTACATGTATGCACACAACATAATGGAAGAGGAGTGCCACCAAACCGTAATAGGTAACAAATTTAGTACTTTCTGTCAATCAAGTATGGTTTATTTTCTACATGTCAATCTTTAAATTATTAGCATAGTCCTTATAATAACGGTGGAGCGCCTTGATGAGTAAATGATAGCAAACCAGTGAAAAATCTCCAAAACTCAGTCAGTGGAGCTCCACCCGTACATGCCAATAGCGTCATTATCGATTGGATTAGTCGGCCGTAGCGGACAATTCGATCGCTCATTGGATTAATATTATCACGTGGTAAGAAATGTGCATTGGACAATCGATTACTATAATGGTTTAGTACTGCATATTTCGGTTTAATTTTCACTAAGCGGGTTTATGGCTGAAAAGGTCACGGTGAATATGCCGTGGACAAAACTGCACTATGCCAAGTGGACTTACGGTCTTCTTGCACATATGAAATGTTATCAGTAGACTTCGGTTGTATATATAAATGCGCTTTTATAAATGCGCACGTGACCAGATGGCCAGCGCCATATTTGCATTACATCACTGTCAATCACTGAAATGGCGACCATTGAAGGAGTGGCTATAGTTGTGACCTTGTTTCGTGGCTAGCACTGGCAAGGAACATTGGCTGGAGGTTCGGTGCTGTACATTTGCAAGGATAAATCATGGATATCAAAGGATCCCCCATGTACAAACATAACTAATGTTTATTTATTTATTTTTATTTATTTATTTATTTATTTATTTATTTATTTATTTATTTATTTATTTATTTATTTATTTATTTATTTATTTATTTTTGCGACGAAAAACGAAAACCCTGTTCTATTTTGAACAAATTGGGAAACAAATTTATCTTTTTGTATTTTCTCAAATTGAAATTTATTTACAGATTTGTTGGGTTATTTAAAAAAAAAATTAAAGTACCAACCGACCGACCGACCCTACTTGAAAGATCCGTTCGCCCGTAGAACAGGGTTTCTCTCTTTCTCGCCTTACTTATAATTTTATAAATATTATTTGTCCCCCCCCCTTCCCCAAAACCACCCCTCCCCCTTTTACACTCATAAATTAATTGTTTTTTTGCTAACTTTCCCCTTCCGTGTAAAGTAAAACTTTATAAGCCGGTTGAATCAAACTGAACAAAATTGACGTATACAATTACAATATAATACCATGACAATGATGTGTATGACGAGATCTAACTTACTAGCTGAATAAACCTCAAACCATGCATCACATACGTGATTGTACGTCAAATTGTCATATAACGTATGAGCGTGATGTATAGTATACGAGTCTTCCTAAACATCTTCCAGCCGGGATGATTAGATCATGTACACTCATCTACGTGTTTATACTCTAAATAGTACGTCAAAGGGTGTACAGATTACCGATTTAGCATGGGGGACACAAAAAGGTGCTTAAAAACAAATTTTGAATTTGTTTTTTTGTCCATTTGCGAGCGAATGAGTAAGTTAGAGTTGAGGAGGTCGGGCGGGGACATCTAGCCTATTAGTTTGAGAGGGTCATTATACGGAAAAGGGCTAAAGTTATAGTTTCCTCAATTTACGTTATAATTAGAGTTAAAATTAGGGTCAGAGTTATGTTCATTGGCGGCACTACGGGGGGGAATACTTATCTTGACTCCCAAATAAATAAATCCATGACCCCTTCCTTCCGAAGAAAATGACAGCCCCCTAAGTTTCCTTAGTTACGTGCAAACATTATCAAATAACATCATCGGCAGCTACCCAGTTCTGACCTTAATGCCAGTAAGAATCACATTTCGTCATCAATATGGCCAATTGCCACGCCCATTTAGCACGGAAATAATGAAATATAACTTTTTAAATCAGCTATATCTAGCTTTTCCGTCATAATTTTTTTTTTCCGTAATGGAAAATCCAAATAAAGAGTTTATGTTTCGGGTCAAATTATTTTGCCCTTTGCAATCAATGCCACTATTTTGCAAACCCAATTTTCCTTGTAACCTGTCATTTTCGCCTATACTTTTGCGTGTGGAATTTGAACACATCCGGGTACCTTACATCGTTGAACACGGTATGGCGACTTGTAGATGTCACGTGCGCATTTATAAAAGCGCATTTATATATATACCCGAAGTCCACTGGTTATTTGAAATTCGAAACAGACATAGCTAATTAAAGACTCCGTGGTGCTTGTCAGAAAAGATTATCCTAAGGGTTTGATTAAAATTATGAATCCTAAAAAAATATCAAATATCAGTCAATAAAGAAAAGGATTCATACGGTTGGTTACTGCTTGTCGTCTTACATGTTTTCAGCACTTTTTTACTTGACGCTGGCATCTTGTTTCGAGTCTTTTAATGACATGTATCATGTTTACATAATCTCATTTTCGCGTAAGTGACGGAAACCGATATGTTTCTCGTTTTAAGGCGAGTTGGAGCGTTCAGGTCATATTTTCCAGGTTTGGTTATGTAGTGTAAATAATGCAATTTATTTCTGCCGAGTAGTATGTTGATTTTATAGGATATGAATCAAGGAAGCCACTGATCACATAATAGGCATATACGGTATATTTCCATATGTGTTGCGGTTATTGAGTTGTGACAAATAATATATTAAAACGAAAGATATGTCCCCTCCCAGTAACAGTCATGCGCACAGGGCACAGTGTCATCGCCTCGATATCTTCATGGCAGAAATCGCCATGGTAGGTTGAATCCACAGCCACGCATGACCATTTTGTTCCGACCTTTGAGACGCATAATGAGCCGAGGGACTCCGACTAAGGCTACTGACAATAGCCTGGTAATTGACCTCTCTGTGTGTGATTGAGCATGTATACGCCATTATGAGGTCAATAGTCATATGCTTTTAGACTGCTTGCACGAGTGTGTGCAGCTAGCTTACGCTGCACTATTATAGTTCGGCACATATAAAATCAGAATATGAGTTTTTGAGTTCAAGACGCCCGCTTCTTTCTCAATACACTAGCTAACGACTATCATATCCATTGAACACGTATATTCAAGTGCAAGGAACCAAATCTGGCTTCTTTAGACTAAATCAATTACGGGAGATATTCATCATTTTCTACCCCGGTATCCAAAGATTTATCGTCTAATATCAAATCGTGCATAGCACATTCACAGTGTATCAATCCCGGGTATTCATTTCAGTGTCTCTCCTGTATAATGTAATTATTAACCGGGCGATGTCGGTGTGCAGGGTGGGTATAAAACCCATTGCCCAATAATGAGCCGTTGGATCTCACGTATTGAACCATATATTTCCCTACCAGTGTGTGCTTTATTTTTCTCAATAGTTAAGAACAAACACTGTTAGCTCAGCCACCCCTCTAGCCAACCTTAAGATGTTTTTATCGACAAATATGGCAAATCTGTACTTTCATTTCTCAAATAAGTGCTCCGAGAAATAGTTATACCAAATGTTGCAGATCAAGAACATGTCATAATAGACTGCCTATAGTATTGATTGATTAATATAAAAATGCTTTACCCTTTTAGTATGATCGAATCTGAAATTGGTTTTATAGTCAGCCCGTTCGCGGTGAGCGAATAGCTACCGTCCTATGAGCGCAAGTGTTTATTTTTGCACATGTGTATCCAGTCAGTTCATTGGATAATGTGCATTCGCTTATCCAACTAATTAACATCACGGATTAGACGTAAGGTATAACCGGTTAACCCTCGAGTGAAGCGTCAATATGAAATGTTAGGGATTTCGATTTATATATACTTTTAAAGAGCTTTCGATAATTAACACTTTATAGCATACGCAACGTTTCTCCTCTGATTAAAGCTCGAGCACATGGCAGGTGTAAAACGCTCCGGAAACCACTATGAATGTTATAGTAAAGTGTTCTCCATATCTTAAAAGATACCTACAAAGAAAAATATCTCATATATCTCAGTCAGTTAATATAGGTTATAACATTATGGCACTGTGCGAATATACAGGGGTCAAAAGACCCCTCCCCACTAAAATTACAAACGATTTCTTTGCATAACTTGGCATACATTTGGTTGATTTTGTTGATTTGAAAAATTCGAAAGTATGTAAATAGAGGAATCGTTTTTCTACCCTCCCAAAGTTGTCCCATGTCCAAAAAAAAGAGTAAAAAACAACACATTTCTTTGCATAACTTGACATATATTTTGTTGATTTGAACAATTAAAAAATCTGTGAACATGGTGAATACATAAATCTTTTTCTACCCTCCTAAGGTTCTCCCTTCTTAAAATCATTTTTCTTTTGGTAACATTTTTCAAAAATGATATTGGCAGAAAAAAAATATATATCCTATATTCGTTTTCGATATCAACATGATCAATGTTTTGGTTGATTTAATTGTTTTGTGTAAACATCTCCAATTTACAGGTTGTAACAATTTATTGATTGCATTGAGTTTTACTTGGTCGTCAGGATAATGTCTGAAGCTACTACATAAACTTTGTTTCAATAAAATCGGTGGTCTACAAGCGAAGGTATGGTTATTGTGTACAGTAGTCCTAAAAAACCCGTGGTCTCTCTAATATTCAGTCTATATCACACTGAATCGCATTCGATATTCAGTCTATATCGCGCTGAATATATGGCATAAATAGCGCCCTCTGTTGGTGCAATGTTACATTAACCCTAACACCCATATTTGATATCGGAAGTTAAAGAAGATACGAAAAAGGAGAGAAGATGAACAAAGAAGCACACGATCACGGACCGGTAGCTACACGAGTAACGCACAGTGTCATCGCCCCGATATCTCCATGGTAGAAATCGCCATGGTAGGTTGAATCCACAGCCACGAAAGGTCATTCCGACCTTATGAGACGCATATTAGCCAAGTGATCTGACTAAGGCTACTGACAATGGCCGGGGTAATTGATTTCTCGCTGTGTGAGTAAGCTTGTATACGACATTGCGGTCAATTGTCATACTGCCTCCATGGAGTAGTGAGTGCAGATTATAGCCTGCGCGCTGTAGTCCATACAAGACCAACGCAATATAAAATTAGCGATTTTGGTCAGATTTTGAGTTCAAGTCTCACGGCCGTTTCTCAAAGCGCAAACTAACGACTATCATATCTGTTCAACACGTATTTTCAAGTGTATGATACCAGATCTGGTTTCTTGAGACGAAATCATTTACGGGAGATATTCATCATTTTCTAACCCGCTATCCGAAGATTTTCGTCTGATATCAAAATCGTGCAGAGCAATTCGCGTGTATCGATCCCGTGTATTCATTTTAGTGTCTCTGCTGCACCAAATAATTATTAGCCAGGCGATGTCGGTGTGTAACGCTGACCCGGGCAGTAATTCCGTGAGCATTTAACACTTACGGTGATTGCGTCATCGCAGACCCTGGGATTCACGCATGCGCAGTAGTTTTCATCGTGGTATTTTGTGGTTTTTATGGGTTAACGTTACTGTTGGTCAATGTTACATATACATTAAGGTTACTTTTTGTCGAAATTATCCCCTCTGTTGGTCAATGTTACATTAAGGTTACTCTTGCCTGCTTTATGTTATTTATGTTTCTGAAGTGGCTCAACTCGTATTCTGGACGATTTAGTTAATTGACTATAGCGTTTGAGCCTTCACTAGTAAAGAAATCAAGTAAAGTTTTCCTGTTAGCCAAGAGGTTACTGCATATGTGACCATCCAGCACAACTGAGCCCTGAAGTCGCCAATCATCATTTTTGAGATATTCAGCCAAAATACGGTATTCTGCTTGAAATTAGCTTTAAAATGATGTATATCATGTCTATAGTACTTGACATTTAAGTAGTGAAAAATCAATAAAACAGTCAATAAATCCTTTGTTTCCTATTGTTTATTGTTAAGTTCAATGGAGCATATCTCAATAGTGGCACTGGAGACATCCGGGCTCAGTTGTGGTGGATGGTCACATATAACATGTTGCCATGATCTCTTTCGTGTTTTTCTAAAAAGCGAAATTGCTATTGAATAATTTTTATTGTTACAATCTGCATACAGCTTATTGTTTAAATTAATTCGAACCAATGAAATTGCTTTTAAAGCAATGTGCTACGGTATTTTCTTTTACTTCCAACATTTCTAAATAGTGGTAAGGAAATTATAAGGAAATGTTGTAAATGGATAAAGGGGAATGCTAGATGCGATTAGTACTTGCTGGATCGTTTAAATTTAAGTACATGCATATGGCAAGCCAAATTGCATGATTACCAGAGTATCCAGTAAACATATGGTAAAGGGTGTTATTACGGTAATAACACATACCAAACAGAAAACAAATTCAATTCAGCAGTTTGTAGCGGAATTTGCTTCCCAGTTTAGATTTTGTACGTGATATTTCGTCGGCCGTATCACATACTGACGTATTTGCAAAATACGCATTTCGAGAAAATCGAACTTGAAAATCTAGCGATTTTTATTTGCTGCATAATCTTGATTAAAATATTATTGTCGATTAAAACCAGTTTAACAGTAATGCAAATATACCATATTTTCAATATAATTCACTTATCACTATCACTCAGAGCATAACTTATTCTGCAATAAATCAATATTAAATAAAATACGTCACTATGTGAAAAGGACTAATGTCAATTTCCCCGTTCAAATGACAAATACGTCGCGCAAATACGTTAGTATGTGAAACAGTTGCGCAAATACGTCAGTATGTGAAAAGGACAAAACAGCTATTTTACCGTGCATTGTGAGAGTCGCGCAAATACGTCAGTATGTGAAACGGCAAATTCTTCAAATTGCAGATACGATATACTGGGCTTGCGCAGTATAGGTGATCGGCAAATACGTCGTTATGTGATGCAGACATTGCAAGGTTTTGTAAATACGACATAATTAAATTAATTAATATCTTACTAATTAAGCCACTTTGAGGCATGGTTTTTGGTGAATATATAGAGTAGAACATAACAAACTAACATACCAATTTTCTCAAAAATGTTAAAAATGTCGAATACGTCAGTATGTGATGCGGCCGACGATTTATAATCAATTTTCAATATTTCCAAATATTACTTTAAATGAAATTATCATATATCATGATGCATTAACATAAAAACATACACAACTTTATCCATCACTATAGTGAAAGCTCGTCCCTGTCGACAAATGAGCACGTCCACAATTGATCGTAGTTCAGCTGCAGTAGAGACAGTTGCGCGGCACACATAAACAAGCTTCACTTAGCGTTTATATACACGTAAGCAAAAGGTCGTCTAACATTGACCATAATATTGTGATTTTAAGCAATTTAAAAACAGCTCATTGCACTGCATGATAGAGTGTGATGTCGTTGATATTTGAGTAACCCAGACGAAGAAAACGCCGGAGTTATCAAAGCTGACCCTTCTCTTTTCAATCAATTTCCTGTGAGTTAGTGATATATTCAACGGTGACTAGATCCATTTAATGGACGAGTGAATGCCAGAGAGTGAGCGAGTGCTATTGCTGTGCAATCTCACACCGACCCCATGCAGAAACAAGTGACTTTACCGTCGTGTACCATTTAGCTGAAACACGTTGGAATTAACCTTGCAAAAATTAGTAAGTTTTATGATTTTATTTCATTGTCACTATTTAAAGGAGAATTTCGTGATCCTAGCATCCTCTTTTTATGACATTTTCAGTAGATATCCACGAAAAAAGCTTATTTCCAAAATTTCAGTTGATTCCGATTTTGCGTTTGCGAGTTATGCATGATTATGTGTATTACACTGCTCCATAGACAATGTGTTGTAAATTCAAATTTGGCGATATTTTTGCTAAACGAATTAATCTGCAAGAAATATTTGGTACATAAACATTATGTAGCCAGAGGTATCCAGTGGTGTAAAAATCTCAACTTTTTTTGGGAAAAGTGGGGGTTGAGGCTGTGGATCACGAAATGCCCCTTTAATAATGCGTTACAAAATTGTGATTTTATTTCAAAAACATAAATCTTACATTCGTTCAAAATGTCAATCTCATATTAAAATAGAGACAGTAAAATCAACTTGGTTTGTAATGTTTTTAAAAGAAGCATAGTACTAGTAGTAGTAGTAGTAGTAGTAGTAGTAGTAGTAGTAGTAGTAGTAGTAGTAGTAGTAGTAGTAGTAGTAGTAGTAGTAGTAGTAGTAGTAGTAGTAGTAGTAGAAGTAGAGGTAGAAGTTCAAGTAGTAATAGTATAGGAGTGGGTGACGTAACAGTACTAGCAGAAACCGCAGTATTTGTTCCAGTCGGAATTATCGACACTTTCTATTATACTTTCTAAATGAAGTACGTTTGAGAAAATATGTCTGTGAGGTTCTCCAGGTACCGGAAAATCAACTGAGGTATCAACCTTCGTTTGCCATTAACAACTTATGTTCTCTTGTGCGAAGACGAATTAGACGATGATGACAACGATGGCGTTGATGTTGATGTTGATGATGATGATGATGATGATGATGATGATGATGATGATGATGATGATGATGATGATGATGATGATAGTAGCATATATTAGTAGTAGTAATAATAATAATAACAACAATAACAATAATATAAAGAAGATAATAATAATAATAATAATAATAATAATAATAACAACAACAACAACAACAACAACAACAACAACAACAACAACAACAACAACAATAATAATAATAACAATAATAATAATAATAATAATAATAATAATAATAACGACAACAACAACAATAATAATGATAATAATAACCAATACTTATTTAGTGCAAAGCTGTAAATCGTACCATGTAGATGGGCACATTTGAAAAAATCCTTTGATTTGTCAGTACAAATAACAAGCATCAATTTAAAGCTCAAGATACATAAGATGGTTACATAAGTACTGTTTCGCTCTACTCTCGGTCAATGTATTTATTAATGTCAACATATACACCTAGATTTGCCATGGCTTAGTTCATTGATTGAAGCAGCTTTTGAAAATAAAACTATGAAGAGAATGCCGCCTCCAGCCGATTAAGAAATCTTGTCTTCCCTACTATCTCTTTACCTTAGGCAGTTGAAATATGACTATACACATTCCATCCGAACTCAAAGGATTAGTCAGAAACACAGCATGCATTGCCATGCAGCAGAATCTTAAGTTGACTAATGGTGGATAGGTAATGCTCTAGTGGAATAAACAATGTGAAAAATGAGATTATGCATTTGTTGCAGCTTTTTTCTGTTAGTACTGAAGTGTAGAGTTGCAATTGTAATTATATATTACCCGTAAATCAGATATATTGCTACGCTACGGGTAATTATATAGACAAGGGCGATCCTCAATGCTTATATCTCTTTATTGCATTGCCAGATACGTTAACGAGCTACTGGTTTATTTATATACTTGTCTCATTTATAAAGGTTTATTTTAGATAATGTCGCATATAAATTATAGTGATTTACAGGAATTCACAACATGATTAGATATTAGATGAAATAATATTTTACAATAATACTTATAGTGATAATGATGATAAGAATAACAATAATATATATATAAATTAAAGGAAGGTGACCTGATATATTTGGAAAATCAAATTCTTTAAAACTTACGTATAACATAAAATGTCATCCCTTTCAAGCACTCATGCAAAAAGAAAATGTAAATGTTTTTTGTAAATGTGACTAATTCCTAATTGAATTACCGACATTTATACAGTGTGATATTGGTAGTCTTTAGTGTTTTTATTAATGATAATCATCATGATCATGTAATATATTGATTTCAAGTGAAAGGCCCCATTTTTCTCATAAACATATTGAAATTAGAAGTTCCAACTCAGTGCCTATAATTGAGACTAATTCGGCAGTTTTTTTGATGATTTCATCGGAAATACACCGATTTGGAACGCCAAATTTCAATATATTTATGAGAAAAATATGATCTTTCATCTGATACCAAAATCAGCATTTTGATGGGGGATGAGATTTTCAATCAGGTTACCCACCTTTAAATAATTATAATGATTTAATAATAATAATAATAATAATAATAATAATAATAATAATAATAATAATAATAATAATAATAATAATAATAAGTAAATAATCATAATTGTTATTGATAAGACCCATGCATTCTACCATTTACACTATTTTACTGCAACACCTAGTACCACTGACGTTCACTGACGTCTAACTTATTTGTAAGTGAGAGGTTTCCATTTACCAATATCGTACGCCTTGCGGCTTACGCTACAAAATTCCTTTGAACTCACGTGACGAAAAAGTGCTTTTGCACAATTAGGCTCATATCGTATTGGCAAAACTCAATCACTGGAATATCATTAAGAGTAGCGTACTTTCGGCCTACCAAATAAACTTTTTTAAATTGTTCATTATCTTGTTTCTCAACAGAAAATAATTAAATCGCATGGCATGTGTCTTGGGGAAATTATTGATGTACTCACAATAATGGGAAAGAGGTCAGATCAACGACACCTCCATAATTACACGTTTTTATTAACATGTATAAATAGTTTAAATGAGGACGTTATAGAGATTGTTTTTGCCTGAGGTGCAGCCATATTGTGCATTCTAAAGATAGGTGATCAATATTTAACCAATGATTTGGTTTCTTACTTGCTGCTTTTGAACGAACGATTCAGCTCATTGGTCAAAAATGTATCACTCATCGCTCGCGAATGGGAGTATAGAGTAACTATTAGAATAAAACTGCAAATTGCGAAACTGTTAAAAGCGTCATAACATAACAATAATATACATACAAATTAAATAATTATAATAATTTAATAATAATAATAACAACAACAACAACAACAACAACAACAACAACAACAACAACAACAATAACAATACTAATACTTTTTCTACTACTACTTCTACTACTACTACTACTACCACTACCACTACCACTAATACTACTACTACTACTACTATTAATAATAATAATAATAATAATAACAACAACAACAACAACAACAACAACACTAATAATTTTTACTACTACTACTACTACTACTACTACTACTACTACTACCACTACCACTACCACTACCACTACCACTACTACTACTACTACTACTACTACTACTACTACTACTATAATAATAATAATAATAATAACAATAGTAATAATAATAAAATAATCATAATTGTTATTGATAAGACCCATACATTCTGCCGTTTACACTATTTTACTGCAACACCTAGTACCTAGCGTAGTTCACTGACGTCTAACTTATTTGTAAGTGAGAGGTTTCCGTTTACCAATATCGTACGCCTTGCGGCTTACGCTACAAAATTCCTTTGAACTCACGTAACGAAAAAGTGCTTTTGCGCAATTAGGCTCATATCGTATTGGCAAAACTCAATCACTGGAATATCATTAAGAGTAGCGTACCTTCGGCCTACCAAATAAACTTTTTTAAATGGTTCATTATCTTGTTTCTCAACAGAAAATAATTAGATCGCATGGCATGTATCTTGGGGAAATTATTGATGTACTCACAATAATGGGAAAGAGGTCAGATCAACGACACCTCCATAATTACACGTTTTTATTAACATGTATAAATAGTTTAAATGAGGATGTTATAGAGATTGTTTTTGCCTGAGGTGCAGCCATTGTGCATTCTAAAGATAGGTGATCAATATTGAACCAATGATTTGGTTTCTTACCTGCTGCTTTTGAACGAACGATTCAGCTCATTGGTCAAAAATGTATCACTCATCGCTCGCGAATGGGAGTATAGAGTAACTATTAGAGTAAAACTGCAAATTGCAAAACTGTTAAAAGCGTCATAACATAGTGTTGCTCTTACCAACATTTGGATGGATGCTGTTTAAAAAATATGGTAACCCTAGTAGTTTTGGAATTCAACATTTTTTTCAATTAACAAATAGTAATAATCTAATAACAACAAGGGAATGGTATGATGCTCCAGACACGACTTCAGCTTTGTTTTTCAACGTGTTTTTTTTTAATTTATCCCAGGGCATAATCTGTTTCCATGATAAAATCACACAGGGACATTAGCAATAAGCATGATTTATGTTACGGTAGAAATTTGCTTTTGTTGTTATTGAAATGCAAACAAACGTGATCAATGTTGAAACAAAACCGATTTTATCCACCAGTGCAATTCACCATTGTCTCTCATTACTTAGATCATACCTTACACTTAGTTCGCTTAAGGCGGGATGATTGATGCCTCGTTTCTAGGGTTGAAGATGAGAACTGTGTTGCGAGCTAAAAACAAATTGCGGATATTAACTTTCTCTTCAAATATTAGCTTACTTGCAGGACGGGAAGAGATAGCGCATGGCGAGAAAAGTGTTTTACATGCGACGACATGTACCCAAATAAAAAGCTGTAGAGCTAAAATAAAGATCACAGGGATGACAAGATTTCTTTAAAATCTGATAATGTATTATTTTTTATGCCATTGAAGAGTGACTTTGAACAGGTTGTGTGTAAAATTCTAACATGTGGCCACACACGGTTGACTTTAGAACGCCTTGTTTGCTTCATTTATACAAAGATTTATCAGGATACACAGGTGTATACAAACTATACATGTATACTCTCCAGGTGTATGTGTACGTTTAGTTGAAGATAAGAATTTCACAGAAATATATACCCATATAATACAGGCGTAGCTATTTCTAGTGTAGGTGTTTACATTCAGAACGCCCTCTGTTGACTTCCACAAAAATCCAACTTCCAAAACATTTGTTGTTTTAATTTTGTGATATTATGTAACTTGTGGCACCTGTTTGAAAACAATATTGGTATTTTTGCTTTGTAACCAAGAGTTAATGAATAAAAACAAACTTTCTCCATGTAAACTATACAGTCCTTTGCCTGTCAGTTGTCCAACTCAGACCAACAGAGGGCGTGCCAAATGTAAGCAAATGTCACCTCATTTATACATTTCATGACTCTACCATTTGATAACATGTACAGTAATATCGGTGGACTTTGCTAAAACGCAATGCTAACAAAAGCAATATTTACTCCCTATTCCAGAAAAATACAGAACTAATTTTTTTGGATTAAAAAATATTATTGTTATATTAATAATTTGCAAATATCATTTGCTAATCCCTAGATTAGAAATACACCTCTTTTTACAAAATAAAACTCACGTTATGTATAATTTAAACTGTTTTAACAGTTAATTAATTAAAATTATCTATAAGATAGAAGAACATTTAACATTTTATTAGCAATTGTTTATATAAAGACGTTACATAGATTGTTTTTTCAAAGCTGTAGCCATTAGTGCCTGCTCAAGTTATGTGATAAAGTTGTGACCAATGATTTGGTTTCTTACCTGTTGTTTTCGAAGGAACGATTCAGCTCATTGGTCATATGTATCGCTCATCGCTTGCGAATGATAAATATATAAACTGGCCTCAAAAAGAAACTTATAATTTTTCACAAGGTCATATCTTAAAATCCTCTCCATAAAAATGAAAAAAAATTGCACACATGATTACTTCAATACTCTACTCTAAACACTGGTCAGTAACCAAACAATTGTCCAACTGACACAACAGCAAAATGCACTGACATGCAACACCTTCCTGGACCACATTCACAGCACAACAGATTTCTTTGGCTGGGTTCCAATTATTCGCCTGTGAATGTGATCCCGGAAGCTGTTCCGTGTCAGTGCATTTTACTGTTGTGTCAGTTGGACAACTGCTTGGTTACTGACATGTGTTTAGAGTAGAGTATTGAAGTAATCCTGTGTGTATTTTTTGTTCATGTACAGGCGAATAATTGGAACCCAGCAAAAGAAATCTGTTGCACTGTGAATGTGGTCCATGAATGTGTTCCATGTGAGTGCATTTTGCTGTTGTGTCAGTTGGACAACTGTTTGGTTACTGACCAGTGTTTAGAGTAGAGTATTGAAGTAATCCTGTGTGCAATTTTTGTTCATTTTTATGGAGAGGATTTTAAGATATGACCTTGTGAAAAATTATAAGTTTCTTTTTGAGGCCAGTTTAGTAACTAGTAGTGTAAAACTGTAACTGTAACTGTACATGTAGTACTTGCTTGATCGTTTAAATTAAAGTACATGCATATGGAAAGCCAAATTGCATGATTACCAGAGTATCCAGTAAACATATGGTAAAGGGTGTTATTACGGTAATAACACATACCAAACAGAAAACAAATTCAATTCAGCAGTTTGTAGCGGAATTTGCTTCCCAGTTTAGATTTAGTACTTGATATTTATAATCAATTTTCAATATTTCCCAATATTACTTTCAATGAAATCATCATATATCATGATGCATTAACATAAAAACATCCACAACTTTATCCATCACTATAGTGAAAGCTCGTCCCTGTCGACAAATGAGCACGTCCACAATTGATCGTAGTTCAGCTGCAGTAGAGACAGTTGCGCGGCACACATAAACAAGCTTCACTTAGCGTTTATATACACGTAAGCAAAAGGTCGTCTAACATTGACCATAATATTGTGATTTTAAGCAATTTAAAAACAGCTCATTGCACCGCATGATAGAGTGTGATGTCAGTGATATTTGAGTAACCCAGACGAAGAAAACGCCGGAGTTATCAAAGCTGACCCTTCTCTTTTCAATCAATTTCCTGTGAGTTAGTGATATATTCAACGGTGACTAGATCCATTCAATGGACGAGTGAATGCCAGAGAGTGAGCGAGTGCTGTTGCTGTGCTATCTCACACCGACCCCATGCAGGAACAAGTGACTTTACCGTCGTGTACCATTTAGCTGAAACACGTTGGAATTAACCTGGCAATAATTTGTAAGTTTTATGATTTTATTTCATTATCACTATTTAATAATGCGTTACAAAATTGTGATTTTATTTCAAAAACATAAATCTTTCATTCGTCCAAAATGTCAATTTCATAAATAGAAATATGTAAAGAGTAAAATAAACTTGGTTTGTAATGTTTTTAAAGGAAGCATAGTAGTAGAAGTAGAGGTATAAGTTCAAAGTAGTAATAGTATAAGAGTGGGTGACGTAACAGTACTAGCAGAAACCGCAGTATTTATTCCAGTCGGAATTATCGACACTTTCTATTGTACTTTCTAAATGAAGTATTTTTGAGAAAATATGTTTGTGAGGTTATCCAGGTACCGGAAAATCAACAGCGCGATCAAACTTGCTGCCTTCGTTTGCCATTAACAACCTATGTCCTCTTGCGAGAAGATGAATTATACGATGATGATAACGATGGTGATGATAATGATGATGATGATGATGATGATAATGATGATGATGATGATGGGGATGATGAGGATAGTAGTAGTAGTAGTAGTAGTAGTAGTAGTAGTAGTAGTAGTAGTAGTAGTAGTAGTAGTAGTAACAGTAACAATAATAGAATAAACAATAAAGAAGATAATATAGTAATAATAATAATAATAATAATAATAATAACAACAACAATAACAACAACAACAACAACAACAATAATAGTAATAATAATAACAACGACAACAACAACAGCAATAATAATGATAATAATAACCAATACTTATTTAGTGCAAAATCGTACCATGCAGATGGGCTCATTTGAAAAACTAGAATTTTTATCAGTACAAATAACAAGCATCAATCTATAGCTCAAGATACATAAGCTTGGTTACATAAGTACTGTTTCGCTCTACTCTCGGTCAATGTATTTATTAATGTCAACATATACACATAGATTTACCATGGCTTAGTTCATTGATTGAAGCAGCTTTTGAAAATAAAACTATGAAGAGAATGCCGCCTCCAGCCGATTAAGAAATCTTGTCTTCCCTACTATCTCTTTACCTTAGGCAGTTGAAATATGACTATACACATTCCCTCCGAACTCAAAGGAATAGTCAGAAACACAGCATGCATTGCCATGCAGCAGAATCTTAAGTCGACTAATGGTGGATAGGTAATGCTCTAGTGGAATAAACAATGTGAAAAATGAGATTATGCATTTGTTACAGCTTTTTTCTGTTAGTACTGAAGTGTAGAGTTGCAATTGTAATTATATATTACCCGTAAATCAGATATATTGCTATGCTAGCGCGGTAATTATATAGACAAGGGCGATCCTCAATGCTTATATCTCTTTATTGCATTGCCAGATACGTTAACGAGCTACTGGTTTATTTATATACTTGTGTCAAGTTAATTTATAAAGGTTTATTTTAGATAATGTCGCATATAAATTATAGTGATTTACAGGAATTCACAACATGAATAGATATTAGATGAAATAATATTTAACAATAATACTTATAGTGATAATGATGATAAGAATAACAATAATATACATACAAATTAAATAATTATAATGATTTAATAATGATAATAATGATAATAATAATAATAATAATAATAATAATAATAATAATAATAATAATAATAATAATAATAATAATAATAATGATAATAATAATAAATGTAATATTAATAACAATACTACTAATACTACTACTACTACTACTACTACTACTAATAATAATAATAATAATAATAATAATAATAATAATAATAATAATAATGATGATGATGATGATGATGATGATGATGATGATGATGATGATGATGATGATACTACTACTACTACTACTAATAATAATAATACCAATATTTTTTCTATACAGTGCACAACTTATAAGTTCCCCCTAATGCTTTTTGAAATAAATCGAAACTTATTTAACGAAATGTAAAATTGTAAACAGTTATGAGTAACCTTATTTGTTTTACAAATCTGGGCCAATTTGTAGTGTCACACATCATTGCGTTTGGCCACAATGGTTCATTATGTAAAAAAAGAGGGAGTTTTAAAAGTTGCACCTGAGTCCATAGGAGTCAATTGTCAAACAATACAGTATGTTAGGCCTGTCCATGAAATGAAACTTAAAGTCTAGACGTTTAGTAGGGGATGTGTCCTCCTGCACTGTTGACAAGTGCATTGCAACGTCGCCGCATGCTGTTTATTAAATTCCGGACCCGTTGCTGGTCCATGTTGGATTGCTCGGGTTAGCTCTTGCAGTGTTGTGTTTTCATTGATAAGGTCCCAAAGATGCTCAATGGGGTTCATGTCAGGAGATTTTGCTGGCCAATCCATTCTTTCAATACCCTGATTCTCCAGGTATGCGTTCGTTATCATGGCACGATGAGGTGTAGCATTATCATCCATGAATATGAAATCTACACCAATAGCACCATGGTAAGGAACAAAATGTTGTGAGAGGATTTCATTAACATAACGAGCGCCATTAAGTCGACCTGGAACTTCTACCAGATCGGTTCTTCCATTGCTGCTAATCCCCCTAAAACATCACACTCCCCCATGATATTGGTCAACATCTCTTCTCCAGTACGTCTCCACACGCGGCATTATTAAAATGTGACTTTTCACATGTGATGAACTATTGGCGATGTGGTCTATTCTCACTGCAGTACATATCCCTTCCATCTCAGACATTTATCATTAAAAAGAAAAGAATAAAACACGTGCTTTGCTTTTGAAGAAGAAGAAGAAGAATACCAAAGATTAAGTTTTCTTTTACAAACACATGAATATCCCTGGCCTACTGTATTGTTTGAGAATTGAGTCCTATGGACTCAGATGCAACTTTTAACACTGTTTAAAACGGTCTCCTTTTTTTACATAACGAACCATTGTGACTGAACACAATGATGTGTGACGCTAAAATTTGGTCCACATGTGTAAAACAAATAAGGCTACCCATATCATTTTACAGGTTTGCATTTCGTCATTAGTTTTTGATTTTTTTTTTTTTTTTAATGTAGGGGGGAACTTATAAGTTGTGCACCCTACTACTACTACTACTACTACTACTACTACTACTACTACTACTACTACTACTACTACTACTACTACTACTACTACTACTAATAATAATAATAATAATAATAATAATAATAATAATAATAATAATAATAATAATAAAAATAATAATAATAATAATAATAATTAAATAATCATAGTTGTTAATGATACGACCCATGCATTCTGCCATGTATACTATTTTACTGCAACACCTAGTACCACTGACGTTCACTGACGTCTAACTTATTTGTAAGTGAGAGGTTTCCATTTACCAATATCGTACGCCTTGCGGCTTACACTGCAAAATTCCTTTGAAATCACGTAACGAAAAAGTGCTTATACACATTTACACATATCGTATTGGCAAAACTCAATCACTGGAATATCATTAAGAGTAGCGTACCTTCGGCCTACCAAATAAACTGTTTAAATTGTTCATTATCTTGTTTACTCAACAGAAAATAATTAAATCGCATGGCAAGTGTCTTGGGGAAAGTATTGATGTACTCACAATAATGGGAAAGAGGTCAGATCAACGACACCTTTATAATTACACGTTTTTATTAACATGTATAAATAGTTTAAATGAGGACGTTATAGAGATTGTTTTTGCCTGAGGTGCAGCATTCTAAAGATAGGTGATCAATATTTAACCAATGATTTGGTTTCTTACCTGCTGCTTTCGAACGAACGATTCAGCTCATTGGTTAAAAATGTATCACTCATCGCACGCGACTGGGAGTATAGAGTAACTATTAGAGTAAAACTGCAAATTGCGAAACTGTTAAAAGCGTCATAACATAGTGTTGCTCTTACCAACATTTGGATGGATGTTGTTTAAAAAATATGGTAACACTAGTATAGAATTCAACATTTTTTCAATTAAAAAATAGTAATAATCTAATAACAACAAAGGAATGATGCTCCAGACACGACTTCAACTTTGTTTTTGAACGGTTTTTTTTACTATTTATCCCAGTACAGGGCATATCTGTTTCTATGCTAAAACCACACAGGGACATTAGCAATAAGCATGATTTATGTTACGGTAGAAATTTGCTTTTGTTATTATTGAAATGCAAACAAACGTGATCAATGTTGAAACAAAACCGATTTTATCCACCAGTGCAATTCACCATTGTCTCTCATTACTTAGATCATACCTTACACTTAGTTCGCTTAAGGCGGGATGATTGATGCCTCGTTTCCAGGGTTGAAGATGAGAACTGTGTTGCGAGCTAAAAACAAATTGCGGATATTAACTTTCTCTTCAAATATTAGCTTACTTGCAGGACGGGAAGAGATAGCGCATGGCGAGAAAAGTGTTTTACATGCGACGACATGTACGCAAATAAAAAGCTGTAGAGCTAAAAGAAAGATCACAGGGATGACAAGATTTCTTTAAAATCTGATAATGTATTATTTTTTTATGGCATTGAAGAGTGACTTTGAACAGGTTTTGTGTAAAATTCTAACATGTGGCCACGCACGGTTGAATTAAGAACGCCTTGATTGCTTCGTTACAAAGATTTATCAGGATACACGTAAATTCTCCGTGGTCTGTGTTTGTTTGTGTACTACATTTGGTTAAAGATAAGAATTTCACAGAAATCTTCGTGATTTGTACCCATTATACATACGAAGCTATTTCGAGTGTGGGCGTTAATAATGAACCATAAAGTGACATTGTGGGTGACCTTTTGTTGGTGATGTCTGAGTACAGTTGACATTATCCTTGATAGATTAACAATCAAAAAATATGCTTCATGTATAGATGAGGTGACCGGTGACATCATATGTTTAATTCAGAACGCCCTCTGTTGACTATCACAAAAACCCAACGTGCAAAACATTTGTTGTTTTTATTATAGCTTGTGGCACCTGTAATGAAGTTTGAAAACACTTTTGGTATTATTTGCTTTAAAACCAAAAGAGTTAATGAAAATAACTTTCTCCGCGTAAACTATACAGTCCTTTGCCTAGCAGTTAGGTTGTCCAACTCAGACCAACAGAGGGCGTGCCAAATGTAAATAAATGTCACCTCATTTATACATTTCATGACTATATATCATTTGCTAACATTAACGACAAATGTGCGAACATTATAGTCTATATAGTCTATAACAAAGGCGACAAGTAGGAACTGCATGAAATACCGTGTGTGAGACTTTTCTGTTTGATGGAGGCTCATGGAGCCATACACCCGTACCCAAGACACTTGTGATTATGTTTTATTTTTTTGTCTTGTGCTTAAGAATTGACTAGCATAATGAGTTGACGGAAAACAAGCCGTCAGAAACGGCGTATCTCTATAGGTAGATAAAGCTGCCTTGAGGTTATTAGTAAGTATGACAATATTAAAAGAGTACTGTTACATCAATTTATATCCTCCTGAGGGATCTATGTTGATAATAACAAAGGACGTATCAAGCACTATTTCTTTACTGGTTATTGAAACACGAGGGCATTCCCGATACATCGATAGTTAACTTGGGCAAAAACCATACCGCAGCTATTAGTTTATTACCCTTCTATGTAGATACATGTACATCTTCTAGCCTATTCCAACCAACATGAGTATTGCAATGACAGATCGCTGAATGAAATACTCTAAAGGGACGTGGCTGAATTTTGTACTTTTCTACCTGTCAAGGTCATAAAGATAAAAACCATGTGAAAGATAAGTGACAAATTGAGTTCTTAAATGGAATAATTATACTTTAATAATTTACCTGCATAGAAATCAATTGAACTTTGCAATATCGAGACCTAAAGGGCCAATACTCTGTTTCTACCCGTATTCATTATTAAATTCCTAAAGTGCCAAAAGATAATGCTGTCAAACAATTGTGAGTCTTCCGTCTGCACTTTAAAGCATATTATTATACAATCCAATCTAGAATGGTTGACATCCTATTGTTTTTGCCCCGAAGGGTTGTCTTCAACCAAAGATGTGTATAATTATATTATTTATTTTATTTTTTTTTATTTGACTTATCGCAGTGATGGTGTAAGCCTTAAAATTCAGGCAGGGATGAGCATAATTTGTTCCAGCTTAAGGGCTGGGGTATGAACGTTTGGACAGTATTTATTTTGGGACATCAGAGCACATCAGACATATCGAATTGCATTCTGAATACGAAGAATGTCATTCTGATATCAAATAATTTTCATTTTTGAAATTCACAATTTAATACACATTTTATGGCAAATCATTAAAATTGATATTTTGATATTTAATAGTACTTGAAGTAAACTTTATAAATCTGATGATTTATACTTAAAGTGTATGTAGGTGGGATGAAAAGCCGACGATCAATTGAAAATTTTGACCTTTCGTATTGAAGATATGGATTTTTTCCCCAAAACACCAAAAAAAAATTGGTCTTTTTGGGACAAAAATCCATATCTTCAATATGAAAGGTCAAAATTTTCAATTGACCGTCGGCTTTTCCTCCCTGCTACATACACTTTAAGAATATATCATTAGATTTATATAATTTACTTCGAGGACTGTTATATATCAAAAATTTGAAAAATATCAATTTTTATAATTTGACATAAAATTTGTATTATATTGTGATTTTCAAAAAATGAAAATTATTTGATATCAGAAAGACATGCTTCGTATTCAGAATGCAATTCGATAGGGGTCTGAGGTGCTCTCATGTCCTACAAAAAATACTGTCGAAATGCAATAAACGCTCATTTTAGATCCCTTAACGGAGACATTTGCGAAAAAAATTTCAATTTCAGACTATATTAGCCCAAAATGAAGATGAATTTGGCTATTTGATGGGTTGGTGCGCGCGAAGCCCGTCAAGTTGGCAAGTTTATCCTATTTTGGTCCAAAACACGAAGTTTTTCAGGCTAAATATTGAGATTCATTAAAGAAAGCAATCCAGGTCAATTATTGTTCTTTGCATATGACGTAAGTAAAAAAAATTCCTGATTGAATGCACCGAAATTTATCCTGTATGGTCCATATACAGACAGCCACCAGATCATTCCAATTCTCCAGGATCGTCTACTCAACAGTGCAGCTTGTATCGGGATCAAAGAACAGTGGAGGCTATATTTCTTGAAGGCAAATGTCTCTTGATAGGAACTTTCTAATGAAAGTATGATATGCGTCGGAAGTTCCCAACACATGTCCGCACCTTTTCTGAGGAATCGGTTCAATTTGAAGCGACACACATACTTAACTAATTTTAATAGTTGCGGTGGAAGGTACAGCGAGTTGAAACACGATAGTTTGTACCTAGTATCAGTACCTGTCTTTAATATTCCTTATCTTCAAAGCCATTATCAAGTGTCTGTGCATTGTATGTTCAAGTTTTCAGACGTTATTCGATAATCTGAAAGAACGGAATGGCGATGATTGCTATCAGTTCAAGCCAATATCTAGCAAGCAGCCCACGGGGGCGGTTTGAAACCCTAAGCATATCCACACGACCTCTTTGGGATAAAGTTACGTGTGTTACTTTATTATATAACTTAACACATCTGCCGGGTCTTTTTTTTACCTTCACTTATTACTAGCCATGTAAGAAACTCGTAATTTCGGGCTAAATGTCTAGAAAAGCCTGTAGTGTAACGAAGTGACCGTGGTTTTTCCAAAGACATGCCGATGTATTTGAATGTCTCATTCGCAAGGTAGGTGTAATTGCTTCAAGCCGGGATCAACACCGTTTTTCCACTGTGGGTTGTGCTCATCTGAAATAAATCTCAATCGTAATGATACGCTGGAAACTATTTTCTGACATGTCTATGCTGAAAATTACACAACACGTACTTTGTAAATTAAGTTTTATTTCAATTGAAAGTCGGTAAATTAGGATTTTGTTTTGTGTGAGGACTTCGGTTGTTTGTGTATTTGTCAAAATGTACAATAGTTCAGTTGTAATTTACTTATGACATTTTCATAGAAAGTTGCCCCAGTACGGAAGCATTGGTTTCCAATAAGGACTCTCTTTTAATGCAACCCAGGACGGATTAGTACAGTCGGGAGGTTTTCACCATGTTTTCGAAAGTGGTTAAATTTTGGAAAAATTCAGGCAGGGATGAGCATAATTTGTTCCAGCTTAAGGGCTGGGGTATGAACGTTTGGACAGTATTTATTTTGGGACATCAGAGCACATCAGACATATCGAATTGTACGTTAATACGGGGAAAGTGGTTAAATTTTGGAAAAATTTGGAGGATTTCAGCTAGTTTTTGTATCAAGTAGCAAATGTAATGTTGCCTGTCATAATGATTACTGTATGTTCATTCGTTCTCAGCTGTACTTTCATATCTGAGTAATTAATTATGTCGAGTGCAAATGGGAATACATTAGTAACCCTTTTCACTTTATATATAATCTATAATTGGCGATAAAAAATGTATTGCTTTTGAATCAGAAGATATACAGGTATTCATAATAATTATTTATAACACGGCTACAATGTTGAATAACAATATTCAGTCGGATTTTTAACAAGCTTTGCTTTGGGCAGTGATAAGCATCATGCATGTTGTTGTGATTTTAAGCGCTTTTTAAACTGTCAGAGTCGACTTACTGTTTCTATTTGTCTCTGGATTTTTCTGTTTTTACCTCAGGATCCGTATTTTAAGTGTATGTAAATCTTTAATTAGACTCTGAAAACAACTTTTCATCGCAGTAATTGTTTTTCACTTAAAGCATGGCATAATCGCAATCGTTTCATAATTATTCGTATTCAACCGAGAATGGTTTAGTTTCAGGGGCTTGAATTTTAATATGAATTATGTATGAATCGATTAAATTAATCTGCATGAAATCTTTTGTGTTTCAAGCAAAATTGTTCTCTCATATTAATATTTTGCAAAAATCATTTGCTAATCCCTAGATTAGAAGTGCACCTCTTTTTACAAAATAAAACTCTCGTTATGTATAATTTAAACTGTTTTAACAGTTAATTAATTAAAATTATCTATAAGATAGAAGAACATTTAACATTTTATTAGTAATTGTTTATATAAAGACGTTACCACAGATTGTTTTTTCAAAGCTGTAGCCATTAGTGCCTGCTCAAGTTATGTGATAAAGTTGTGACCAATGATTTGGTTTCTTACCTGTTGTTTTTGAAGGAACGATTCAGCTCATTGGTCATATGTATCGCTCATCGCTTGCGAATGGTAAATATATAGTAACTAGTAGTATAAAACTGTAATTTGCGGAACTGTTAAAAGCGTCATAACATAGTGTTGCTCTTACCCTTTGTGTAACATTTGCATGGATATTGCTCCCACAAATGGTAACATTAATAAAATTTTGTTTTGTAGCATTTTTTCCCATTTCAATTTTAGCTAACCTCATAACAACACGGAAATGATAAATGATGCCCCAGACACGACTTTAAATTTGTTTTTCAACTTTTTTTGCTTTCATGCTAAAAACACTCTGTGACATTAGCAATAAAAATGATTTATGTTAAGAAATAAACCCATCACCATGCAGTGTTTTCAAAATTGCTTTTGTTATTATTGAAAGGCACATAAACATGATCAATGTTTAAACAAAGCCAATTTTACCCACCAGTGTAATTTACCATTGTCTCTCCTCACTTACCTTACACTTAGTTTGCTTAAGGCGGGGTGATTGATGCCTTGTTTCCAGGGTTGAAGATGAGAACTGTGTTGCGAGGTAAAGACAAATTGCGGATATTAACTTTCTCTTCAAATATTAGCTTACTTGCGAGTTGGGAAGAGAAGCGCATGGCGAAAAAGGTGTTTTACATGCGACAACATGTACGCAAATAAAAAGCTGTGGGGCTAAAAGAAAGATCACAGGGATAAAAAGATTTCCTTCAAATCTGATATTATAACTTTTATGACATTACAATGTGACTACACATAGCCACGCACGGTTGGATTTAGAACGCCTTTATCATGATACACAGGTATACAATGTATACATGTATATTCTCCGTGGGTGGTGCTTGTCTGTGTACTACCTTCAGCTAAAGATCGGAATTTCATAGAAATCTTTGTGCAAGTGCAGCTACCGTAGAATTCCGTCTAAAAGCATATATGCCTCTAAACGAGGGGTTTTTTTAACGAAAGATATGAATGGCCAATACCCTTCTCAAAAACATTGCAATAGATTGGTCTTACAAATATACATGTTTGTACAGCCGCCTTTATCAGTAATATAGTTGTTCAAACTCCAAATAACGTTTTTGTTGAAGAGTGTCTGCCTCTTGTCTCTTGTGTCAAAAAAACCTCGTTTAGAGGCATATATATGGTCGAATCAAACCAAAAGTGTCCACGGGCCAAAAATAAAAGTCCGAAATAAAAATGTCTCCACAATTTTTTCCTTTTGCCCATTGATTGATGACATATTGGCCTAATAGGAACCAAAAGTGCCATTACTAATCTTGAAAAATAAATCCAGGACGTGTGATAGTAAATGTGATATCAAAACCCAATGTTACCTACGAATACCACTAGGATGCTTTCACTATCGCAATACTAATCAACCTAAAACAAATGGAATATTCCCATTAATGCTTTTTTCGTGTAATGTAGACCACAGGGTGTCAGGAAAATGCTAGCTCAACCAGAAAATATTTGTTTTATTTTTATAACGCGATCAATATGATCTTAGTCAATTTATGCTAGTTTATTTTTGAAAATGAAGTTTAGGTCAGTTTCTGTATTTTATTTATCAAATGAGTATGAATCAATTTACACATTGTATAAGAACGAGTAGGATATATGTTTTCAAGAATATTAGGAATTATACACATACACCTAACGCTTTATACAATGAAAAGGTGAAGAAACCCGGGTATTCGTAGGTAACATGAGCGATTTAACAATATCTATATTGAGTTTAGAGGTTTAAATTTTGCTATTATGGTAATGAATTAATAAAATGGTAGTTTTAGATCTCTTTCAGATGGTACGTCCAAATGAATAAATGCTATTACCTTAGATCAAAAATTTTTTTGATGCTTTTAGCAAGATTTTGACCACTTCATTTTGATATACAAGTAGTTAATCAACAATTTTACATAATAAATAATTGTTGAATGAATCCGTATATGGGTAATAATAGTGTCCTGGGGTACCGCTTAAAGTTTTTGACAATTAATTTCCATAGGTAGGGACACTTCATTACACATGTCATGTATTATGCTGTATTCGTAAGTAACATTTCAGTATTTGTAGGTAAGAATTAGACTTTTGGTGGATATCGCAATCAAAACTTCATTTTATAAAGCACTTTGAATGTATTATTTTCTTTATGTGCGTTTATTGATACTTTAGACCCTATCATGTATTAATAATGTCGGTTCACAGCGGTTGAAAGAGGATTGAAGTAAGAAACAAAGGCACTAAAGTGACTTTAATTTGCTTAATTGCACACAAATCGCTTAAAACCGTTATTGCAGACTTGTGAAGTCCATCTTGGAGTCAGTTACGTCTTGTGGCCTTTCGTTTGAGGGCAACTACAATTAGCTTTATACCAGGGTCCATCACTGTGTTGTCTAGATCATGAGACAATGAGAACAGTCGTTTTTTCCATGGTATTCGAAGGCAACCTTAGCGAAAACATCAAAAGTTACCTTCGAATAAATCAATTTGGACACAAATTACTCAGAAACCAGAAGGTCGGTAAACATTTAAAATGAAGCACACATGACAGTTGACAAATCCAAGTATTTATCCCTTCTAATCTTCTTTGAATCTGATTTTTCTTTCAAATGAGCAGACCGTCGTCTATTTCAGTACATATTTTTCAACAATTAAGCCGTATTCAGTTTTGCATGGGGGGCATGTATGTGAATTCACAACTTTCATTGACATATGATTTGATAGCAAACATACAGGCCTTCGTTATGTACCAATATGGGCATTGGCATGAATGGCGGTGTTTCACAATACTGTCATGATGTCATATTGTATTCGTAGGTAACATTCGGTTACCGAAATTTACCTACGAATACTTGCTTTTATTGTTGACATCTCAGAAATATTTAAACGCAGGCTATTGAAACTTGGTAGAAATAAAGAGTGTATTACCCTGCACCTATTGCTTAACTATTGTTTACTATTCTCTCACTTTGTGGAAATGACACAGCTTTTAACATGTATTCGGAGGTAATGCATATTTTTACCAAACCTACCTTTGTGCCATTTAGAATTTCTGGCAGCTAAACACAATAATAAAGATGTCCGAATGCAATGCATTTCAGTATTGGACATATCAAAGCTTGTATCAATTGCGCATTTATTAGTGATTTCCATTTTTAAAGATATATCTAGTGCTATGAAAAATTGTATTCGTAGGTAATGTAAAAAATACCACTCAAAAATTATCACAAAAATTCATAATTATGTACAAATATGTGAAAAATTGAACAGGCAATCTTTGAATACACACCTTTCAGGAAATCAATTTAGATTCAATCCAATGACTTCTTTTCATAACTGATTTAGATGTTTTTAAAAATACTTTAAGAAATATTTTGTAAAAATGGGTAAAAATAGCATGTTTTGGGGTCTCTGTGTCTAAGTTTTTCACAGAAGGGGTCTTATTATATATGGCGCGAAGCGTATGATCAAGGCGAATAAACACAATACAAAAAACGAATGCCAATTGATTAATACTTTTAAGTTATGGCTCTGAACATGCCGTGTACACTTTTCGTTGGATTCGACCATATGCTTGTAGACGGAATTTTACGGTATTTCTTGTGTGGGTGTTACTAATGGTTCAAAAGCTGCCATTGTGTTCGGCCTTTTGTTCGTGCTGCCTGTGTACAGTTGATATTACCTTTGATAGATTATGGATCGAAATATCACCCTTATCAATACAATAATTGCTATACCATTTTGTAACTTTGAAATTATTACCAACAATATGGTATGTCAATAATATACATTTGTCTATGGAAATTTGCACAGTGATCCCGGTTTTGGAAAACACACATTGAAAGCAAATGCAATAAGTAGCCCGGTAAGTAGGCACAACCGTGTGTCTATTGATGGAGCCATAAACCCGCAAAGCACTTTCTATTTTTACAATCAAATTTGACTAAATCACGGGCAATTATAAATGCTAATGTCAATGATAGAAGCAGCTGCTCAATGATGAATTGTCTTATAGCATATGTGTTGGAGGAAAACAGCATTCAAGCAGTAAAAAGTACCACTACATCACAGAGTATATCCTCTGTTTCATTTTTAGTTATTTAAACGCGAATGCATTAAAGATGCAACATAGTTAACTTCGGCAAAAATTATATCGCAGCTATTACCCTTCTCTTCAATTCATTAGTATTGCAATACAAGGTCGCAGATAAAATATACTTTAAAGGAACGTGGCTAAATCATTCATCATTTAATAATTTGCACTTTTCTACCTGTCAAGGTCATTTAAGTGAGTATAATGATGAAAATCCTGTGATAGATAAGTTACAAATTGAGTTCTTGAATAGATTAATTATACTCTAATAATACTTTATCAGGATTTCAGTTTCATTATCATGCTTTAAACTTGTCCATATTACGTGGGAGTATAGTGCAAGCATCAAATCAGATTTGTAAAAGAATCGTTGCTTCGCAGGAATTATGCACAATTTCGCGCTGATACAATACATGCTGCGCATAAATATTTGTATATAAAAAATCTTGTGTCACCGATATAATAAAAACTATGATTATTACAGCTAGCACAGGACTTTCGCTCAGGGATGAAAATGCATAGGAAAATAATTAATTTGCATGAGTTCCGAATTCTTCCTACGAATTATAGTACGTACAGTTTTTGTTTTCTATCATACTACATTACTATTCATATAACTGACGTCTACCGAAGGGTTTTTTTTTTCGGCACGCTAAAGCGCCCGAATTTACCGCCAAACGAATTTTGCTAATTATCGGACTTCCTTTGCACTCATTTTGGTCAGAAAAATTAACCTACTGAGGACCACCCAGTGGGTCAACCTCAGCATAATTTGTACTCCTCTTATTATGAAAATATTTTTAAGGGCTGTTGATTGCAATGTGTCCATGATTTTTAGCCTAAATTTGGGCAGCAAACACTTTTTCAACATTGCCTCATTGCTCAATAATAAATAATCCTCTATGGAAGCGATACAAGTATGATAACATATTAAAGTTGAATGCACCGAAAGTTATCCGCTATGTTCAATAAAGACAGCCGCTAGATCATTGCAATTCCCCAGGATCGTTTGTTCAAACACATGGGCGGTATTCAGTGCAGCTTGAATCAGGATCAAAGAAAGTGCAGGTTATATCTCCTGATTGTATTATATGAAGGCAAATGTCTCTTGATAGGAACTTTCTAATGAAGTTATTAATAAGCGTCAAAACAAAGGTCCACACCTTTTCTGAGGAAAATAGTAGCGATGTAAGGTACAGCGAGTTCAAACACGATAGTTTGTACCTGTCTTTAATATTCACCATGCATTTCAAATTTATCTTCACAGCCATTGCCCCATTTTAAGTGCCTTGGGCATTGTAATGTTCAAGTTTTCACGCGTTATTCTCTAATCTGAAAGAAGGGAATGGTGATGATCGGTATTAGTCCAATGCAATATAGGCAGCCCATGGGGCGGTTTAAGACCGTATGCACATCCTCACGACCTCACGGGGATAATGTTTCTTGTTACTTTATACACCTTTAAACATCTACAGGGTCTTTTTTAGTCTTCGCTTATTACTAGTCATGTCAGAAACTCATCATTTCATTTCGGGCTAAATGTCTAGAGAAGCCTGGATGGTAACGAGGTGTCCGTAGTTTTCCCAAGGACCTGCCGATGCATTCCAATACTAGTAACTAGTATCTCATTTGCAAGGTAGCTGTGATTCCCGGGGCTGTGATTGCTTCAAGCTGTGATCAACACCATTTTCCACTGTGATTTGTGCTCCTCTCAATACAATCTGAATCTTCAGCGTCTTAATGATACGCTGGGAACTTTTTCCTTATAAGTGTATTCTTCTGTGCTGAAGATTACACAATATACTTTGTAAACTAATTGTTACTTGAATTGTCAATCGGTAAATTATGATTTAATGTTTTGTTGTTAAACTGTAGGATGATACGGATTGGGATATTCCCAATTTTTTTAACCGACGGTGAGATACAATATTACCTTTCTTTTTAAATATTACCTTACTTGAGGGACGGGAAGGGAAGCACATGATCAGAATAGAGTTCTTTACATGCGATGACATGTACACAAATAAATAGCTGTTGAGCATCAAGAAATATCCTATCAGGTTGAAAACGTTTCCTTCAAATCTGGTAATGTAATTTTTTTCCATTGAAGAGAAATTATTCCATTTGGACAGAATTCGTATATATGGCCACTCATGTATGTATTTCGCATTGTTACAAAGGTTTATCAGTATTAGTAACAAACATGTATTATGCCTATCCCTGTTATATTTTCCGTGAGTGGTGTTGTCTGTGAGGTAAATTCTAGTGTGGGTGTTTCTAATGGGCCCTGAGGTGCCATTACCATTGCAGGTGGATTTTGCTGGTGATATTTGAATACAGTGCAATCGAAAAGTCAGCTTCATCAATACATTTCATGACTGTACTATACCATTTGATAACCTTGACAAATTTATGAACAATATGACTGTCATATTGTCTATTTGTACGCTTATCCCGGTGTTGGAAAACGCACACTGCTAACAAAGGCGATTATTTTTACAAACATGACTAAATCATGGGTAATTACAAATGCTAATGTCAATGATAGAAGCAGCTGCTTTATGATGCATTGCCTTGTACTTAAAAATTGACTAGCATAAGGAGAAAACAAGCCGTCAAGAACAAGATATCTCAATATTCAGATAGAGCAGCTTACTATTTACTAGTCTCAGCTATTTCAGTAACTGGCACACTGTTTTGTAGACAAATATGTTGATAATAACAAAGGACGCATCACCCACAATTTTCAGTACTTATGAAAATCCCAATAAAGATGGTAATAATTTGAGTTCTTGAATAAATTAAATATTGCCGTTATCAGGATTTGAAATTGCAGTTTCATTACCTTGCTCTAACCTTATCCATGTTAAGTAAAAGCATCAGAACACAAAATCAGATTTGTAAAAGAATTATTGATTTGTAAAAACTATGAGGCAGTGGTGGCACCATATCTTTTTCCGGGGGGTGGGGGTGGGGGTTATGGTAGCGAAATCTGATTAGGAAAAAATGCCTAAAATTTGGTAGTTGTTGCCTGGTGAGATAATCTGTGATTTTGCTCTGACTGGGGGAAATGTCACTATTCTCCCTCTTCTCCTTCCACTGCCTAGAGTTGAAAAATAATAAGCTTTAGATGTAATTGTGTCGCCGACAATGAACACTGTGGTTATTACAGCTAGCACAGGACTTAAAAGCAATGTGTCATTGGTTGTGCCAATATTTCTATTTTCACAAAATGGATCAATGTTCTCGCTCAGGGATAAACATGTCTCGGCAAATATTAATTGGAACAAGTCAAAGAACCCATATCATGAGGAACAAGTGATAGACATAAGATTTTGTACTTCAAAATATTTTTGTAACAACGGAAAGGCATGGGTAATGGAGCTTACCTGAACGAGGTATTATATTTACAGGAACTCGATTATGTTTGGATTAGTAAATGTCTCCATGATTGCACTGAAACATAATTATATATACATTACGTGGATGTGTAGTATAATAATTTGCAGTATGTTTTTACATGACAGAGTCAAGAGAAATATGATTTGGTATATAACATAAAAATGTTAAGTTTATTAACAAAATACAATTTAGGATAAATACAAGTTTAGGAATCAAGTAGAACAAAACATATTCAGCATTCTTTATTTCTCAATAAATTCTGAAACTCAAATAACGTTTAACTGTTGTCTTAACGATTTAATATTTTATTGTCATTATTACGTCATCATTTATTCTGTTTTATCGGTGGCTAATCAAAGAAAGATATTCAGGCTCATTGGTTAATAATAAATCGCCTTTCGCAAGCGACGTATGTATGAAACAACTTTTAAAGTTTTAAGTTGAATGCACCGCAATAACTATCCAGCCAGAATTCCCCTGGATCTTCTGCTCAAAACATGTTATGCAGTCCAATATGTATCTAGGATCAAGAACGGTGGAGGGTTATATTTTTTGATTGAAATACATCAATGCCAATATCTCTTGAGGGGAATTTTCTAATAATGTTATTAATATACGTTGAAACTTCCAACGAAGGTCCGCACTTGTGTCCATCTTTTTTAAGGAGTCACACACAATACTAATCTTTAATAGCTGTGGTGTAAAGGAAAGCGAGTTCAAACACGATAGTTTGTACCTGTTGTTGACGTTGATATTGGTCTTTCAAATTTATCTTCACAGCCATTATCCCATGCTTGTGCCTTGGGCATGGTAATGTTAAAGTTTTCACGCGTTATCAGATAATCTGAAAGAAGGGAATGGCGATGACTGCTATCAGTCCGAGGCAATATCTAGCAGCCCACGTGTATGGCAAGCCAAGGGGGCCAAAAGCGTGGAACAGCTACGCGTAGCTTCTTTCTCGTTACGAGCAGCTGTTTGACCAATCAAAATAGTCAAATTTAATCACGTGGTTGGGTCGTTAACTGCGCGTAGTATAGTTATAGGTATCCTCTTTCACAATTATTATCTTGTAATTAATTTACGGAATTAGCATAGATAACGAACTGGTAAAGGAAGCCAAATCACAGCACGTGTCAAGAGAACATGTTGCTAATGCCTGGCTAAAATGACACAAAGCATATTTATTTAGTGTTTCCAAGTTTACACCGTGTTTAATAGCAAGTAACTTTATACTCGGGCTGTATTAGCGGTGCAGGGGATATGAGGTCAAACAACAACTACTACTGATGTAAAGCGCTGTGTAAAGACATTGCAGGGAAAGCGATATCACATGCCACTGTGTAAATATGGAGAGAGTAAAATGGGTCATCATTTTTTTCGGAACGAGGGTGTTCCTAAATTTACAAAAAGTCGGCGTCAATAAATTGCGGCCCTCATTATTTCGGCATCAAAATGTTATGACCCCCTACTCCCACCACCGATACACCTTACCCCTTAGACAGGCTAAAATTGTATTGAAATCAGTCTTTTGAATACAATAAACACACTATCTGTAGTCATCTTGTGACTCCCTACATTTTGTCATTATCAATTTATGACCCCCCTCCCCCTTATTTTTCTTTCCAAAAAAGTATGACCCCCTATATTTGGGATCCCTTCCGAAAAAATGATAGCCCCCTAAATATAGAACAATCATCATTCTGTTCAGATATTACTTTAATAGCACCTATACCATTTTTTGCTGATATACTACAGATATTTTCATTTACAAAAATTAACAACGTAATATTTGTGAGAGAGGATGTTTACATCAGCTCCACGTGTTTAAAACCGCGAATCTGATTGGTTAATAAGCTGCACGTAACGAGAAAGAAGCTGCGCGTAGCTAGTCCCACGTTCTGAGCCGCTTAGCTTGCCATACACGTGGGGTTTGTCACCGTATGTACATTCTAAGGACCTTACGGGGATAAAGTTTCTTGTTACTTTATACAGCTCTTCACATCTACCGGGTCTTTTTGAGCCTTCGCTTATTATTAGTCATGTAAGAAACTCATCATTTTGGATTAAATATCTAGAGAAGCTTGGAGTGAACGAAGTGTCCGTAGTTTTCCCAAGGACCTGCCGACGAATTTTAATATCTCATTCGTCAGGTAGATTTAATATTGCTTCAATCAATCCGTGATCAAGACCGTTTTCCACTGTGATTTTGTGCTCCCCTTAAATACAATCTGGTTCGATGGGAAATGATTTCTGATAAGAGTATTATCTACTTGAGATTGTTATAAGATTATGCCTATACAGCCTACATTTTATTTAAGAAATGTAAAACAAATTTCGTTTAAATTGTCAATCAGGGTTCAGGATTAAGGCTTTATTTTGTTTGTGGTGTTTCGGTTTCGGTTATTTGTTTGATTGTTAAACTCCTCTCCTGAAACGTTTCTGCTAGATCGGCTAGCGTCGTCAGTAGATGGTGATGCTGTGATAAAATAGTTGTCTTAGTTTATTACGTCAGAGTCAGAGGTTTTTCATTCAAATCTTTTCGAAACTCACTGTGAGAACCTTTAAGCATTTGGGCACTTTGCCAGTTTTTGTATCATTATGACAGCAAATGGGTGGGTTGGCTTCACACAAATTTGCATATAATATTGCTGTGTATCATATATTATAACCACAAGTGCATTGATTCGAACAGCTTTTGGCTGGTTTATACTTAGTCTTACTCTTATACCTGTATGTACCTTTAAATCACAAGACATAATTATTTATGCCACGGCTACAATATTGAATAACAATATTGAATCCGATTGATAGGAAATTTTGCTTTGGGCAGTGATAAGTATCATATGTATGTTATTATGATATAAGTGATTTTCCAACTCTCAGAGGCGACTTTCTGTTTTCTCTTTGTTTGGTCATTATCTCTTTCTTTATAGTAATTGTTTTTTTACATTTCATAACTGTTTTATAATTTATATTAAATTAAGAATGGATTTTCTGTAGATTGAATAAATATGAATTATGTATTATTTGTTATTTCAACGGTTAAAAATCGCGATTTGTATAGAAATGTATAAGTAACTATTCAGCGGCAAAAACAAAAATAACATACGTGTACATTGGAATGACTTCAGGACTCAAAATTACAATGTCGCATCTGCTTTGCAACACAGTATTACTAATATAAAAAAGTTTCCAATAATATTGTATACCTACGTGATACAATCCAACTGATCCTGATTAACTACTTTTCTATTTCCTGCGAGTATTTTTACTTGGATATAAATACTCTTAAGAATAGATATATAGTTTAAGATTATATTTCACTATTCAACAGGAAACAAAATCCTTCTCGCTGAGTGCTTATCATCAAAACATTGAATTTGTAGTGATGCTACAAAATAATGTGAAGTACAAAAATTCGCTTTTGAATGATGTATTATTTTCCCATCTGTATTAAAGCTATTAAGGGATCTGGAATGAGCGTTTTGAGCGTTTCGACAGTATTTTTTGCGGGACATAAGAGCACATCAGACATATCGAATTGCATTCTGAATACGAAGCATGTCTTTCTGATATCAAATAATTTTTGAAATTCACGATATAATACAAATTTTATGACAAATTATTAAAATTTGACATTTTTCACATTTTTAGTATATAACAGTCCTCGAAGTAAATTTTATAAATCTAATGACATATTCTTAAAGTGTATGTAGGTGGGAGGAAAAGCCGACGATCAATTGAAAACTTTGACCTTTCATATTGAAAGATATGGATTTTTTTCCCAAAAGACCTATTTTTTGTTGGTGTTTGGGGGAAAAAATCCATATCTTCAATACGAAAGGTCCAAATTTTCAAATGATCGTCGGCTTTTCATCCCACCTACATACACTTTAAGTATAAATCATCAGATTTATAAAGTTTACTTCGAGTACTGTTAAATATCAAAAATATCAATTTTAATCATTTGCCATAAAATGTGTATTACATTGCGAATTTCAAAAATCAAAATTATTTGATATCAGAAGGACATTCTTCATATTCAGAATGCAATTTCATATGTCTGATGTGCTCTAATGTCCCACAATAAATACTGTCGAAACGTTCATACCCCATCCCTTAATGCATGTATGTTTTTAAATGACAGAGTGAGAAGTAGAAAAATGTTAACAGCAATATAATTCGGTATAGAACATAAAAAATGTAAGATTTATTAGCGAAATGAAATGATTTAGGAATCACGTAGATCGCAACATATTCAGCATTCTTTATTTCTAAATGAATTCAAAAACACAAATAACGTTTAACTGTTGTCTTAATGATCTAATATTTTATTGTCATTATTACGTTTATCATGTTTTATCTGTGGATAACCATGATAATACTCGTTCCATACTTAACGCAGTTTATATCGCATCAAAGAAAGACATTGAGGCTCATTGGTCAATAATGAAGCGAATAATTTCGTAAGCGACGTACGCCACTTTTAAAGTTTAAAGTTGAATGCACCTCAATAAACATCCAGCCAGATCATTTCAATTCCCCAGCATCTTCTGCTCAAAACATGGTATTCAGTCCAATATGTATATAGGATCAAAGAACGGTGGAGGGTTATATTTTTTGATTGAAATACATCAAGGCCAATATCTCTTTCAGATGGGAATTTTCTAATAATGTTATTAATATGCGTTGTAACTTCCAACAAAGGTCCGCACTTGTATCCATCTTTGCCTAGGAATCGGTTCAATTTGAAGCCATACACAATACTAATCTTTAATAGTTGTGGTGTAAAGTTCAAACACGATAGTTTGTACCTATAGTTGACGTTGATATTCCCTGTCTTTCAAATTTATCTTCACAGCCATTATCCCATGCTTGTGCCTTGGGCATGGTAATGTTCAAGTTTTCACGCGTTATCCGATAATCTGAAAGAAGGGAATGGCGATGACTGCTATCAGTCCGAGGCAATATCTAGCAGCCCACGTGAGGTTTGTCACCGTATGTACAGTCTCAGGATCTTACGGGGATAAAGTTACTTGTTACTTTATACACCTCTTTACATCTACCGGGTCTTTTTGAGCCTTCGCTTATTATTAGTCATGTAAGAAACTCATCATTTTGGATTAAATGTCTAGAGAAGCTTGGAGTGAACAAAGTGTCCGTAGTTTTCCCAAGGACCTGCCGACGCATTTTTATATCTCATTCGCAAGGTAGATTTAATATTGCTCCGTTTTTCACTGAGATTTTGTGCTCCTCTTAAATACAATCTGAACCTTAATGGTACGGTGGAAGATTAGTCCTACACACCTTACCAAATTTTGTTTTGGTGTTTCGGTTATTTGTTTGGTTGTAAACTGTAAATAGTTAATTACAGAGTGTAACTTCAACAATACACTATCTCTCCTCACCTGATAAACGTTTTCGCTAGATCGGCTAGCGTCTTCAGCAGATGGTGATACTGTGATAATTTATTAAACATCTTCATAGTGGATTACCATACTCAGTGTCGAAGCATTTTCTTCCACATTGACTCTCTTCTAATGCATTGAAACTTGAGAGTCAGAGGTTTTTCTTTTCGAAACTCACTCTAAGAAGGTACGGATCATTTCTAATTTTGAAACATTTGAAGGGTATTCTCCATTTTTTGTATCATTATGACAGCAAATGTGTGGGGTGGTTCGCCCAAATCTGCAAATAATATTGCTGCCTGTCATATATTATTACCGCATTATTTCGAACAGCGTTTGGCTGGTTTATACTTAGTCTTACTTTTATATCTAAATGAAATGCATTTCTGTCTGCACTTGACATACTTAAGATAAAATATACCTTTAAATCACAAGACATACAGGTGGTCGATAATTATTTATGCCACGGCTACAATATTTAATAACAATATTCAATCTGATTGATATCAAGCTTTGCTTTGGGCAGTGATAACTGTCAGAGTCGACTTACTGTTTCTATTTGTCTCTTGATTTTCTCTGTTTTTACCTAAGGATCCGTATCTTTCTTAAGTTTATGTAAAATAATATTTATACTCTCAAAACAACGTTTCATCGCAGTAATTCTTTTTCACCTGAAGCATGGCAAAATCGTTTTATAATTATTCATATTCAACCGAGAATAGTTTAGTTGCTGGGGCTCGAATTGATGACTTATGTATTAAGCGATTAAATTATCTTGCATGTAGTGTTTTGTGTTTGAAGCAAAATTGTTCTTTCATATTAATATTTGCAAAAAAATCACTTGCTATTCACTAGATTAGAAATGCACCTCGTTTAAAAAAATAATACTCACGTTATGTATAATTTAAATTGTTGATTATCTTGAATGGTAAAAAGTTGACGATTACATCGTTTGTTCTCTTCTTGGGTAAAATAGTTGAACGTTGAAAGTAGAACAACATCAATCAACAAGATTACTATTTGTTTAAAGGCGTTACACAGATTGTTTTTGTCAAAGTTGTAGTCATTATCGTTACGGTAGTGCCTGCTTAAGTTATGTGATAAAGTTGTGACCAATGATTTAGTTTCTTACCTGTTGTTTTCGAAGGAACGATTCAGCTCATTGGTCAAATTAATCGCTCATCGCTTGCAAATGGTAAATATAGAGCAACAACATGAACAAGTAGGACAGTGTAAAACTGCAAATTGCGGAACTGTTAAAAGCGTCATAACATAGTGTTGCTCTTACCCTTTGTGTAACATTTGAATGTATATTGCTGCCATAAATGGTAACATTAATAAAATTTTACAATGTAGCATTTTTTTCCATTTCATTTTATCTAACCTGATAACAACACGGAAATGATAAATCATGCCCCAGACACGACTTCAAATTTGTTTTTCAACTTTTTTTGCTTTCATGCTAAAAACACTCAGTGTTTTCAAAATTGTTTTTGTTATTCTTGAAAGGCACATAAACATGATCAATGTTTAAACAAAACGGATTTTACCCACCAGTGTAATTTGCCATTGTCTCCCATCACTTACCTTACACTTAGTTCGCTTAAGGCGAGGTGATTGATGCCTCGTTTCCAGGGTTGAAGATGAGAACTGTGTTGCGAGCTAAAAACAAATTGCGGATATTAACTTTCTCTTCAAATATTAGCTTACTTGCGGGACGGGAAGAGAAGCGCATGGCGAAAAAAGTGCTTTACATGCGACGACATGTACGCAAATAAAAAAAGCTGTGGAGCTTCAAGAAAGTTCCCAGGGATGAAAAGATTTTCTTCAAATCTAATAATGTCATTTTTATGCCATTGAAAAGTGACTTTGAAGAGGTTTTGTGTAAAATTCTAACACAAGGCCACGCGCGGTTGGATTGAAAACGCTTTGTTCCCATCGTTACAAAGATTTATCAGGATACACAGGTATACAATACATGTATATTCTCCGTGTGGGAGGTCTGTGTGCTACTTTTAGTTAAAGATAAGAATTTCATAGAAATCTCTGTGCAAGTGCAGCTATTTCTTATGTGGGTGTTCATAATGGTCCAAAAGCAAGCTGCCAGTGTGGGTGGCCTTTTGATGGTGCTGACTGTGTACAGTTGACATTATCGTTGATAGATTGTGGATCGAAATGTCACCTTCATCAATAAAATGTATTACTATACCATTTTGTAACTATGAAATCATTACGAACAATATGTCAGTAATCTAAATTAATATATGAAAATTTGCCCAGTGGTCCCGGTTTTGGAAAACACACATTGAAAGCGAATGCGATAAGTAGGCACAACTGTGTGTCTATTTGATGGAGCCATAAACCCTCAAGACACTTGTGATTATTTTTTATTTTTACAAATTATATAATTTGACTAAATCACGGGTAATTACAAATGCTAATGTCAATGATAGAAGCAGCTGCTCAATGATGTATTGTCTTATGCTTAAGAATTGACTAGCATATTGTGTTGGAGGAAAACAAGCCACCAGGAATAGGCAGAAAAAGCCGCCGGTTACTACTAAGTATTCAAGTACTACTACATCACAGAGTATATCCTCTGATGGTTGTGTTTTGTTGACAAATATGCTGATAATAACAAAGGATGCATTAAGCACTATTTCTTTACTGGTTATTTAAACGTGAAGATATTAAAGATGCAATATAGTGAACTTCGGCAAAAATTATACCGCAGCTATTACCCTTCTACGTAGATACAGTCATTAGTATTGCAATACAAGGTCACAGATAACATACTTTAAAGGGACATGGCTTAATCATTCATCATTTAATAATTTGCACTTTTCTTCCTGTCAAGGTCATTTAAGTGTATATAATGATGAAATCCTGTGATATATAAGTTACAAATTCAGTTCTTGAATAGATTAATTATACTTTAATAATACTTTATCAGGATTTCAGTATCATTATCTTGATTTAACCTTGTCCATATTACGTGAGAGTATAATAGTGAAAGCATCAGATTTGTAAAAGAATCGTTGCTTCACAGGAATTATGCAACATTTCGCGCTGATGTAATACCTGCCTGCACATAAATATTTGTATACAATAATGGCACTTTAAAATGTTATATGTTAAGTGCGTGTTGTTTTACTCTTAGAGTTAAATAGGTATAAGCTTATACATGTTCTTGTGTCACCGATATAATGAAAACTATGATTATTACAGCAAGCACAGGACTTTCGCTCAGGGATGGAAATGTATCGGAAAAAAATAATTTGCATAAGTTTATACCACGGATTACAGTACGTATAGTTTTTTCTATTATACTACTATTCAAATAATCGACGTCTGCCGAAAGGTTTTTTCGGCACGCTAAAACGCCCGAATTTACCGCCAAACGAATTTAGCTAATTATGGGACTTCCTTTGCACTCATTTTGGCCAGAAAAATTAACCTACTGAGGACGACCCGGTTGGGCAACCGCAGCATAATTTGTGCTCCTCTCATTTTGAAAATATTTCAAGGGTTGTTGATTTCAATGTGTCCATGATTTTTAGCCTAAATTTGGGCAGCAAACACTTTTTCAACATTGCCTCATTGCTCATTAATAAATCCCTCTATGGAAGCGATGCAAGTATGATAAAAGTTTGAAGGTGAATGCACCGAAAGTTATCCGTTATGTTCAATAAAGACAGCCGCTAGATCATTGCAATTCCCCAGGATCGTTTGTTCAAACGCATGGAGGGTATTCAGTGCAGCTTGAATCAGGATTAAAGAACACTGCAGGTTATATTTCTTGATTGTATATGAAGGCAAATATCTCTTGATAGGAACTTTCTTATAAAGTTATTAATAGCGTCGTAACTTTTTCCAACAACGGTCCGCTCCTTTTCTGAGGAATCGGTTCAATTTGAAGCGACACACAATACTTACTAATTTTTAATAGTAGCGATGTAAGGTACAGCGAGTTCAAACACGATACTTTGTACCTGTCTTTAATATTCACCATGCATTTCAAATTTATCTTCACAGCCATTGCCCCATATTAAGTGCCTTGGGCATGGTAATGTTCAAGTTTTCACGCGTTATCCTCTAATCTGAAAGAAGGGAATGGCGATGATCGGTATTAGTCCAATGCAATATAGGCAGCCCATGGGGCGGTTTAAGACCGTATGCACATCCTTACCACCTCACGGGGATAATGTTACTTGTTACTTTAAACACCTCTAAATATCTACAGGGTCTTTTTTTATTTTAGTCTTCGCTTATTACTAGTCATGTCAGAAACTCATCATTCCGGGCTAAATGTCTAGAGAAGCCTGGATGGTAACGAAGTGTCCGTTTTCCCAAGGACCTGCCGATGCATTTCAATACTAGTATCTCATTCCCGGGGCTGTGATTGCTTCAAGCTGTGATTTTCCACTGTGATTTGTGCTCCTCTCAATACAATCTGAATCTTCAGAGTCTTAATGATACGCCTGGAACTTTTTTCTTATAAGAGTATTAAATCTACTTGACACGTTTTCTGTGCCGAAGATTACATGCTGAAGGACGCATCAAGAACAATAAGGTTGCAGAATAAAATATAGGCCTACTTTGTAAACTAATTTTTATTTGAATTGTCAATCGGTAAATTATGATTTAATGTTTTGTTGTTTAACTGTAGGACGATACGGTTTGGGATATTCTCATTTTCTTTTTTAACCGACGGTAAGATCAATATTACCTTTCTCTTTAAATATTAGCTTACTTGAGGGACGAGAAGGGAAGCGCATGACCAGAATAGAGTTCTTTACATGCGATGACATGTACACAAACAAATAAATAGCTGTTGAGCATCAAGAAAGATCCTATCAGGATGAAAACATTTCCTTCAAATCTGGTAATGTAATTTTTTTCCATTGAAGAGAAATTAATCCATTTGGACAGAATTCGTATATATGGCCACTCGTGGATGTATTTCAGTATCAGTAACAATCATGTATTATGCCTATGCCTGTTATATTCTCCGTGAGCGGTGTTGTCTGTGAGGTAAATTCTAGTGTGGGTGTTTCTAATGGGCCCTGAGGTGCCATTACCATTGCAGGTGGATTTTGCTGGTGATATCTGAATACAGTGCAATCGAAAAGTCAGCTTCATCAATACATTTCATGACTACAGTTTGTCCACTCTTAAGTACAAAGTGACAACGCACGCGGAAACAGTGCCTAGTGCTGCGTCTCTATTGCAGGTATGCGTGCCTTCAAAGTCGGCACAATGTGTGCAACAGCGTTGGTACTTTGTACTTCAGAGTAGACTGACTGTATACTATACCATTTGATAACCTTGACAAATTTACGAATAATATGACTGTAATTTTGTCTTTTTGCGCGTTTGTCCCGGTTTTGGAGAACGCACACTACTAACAAAGGCGATTGTTTTTACAAACTTGACTAAATCGCGGGCAATTACAAATGCTAATGTCAATGATAGAAGCAGCTGCTTAATGATGCATTGCCTTGTACTTAAAAATTGACTAGCATAAGGAGAAAACAATCAGCTTACTATTTCAGTAACTCACACTACTGTTTTGTAGACAAATATGTTGATAATAACAAAGGACGCACCACCCACAATTTCTTTAAGGTCGCAGAATAAAATATAGGACTACTTGGCCAAAATTACTCGGTATTTAATAACATGTAGGCCTACTTTATACCTTGAAGGTAATTTAGATGTATTGTACTTAATGAAAATCCCAATAAAGATGGTAATAATTTGAGTTCTTGAATAGATCAAATAATCTTGCCGTTATCAGGATTTGAAATTGCACTTTCATTACCTTGCTTTAACCTTATCCATGTTATGTAAAAGTATCAGAACACAAAATCAGATTTGTAAAAGAATCATTGATTTGTAAAAACTATGAGGCAGTGGTGGCACCATCACTTTTTCCGGGGGGGGGGGGTATGGTAGTGAAATCTGATTAGGACAAAAAGTATTTGTTGCCTGGTGAGATTATCTGTGATTTTGCTCTGACTTGGGGGAAATGTCACTATTCCCCCTTTTCTCCTTCCACTGCCTAGAGTTGAAAAGTAATAAGTTTTAGATGTAATTGTGTCGCCGACAATGAACACTGTGGTTATTACAGCTAGCACAGGACTTAAAAGCAATGTGTCATTGGTTGTGCCAATATTTCTATTTTCACATACGGATCAATGTTCTCGCTCAGGGCAAATGTCTCGGCAAATGTTAATTGGCACAAGTCAAAGAACCCATATCATGACGAACATGTGATAGACATAAGATATTGTATTTCAAAATATTTTTGTAACAACACATACGGAAAGGCACGGGTAATGGAGCTTACCTGAGCAAAGTTTTATATTTACAGGAACTCAATATATTTGGATTAGTAAATGTTTCCATTTAATATTACATGATTACACTGGGCCATGACTCAGAGAATAGAGCAGAAGTTGAGAGTGGCTCAACACAGAATGGACAGGAGCATACTAGGGATCACAAATAGAGACAGAAAAACAAAGGAGTGGGTCAGAAACATGACACAGTTCACCGATGTCATCCAGACTGTGAAACAAAAGAAGTGGTCTGGGGCTGATCACCTAGCTAGAACATCAGATGGACGATGGACCAAACTGGTTACAGAATGGATACCTAGAAATGGTACTAGGCACCCAGGAAGACAGAAAGTTAGATGGAGAGATGAAATTACAGAATTCCTTGATGTAACCTGGATGAGAAAGAAGTGGAATAAATCAGAGTTGCGTCGGCTTTGAGAGGCCTTCACCATGCAGTGGGTCGACGATGGCTTAGGATGATGATGATGATGATGATGATGATGATGATATATTCAGCATTCTTTATTTCGCAATGAATTCTGAAACTTAAATAACGTTTAACTGTTGTCTTAACGATTTAATACTTTATTACGTCATCATTTATCCCGTTTTATCTGTAGATAATCATGATAATACTCGTTCCATTCTTAAAGCAGTTTATATCGCATCAAAGAAAGACATTCAGGCTCCTTGGTTAATAATGAATCGCCTTTCGCAAGCGACGTACGTATGAAACAACTTTTAAAGTTTAAAGTTGAATGCACCTCAATAAACATCTAGCCAGATCATTCTAATTACCCAGGATCTTCTGCTCAAAACATGTTATTCAGTCCAATATGTATCTAGGATCAAAGAACGGTGGAGGGTTATATTTTTGATTGAAATACATCAAGGCCAATATCTCTTTCAGATGGGAATTTTCTAATAATGTTATTAATATGCGTTGTAACTTCCAACGAAGGTCGGCATTTGTGTCCATCTTTGCCAAGGAATCGGTTCAATTTGAAGCCATACACAATACTAATCTAAAATAGTTGCGGTGTAAAGGAAAGCGAGTTCAAACACGATAGTTTGTACCTATAGTTGACGTTGATATTCCCTGTCTTTCAAATTTATCTTCACAGCCATTATCCCATGCTTGTGCCTTGGGCATGGTAATGTTCAAGTTTTCACGCGTTATCCGATAATCTGAAAGAAGGGAATGGCAATGACTGCTATCAGTCCGAGGCAATATCTAGCAGCCCACGTGGGGTTTGTCACCGTATGTACGTTCTCAGGATCTTACGGGGATAAAGTTTCTTGTTACTTTATACACCTCTTCACATCTACCGGGTCTTTTTGAGCCTTCGCTTATTATTAGTCATATAAGAAACTCGTCATTTTGGATTAAATGTCTAGAGAAGCTTGGAGTGAACGAAGTGTCCGTAGTTTTCCCAAGGACCTGCCGACGCATTTTAATGCCTCATTCGCAAGGTAGATTTAATATTGCTTCAATCAATCCGTGATCAAGACCGTTTTCCACTGTGATTTTGTGCTCCTCTTAAATACAATCTGAACCTTAATGGTACGGTGGAAGATTAGTCTTACACACCTTACATCTTATTTAAGAAAGGTAAACCAAATTTTGTTTGTTGTGTTTCGGTTATTTGTTTGGTTGTAAACTGTAAATAGTTAATTACAGAGTGTAACTTCAACAATACACTATCTCTCCTCACCTGAAACGTTTTCGCTAGATCGGCTACCGTCTTCAGCAGATGGTGATGCTGTGATAATTAAACATCTTCATTGTGGATTACCATACTCAGTGTCGAAGCATTTTCTTCCACATTGACTCTCTTCTAATGCAATGGAACTTGAGAGTCAGAGGTTTTTCTTTTCGAAACTCACTCTGAGAAGGTCCGGATGATTTCTAATTTTGAAACATTTGAAGGGTATTCGCCAGTTTTTGTATCATTATGACAGCAAATGTGTGGGGTGGTTCGCCCAAATCTGCAAATAATATTGCTGCGTGTCATATATTATTACCGCATTTGGCTGGTTTATACTTAGTCTTACTTTTATATCTAAATGAATTTAAATAACTCATGCATTTCCGTCTGCACTTGACATACTTAAGATAAAATATAACTTTCAATCACAAGACATACAGGTGGTCGATAATTATTTATGCCACGGCTACAATATTGAATAACAATATTCAATCCGATTGATATCAAGCTTTGCTCTGGGCAGTGATAACTGTCAGAGTCGACTAACTGTTTCTATTTGTCTCTTGATTTTCTCTGTTTTTACCTCAGGATCCGTATTTTAAGTTTATGTAAAATAATATTTAGACTCTCAAAATAACGTTTCATCGCAGTAATTCTTTTTCACCTGAAGCATGGCAAAGTCATTTTATAATTATTCGTATTCAACCGAGAATGGTTTAGTTGCTGGGGCTCGAATTGATGACTTATGTATTAAGCGATTAAATTATCCTGCATGAAGTGTTTTGTGTTTGAAGCAAACTTTAAAATTGTTCTTTCATATTAATATTTGCAAAAAATCATTTGCTATTCACTAGATTAGAAATGCACCTCGTTTAAAAAAATAAAACTCACGTTATGTATAATTTAAATTGTTGACAATTACATCGTTTGTTCTCTTCTTGGGTAAAATAGTTATGTAGTCCCACTATGAGAAGTAGAACAACATCAATCAACAAGATTAGTATTTGTTTTTATAAAGGCGTTACACAGATTGTTTTTGTCAAAGTTGTAGCCATTATCGTAGTGCCTGCTTAAGATATGTGATAAAGTTGTGACCAATGATTTAGTTTCTTACCTGTTGTTTTCGAAGGAACGATTCAGCTCATTGGTCAAATGAATCGCTCATCGCTTGCGAATGGTAAATATAGAGCAACAACATGAACAAGTAGGACAGTGTAAAACTGCAAATTACGGAACTGTTAAAAGCGTCATAACATAGTGTTGCTCTTACCCTTTGTGTAACATTTGAATGTATATTGCTGCTACAAATGGTAACATTAATAAAAGTGTTCAATGTAGCATTTTTTTCCATTTTATTTTATCTAACCTGATAACAACACGGAAATGATAAATGCTTCCCCAGATACGATTATAACTTTGTTTTGAACTTTGTATGCTCTAGGACATATTTGGTTTCATGCTAAAACACTCAGGGACATTAGCAATAAAAATGTTAAGACATAAACCCATCACCATGCAGTGTTTTCAAAATTGCTTTTGTTATTCTTGAAAGGCACATAAACATGATCAATGTTTAAACAAAGCCAATTTTACCCACCAGTGTAATTTACCATTGTCTCTCCTCACTTACCTTACACTTAGTTTGCTTAAGGCGGGGTGATTGATGCCTCGTTTCCAGGGTTGAAGATGAGAACTGTGTTGCGAGCTAAAGACAAATTGCGGATATTAACTTTCTATTCAAATATTAGCTTACTTGCGGGTTGGAAAGAGAAGCGCATGGCGAAAAAAGTGTTTTACATGCGACGACATGTACGCAAATAAAAAGCTGTGGGGCTAAAAGCAAGATCACAGGGATGAAAAGATTTCCTTAAAATCTGATAATATAATTTTTCATGCCAGTGAAAAGTGACTTTGAACAGGTTGTGTGTAAAATTCGAACACATGGCCACGCACGGTTGGATTTAAAACGCTTTGTTCCCATCGTTACAAAGATTTATCAGGATACACAGGTATACAATACATGTATATTCTCCGTGTGGGAGGTGTTTGTGTTTGTCTGTGTGCTACCTTTAGTTAAAGATAAGAATTTCATAGAAATCTCTGCAGCTATTTCTTATGTGGGTGTTCATAATGGTCCAAAAGCAAGCTGCCAGTGTGGGTGGCCTTTTGATGGTGCTGACTGTGTACAGTTGACATCATCGTTGATAGATTATGGATCGAAAAGTCACCTTCATCGATAAAAAATAATTGCTATACCATTTTGTAACTTTGAAATTATTACGAACAATATGTCAGTAATATAAATTAATCTATGAAAATTTGCGCGGTTGCCCCGGTTTAGGAAAGCACACATTGAAAGCAAATGCGATAAGTAGCCACAACCGTCACGTGTGTCTAATAATGGAGCCATAAACCCGCAAGACACTTGTGATTTTTATTTTATTTTTACAAACTAATTTGACAAAATCACATGTAATTACAAATGCTAATTTCAATGATAGAAGCAGCTGCTCAATGATGTATTGTATTATGCTTTTGGTAAAAACCACATGTGCCTGCTCACGGTCAAAATTTTTTATTGCATGAGGCGAAGGGGCTTTGGTAGTAGGTTACAAAAAGTCACATAAAAATTCCTCCGGAGCTTGTTGCCATAGCAACGGCAGATTTTATGATTTTAGCGGTTTTTGCTTATTTTGGGGTGAAAATAAGAGAAAATATACACTTTTCTGAATTGCGCTTGACTTAAAATTTGAGGTCAAATTAAAAAAGCAACCTTATCACCATAAAGTACCATCTTTGCTCTTTTCACAGGTGCAAAACATATTTCAATAATATTTCCCCATGTGTAATTTTAGGGTTGGGCAACATTGATATTTTAGCACTTTTGAAAAAATTACATTTTTACCCTATCTTTGAAGTCAAAAAACTAATTTTGCTTGAGCACCCAGAATTATTTTCTCTTTGGTGGTACTTGAGCAGACATTGCCCCTTCCAAATCTGGTAAAAAAACTCTGGGGCTATTTGTCCTGTAAAGCCAGTGTTGCCAGAAAGTTTGCCAACTTTCAAAAAAATGCATTTTTCGAAATAATGCATTTTCTACATATTTTCTCATATAACTTTTTATACGACCAACTTAATTGAAATATTGACCCTTTGCGTACAAGATTTGACACACAACTGCTTCCGGAAGCAACACTTAGAGGCTGCAGAAGAGTTGTGTTCTGCAAAAACCGGTATTGCCAGAAAATCCGACTTTTTAAATCTATAGATATTTCCAATAAGCGCATTTACTACAGGCTCTAGGGAGGAGTTCGTGTACATGACTCTTTTACATGAGCATTTTCATGTTATATAAATTATGCAAAGACCTTCAAAAATTTTGAGTAAGAACATCAGATCAAGTGCAATCAAAAATGGCGTCCAAAATGGCCGCCAAATAGGGATTTTCCATTAAAACACACTATAGCAACATACAAATGATCTAATGATGAAAAAATATCGATACAATATGTTTCTAATCAACGGAAATACATATATGCCCATTTTGTTTCATTCGGATTTTTAAAATTCAAAATGGCGTCCAAAATGGCCGCCGGAATAGCCTATTTCCATTGAAATACACTAGAGCAAGTTGATATAATAATAAAGTATTCTCAGTGGAATTAATTTGTATAACCAAAGGAAATAAATATGCACACAATTTGTTTCATTGGTATCTCTCAAATTCAAGTGTTGCCAGAAAGTTTCCCAATTTTTTAAACTGCATTTTTCAAAATAATGCATTTTCTACATTTACTCATATAACTTTTTACACGACCAACTTAATTGGAATAGTTACCCTTTGCATACAAGATTTGACACACAACTGCATCCGGAAGCAACACTTAAAGGCTGCAGAAGAGTCGTATTCTGCAAAAACCGGTATTGCCAGAAAAGCTGACTTTTTAAATCTATATTTCCAATAAGTGCATTTTACATAATTAAATTTATTTAATTATTTTAACTGTTACCGTTATTTTATCTAGCTTTATCTGTTCATATGCTAGCACGATCTCATACAGGTTTTGAAACTTGGGCTTGGTGTTGCCAGATAGTATGAAAAACTGCTGTCACCCAAAGACCCCTTAATTTTCCTTTCAATTTGTCACCCAAATACCCTTATATATCCATTTGAACAGCTAGCAACCAGTCACCTATCACTGATTTTGTTACTTTTTTTGAAATAACAAAGCCATCAAAACCATTTGAAGCCACTTAGAACTAGTTTTTTACATTTAATTTGACTTTTTTTTTGTCTTTTCAGTTCGGTGAAAAGTATGGAGAGTGCAGAGGTGTAGCCTAGTCAACTTCCGTAGCATAGCTGTATAGTCTAGTCAAAGTTCCTATATAGCCTTTCCCTACTTAACTTTATAGCTATAGCCTAGTTAACTTTTTCAACATAGCTGTAGCCTATTAAACTAGTAGTGGTACTTACAATCGTTGGGATGGATTATGTATTACTAATAAAGCCATGCCCATGCATGTTACCAAGAAGCTGGTTGATGAAGACACATTTATCATGTGACTAATCAATGTCATAAGAAGTATACCATGAAATCCATTCTAGAAATAATATCAAAACGGAATCCTAAGACTCAAGACCAAAAGGCTTCACAGTAGAACAACATAGGTGTTACAAAACCCAGTTATCCGACATCCGCCTAGAACAGTTTAATTGTCTCTAGACATTGCTAGAATGGATTTTAGGCTATTATTTCTAGCATTGGCCTCTTGGTAACATGGTCATTATGTATTTCACCGACTCTCGCATTGCTGGTACTTGTACCATTGCTGGTGCTTAGTGTTATCAACAGTTACCCAAAAAAAACCCTGTATTTGGACATAGACCCTATAAACTCATATCTAGGGTCTATGGTGTGGACTGCGCAGCTCCGAAAAACACATGCATTTTACGAAAGTAGAGTTCTGAAAGACTCCTGATTTTTATAATTTCAGCTGTAAAAGACCCTAAATTGGTCATTCCTTACATTATCTAGGTTATTCCAGACGATTTTCAACCAGAAAGTTAAGAAAGACCCTTGATTCTAACCGTTTGCAGGTCCGAAAGGCCCCCTTTTACCGGTTCGCCGTCAGCTCCCAAAGACCCACCATCTCCAAATTCCAGAGTATACCGACCCCGGTAGGGGGCACTTTATCTCATCAAGCGAAACATCGTGTGAAGTGGGATTGCTTTATTAGCCAGAATCAATCCTAGCAAACAGATTTTGGGTACTAGCACTCAGAAGTTAGGAAAATTGACTCTGCTACATACCAGCTACGTTACGAAAGTTGAATAGGCTACAGCTATGTTGAGAAAAGTTAACTGGGCTATAGCTATATTAAGATAGTTAACTATAGGCTACAGCTATAATAGGAACGTTGACTAGACTACAACTACTAAAGTTCAATATGCTACAGCTTTGTACTCTCCAAATAAGTAATCATGGCATCACACTGCTTATTCCATTTGGCTCACGAATCGGAAATATGAATTATATTTGTATTTAATTATTACTAGGACAGTTAACTGGAAATATCCTAATTTGTCGGCCATTTTGGATTCCATCTTGAATTGCAGAGATTCAAATGAAACAAATTGTGTGCATATTTATTTCTTTTAGTTATAAAAATTAACTCCATTGAAAATACTTTATTATTATATCAATTTCATGTTGCTCTAGTGTATTTCAATGGAAATATGCTATTCTGGCGGCCATTTTGGACGCCATTTTGAATTTTTAAAATCCGAATGAAACAAAATGGGCACATATTTATTTCCGTTGATTAGAAACATCAATTGCATCGATATTTTTTCATTATTAGATCATTTGCATGTTGCTATAGTGTGTTTTAATGGAAACCCCTATTTGGCGGCCATTTTGGACGCCATCTTTAATTGCACTTGATCTGATCTTCTTCTTTTTTTGAAGGTCTTTGCATATATAACATGAAAATGCAAGGTTAATTTCTGAAAGAGTCATGTACACAAACTCCCCCTTAGAGCCTGTAGTATGCGCTTATTGGAAATATAGATTTAAAAAGTCAGATTTTCTGGCAATACCGGTTTTTGCAGAACACGACTCTTCTGCAGCCTCTAAGTGTTGCTTCCGGAAGCAGTTGTGTGTCAAATCTTGTACGCAAAGGGTCAATATTTTAATTAAGTTGGCCGTATAAAAAGTTATATGAGTAAATATGTAGAAATGCATTATTTCGAAAAATGAATTTTTTGAAAATTGGCAAACTTTCTGGCAACACTGGCTTTACAGGACAAATAGCCCCAGAGTTTTTTCACCAGATTTGGAAGGGGCAATGTCTGCTCAAGTACCACCAAAGAGAAAATAATTCTGAGTGCTCAAGCAAAATTAGTTTTTTGACTTCAAAAATGTAATTTTTTCAAAAGTGCTAAATTGTCAATGTTGCCCATCCCTAAAATTGCACATGGGGAAATATTATTGAAATATGTTTTGCACCTGGGAAAAGTGCAAAGATGGTACTTTATGGTGATAAGGTTGCTTTTTTGATGTGACCTCAAATTTTAAGTCAAGAGCAATTCAGAAAAGTGTATATTTTCTCTTATTTTCACCCCAAAATAAGCAAAAACCACTCAAATCATAAAATCTACCGTTGCTATGGCAACAAGCTCCGGAGGAATTTTTTATGTGACTTTTTGTAACCTACTACCAAAGCCCTTTCGCCTCATGTAATAAAAAAATTTTGACCGTGAGCAGACACATGTGGTTTTTACCTGGAATCCCAATTAAAAGAATTGAATAGAATATATGTTGGATGAAAACATGCCGCCAAGGATATGGAGAAAAGGCTGCCGGTTACTCAAGTATTCAAGTAATAAAAATTACTACTACATCACAGAGTATATCTTCTGATGGTTGTATTTTGTTGACAAATATGCTGATAATAACAAAGGACGTATTACGCACTGTTTCATTATTGGTTATTTCTTCTTCTTAGCGTGTCCAAGCGCAGGGTCAAATGCGCCCGAGCCAATAGCTGACGCAGTGACGAGCAAAATCATTGAATTCAGCTAGGTCCTCATGTGTGCTGTGTTGCCCCATCTGTGGACAGACCGGCAGGTGTTCCATAGTCTGTGGAACAGTTCCACACTCACAGGTAGTGTTTTGTCATTCTGGTAGGTAGCCCCATTTCTGCAAAGCAACCTTGCACCTTCCAACCCCTGATCTTAGTCTGTTGAGACACCACCACTCAGGCCACGTGGAATCAGCTCCAGGTGGTAGCTGCTCACTGGGTTGCAGTCCCATAGCTGGTGAATCGGGAAATCTCTCTTTCCATAGGGTGAGTATTTCCGCTTCCTTGGAGACTGTCCCAAGAGGATGAACTTTGCTTAGGAAGCTTCCTCTGGATCTAATGCGTTTGGGTGCAGCAGTCTGGTTGAACATGGGGTGCTTCATATTAGTGGTCTGACGCTCACGCTCTTGCATGCTGATCACTTGTCGACGTACATCTGGAGGGGCTATAGCAGCTAAGGTGTAGAGACTCTGGTGTTGATCGGAGGCATCCAGTGATAAGTCGACAGCATGAGATGAGTGATGGGTCCACCTTCTTGGCATGAGCTGATCTTCCCTACACTGGGCAGGCATATTCAGCACTAGAGTAGCATAAGGCCAAGGCTGTTGATCTGTGAGTGTCTGGTCGAACTCCCCATCTGGATCAAATGAGCTTGTTCAAAATGTTGTTTCGTGAACAAACTTTGATCCTTGTCTTCTCAATGTGTGTTTTGTATGAGAGTGTGCGTTATTCACACGTGAAGACATTAAAGATGCAACAATGTGAACTTCGGCAAAACCTTATATCGCAGCTATTACCCTTCTACGTACATACATCTTCAATTCATAAGTATTGCAATACAAGGTCGCGGATAAATATACTTTAAAGGGACGTGGCTAAATCACTCATCATTTAATAATGCACTTTTCTACCTGTCAAGGTCATTTAAGTGTATATAATGATGAAAGATAAGTTACAAGTTCAGAAGCTTGAATGGATTAATTATACTTTAATAATACTTAATCAGGATTTCAGTTTCATTATCTTGCTTTAACCTTGTCCATATTACGTGGGAGTATAGTGAAGGCATCATATCAGATTTGTAAAAGAATCGTTGCTTCGCAGGAATTATGCAAAATTTCGCGCTGATATAATTAATACCTGCCTGCGCATAAATATTTGTATATAATAATGGCAGTTTAAAATGTTACATGTTAAGTGCGTGTTGCTTTTACCCTTAGAGTTGAATCATAGATATAAGCTCATACATGTTCTTGTGTCGCCGATATAATGAATAATATACAGCAAGCACAGGACTTTCGCTCAGGGATGAAAATGTATCGGAAAAAAATTTATTTGCATATGTTTATACTACGGATTATAGTACGTACAGTGTTTTTTTTATAATACTACTATTCAAATAACCGACGTCTACCGAAAGGGTTTTTTTCGGCACAATAAAACGCTAGAATTTACCGCCAAACGAATTGAGATAATTATGGGACTATCCTTTGCACTCATTTTGGCCAGAAAAATTAACCTACTGAGGACAACCCGGTAGGGCAACCTCTGCATAATTTGTGCTCCTCTCATTATGAAAATATTTTTAAGGGCTGTTGATTTCAATGTGTCCATGATTTTTAGCCTAAATTTGGCCAGTAAACACAAAACTTTTTCAACATTGCCTCATTGGTAAATAATGAATCCCTCTATGGAAGCGATGCAAGTATGATAAAATTTTAAAGTTGAATGCACCGAAAGCTATCCGTTATGTTCAATAAAGACAGCCGCTAGATCATTGCAATTCCCCAGGATCGTTTGTTCAAACACATGTGTGGTATTCAGTGCAGCTTGAATCAGGATTAAAGAACACTGCAGGTTATATTTCTTGATTGAAATACATGAAGGCAAATGCCTCTTGATAGAAACTTTCTGATAAAGTTATTAATAGCGTCGTAACTTTTTCCAACAAAGGTCCGCTCCTTTTCTGAGGAATCGGTTCAATTTGAAGCGACACACAATACTTACTAATATTAATTGTAGCAATGTGAGGTACAGCGAGTTCAAACACGATAGTTTGTACCTGTCTTTAAAATTCACCATGCATTTCAAATTCACAGCCATTGCCCCATATTAAGTGTCTTGGGCATTGTAATGTTCAGTTTTCACGCGTTATCTTCTAATCTGAAAGAAGGGAATGGCGATGATCGGTATTAGTCCAATGCAATATAGGTAGCCCATGGGGCGCTTTAAGACCGTATGCACATCCTTACGGGGATAATGATACTTGTTACTTTATACACCTTTAAACATCTACAGGGTCTTTTTTAGTCTTCGCTTATTACTAGTCATGTCAGAAACTCATCATTTCGGGCTAAATGTCTAGAGAAGCCTGGATGGTAACGAAGTGTCCGTAGTTTTCCTAAGGACCTGACGATGCATTTCAATACTAGTATCTCATTTGCAAGGTAGCTGTGATTCCCGGGGCTGTGATTGCTTCAAGCTGTGATCAACACTATTTTCCACTGTGATTTGTGCTCCTCAATACAATCTGAATCTTCAGAGTCTTAATGATACGCTGGGAACTTTTTCCTTATAAGAGTATTCTTCTGTGCTGAAGATTACACAATATACTTTGTAAACTAATTGTTACTTGAATTGTCAATCGGTAAATTATGATTTAATGTTTTGTTGTTAAACTGTAGGACGATACGGATTGTGATATTCCCAATTGTTTTAAACCGATAGTGAGATACAATAGTACTAGGCATGTCCACTAAAAATTGAAGTACTTTTAAATTGATTCAGACCTAACTTATTGGATGGGAATTGATGAAAGAAACATTTTGGCGTTTAAATAATCTTAATCTGACGTTTCATTCCAGAGATATGGCCTTTCGAGTGTCACGGTTTTATATAGGGCTGCTAGAACATGTTAAAAAGTTAAAGTCCAAAAAGGAATACTAACAGAAAGTGCAACTTTAAGGTACTTTTTCTTAATGTATTTATTAACTATCTGATCTGGAACATTATATTTGCTTATAACAACATGAAAATAAGATCATCCTGAAAATTTTATCGATTTTGTTGACATACAACTAAAAATATAAGACCTCAAAACCCATGGTTTGTTTGGTGAAACCTCAAGCATGATCATAGATGGCCGCCATGGAAAATATCTCCATAGAGGAGATGAACAATAAGTGCATTATTTCAAATGAAAAGCGGTAGTCTTAAACATTGTTCAATCTTTTAAGGTCAGCACATTTTATCTTCAAAAATTATTATATTTCATCATGGCATAAGTTTGGTAACATTAATCACTACCAATTTTGAGAAATTTGCTCCAACTCAAAGGTTATCTTTACTACATTGAGCAATACTGTGTGTGCATGGAAGACATGATGGTCCCCGGTTTTTATACTCCCTATGAAATGGACATGGTAGTGAGAAGTGCACGGGAAGTGCATGATTTGAGATGGGCCGCGGTAGGCTTAAACATTCTTAAATTTCTTAACATCCTACACATTTTGTCTTCATAAATAGTTAAATGTTATAAGTATGTAAGTTTGCTTGTCTGATTCACTCCAAATTCGGAGATAATTGCGTTTGAACACCTGATGCACGGAATGGTGTCACTTCAACCTGTTGTAGTTCTCATCTCATTAAATTTTTCATTAAAAAAGTTGATCTCTTCATGCAGGAAGGTCCTCTCTATTTACTGACCAAACAGGAAAAAGTTTGGTTAATGTTTTCTGGTGGAATCAGGAATTTCTTGAAACACCCTGATATAGGCCTACATTTGGATCAAAACAAGTATGTACGCCATTTAACAGGTCTGGGATTTCTTGTATCGATCAGTTTCTCCATAGACAATACGTGTGTGAGTGCACGCACACAGTAAATGAAAAATCGTTCTAGTGGAAACTGTATTGAGAGTGGGCATCCCTAATAGTACCTTTCTCTTTAAATATTCACTTACTTGAGGGACGGGAAGGGAAGCGCATGACCAGAATAGAGTTCTTTACATGCGATGACATGCACAGAAATAAATAGCTGTTGAGCATCAAGAAAGATCCTATCAGGTTGAAAACGTTTCCTTCAAATCTGGTAATGTTATTTTTTTCCATTGAAGAGACATTGTTCCATTTGGACAGAATTCGTATATGGCCACTCATGGTTGTATTTCGCATTGTTACAAAGGTTTATCAGTATCAGTAACAAACATGTATTATGCCTATGCCTGTTATATTCTCCGTGAGCGGTGTTGTCTGTGAGGTAAATTCTAGTGTGGTGTTTCTAATGGGCCCTGAGGTGCCATTACCATTGCAGGTGGATTTTGCTGGTGATATCTGAATACAGTGCAATCGAAAAGTCAGCTTCATCAATACATTTCATGACTATACTATACCATTTGATAACCTTGACAAATTTACGAACAATATGACTGTAATATTGTCTATTAGAGCGCTTGTCCCGGTTTTGGAAAACGCTAACTGCTAACAAGGCGATTATTTTTTTCAAACTTGATTAAATCATGGGAAATTACAAATGCTAATGTCAATGATAGAAGCAGCTGCTTAATGATGCATTGCCTTGTACTTAAAAAATGAATAACATGTACTTTTATAACTTGAAGGTAACTTAGATGTTTTGTACATAATGAATATCCTAATAAAGATAGTAATAATTTGAGTTCTTGAATAGATTAAACAATCTTGCGGTTATCAGAATTTAAAATTGCAGTTTCATTACCCTGCTTTAACCTTGTCTATGTTAGTGAGCGCACAAAATCATATTTGTAAACGAATCTTTGCAAGAATTATGAGGCAGTGGTGTTTGGGGGGGGTTATGGAAGTGAAATCTGATTTGAAAAAAAAATGCCTACAATTTGGTATTTGTTGCCTGGTGAGATTAGGGACCGCTCACAAACACTTGTTAGGGGGAGCCTGATACAAAAAAGGGGCCCTTAAAATGTTTGACCCTCCTAAGGGGAGCCTGACAAAATGACCACAAATTATCCTGGGAAAAATGAATTTATATGCTTTTCTATAGGGTTGACCCATAATTTTCATGTCAAAAAGGGGGCCCCTGAAATTTTTGAGGTGTAAAAAGGGGGCCCCGACAAATTGTCGCGATGAATTTTTTTTGCATCAGCCCCCCCCCCCCCAAGTGTTTGTGAACGGTCCCTTATTTGTGATTTTGCTCTCACTGGGGAGATTATTTGTGATTTTGCTCTGACTTGGGGGAAATGTCACTATTCTCCCCATTCTCCCTCCACTGCCTAGAGTTGAAAAGGAATAAGATTTAGCTGTAATTGTGTCGCCGACAATGAACACTGTGGTTATTACAGCTAGCACAGGACTTAAAAGCAATGTGTCATTGGTTGTGCCAATATTTCTATTTTCACAAAATGGATCAATGTTCTCGCTCAGGGATAAACATGTCTCGGCAAATGTTAATTGGAACAAGTCAAAGAACCCATATCATGACGAAAATGTGATAGACATAAGATTTTGTACTCCAAAATATTTTTGTAACAACACATACGGAAAGACATGGGTAATGGAGCTTACCTGAGCGAGTTTTATATTTACAGGAACTCGATTATGTTTGGATTAGTAAATGTCTCCATGATTGCACTGAAACATAATATTATATAAACATTACGTGGATGTGTAGTATCTATGGTAAATTTGCAGTATGTTTTTACATGACAGAGTGAGTAAGAAGTAGAAAAATGTCAAAAGCAATATAATTTGGTATATAACATAAAAATGTAAAGTTTATTAACAACATACAATTTAGGATAAATACAAGTTTAGGAATCAAGTAGAACAAAACATATTCAGATAACGTTTAACTGTTGTCTTTAACGATTTAATATTTTATTGTCATTATTACGTTATTATTTATCCTGTTTTATCGGTGGCTAATCAAAGAAAGATATTCAGGCTCATTGGTTAATAATAAATCGCCTTTCGCAAGCGACGTATGTATGAAACAACTTTTAAAGTTTAATGTTGAATGCACCGCAATAAACATCGAGCCAGATCAATCCAATTCCCCAGGATCTTCTGCTCAAAAACATGTTATTCAGTCCAATATGTATCTAGGATCAAAGAACCGTGGAGGGTTATATTATTGATTGAAATACATCAAGGCCAATATCTCTTGATGGGAATTTTCTAATAATGTTATTAATATGCGTTGTAACTTCCAACGAAGGTCCGCACTTGTGTCCATCTTTGCCAAGGAATCAGTTCAATTTAAAGCCACATACAATACTAATCTTTAATAGTTGTGGTGTAAAGGAAAGCGAGTTCAAATACGATAGTTTGTATCTGTCGTTGATATTCCCTGTCTTTCAAATTTATCTTCACAGCCATTATCCCATGCTTGTGCCTTGGGTATGGTAATGTTCAAGTTTTCACGCGAAATCAGATAATGTGAAAGAAGGGAATTGCGATGACTGCTATCAGTCCGAGAGGCAATATCTAGCAGCCCACGTGGGGTTTGTCACCGTATGTACAGTATCAGGATCTTACGGGGATAAAGTTTCTTGTTACTTTATACACCTCTTCACATCTACCGGGTCTCTTTGAGCCTTCGCTTATTATTAGTCATGTAAGAAACTCGTCATTTTGGATTAAATGTCTAGAGAAGCTTGGAGTGAACGAAGTGTCCGTAGTTTTCCCAAGGACCTGACAATGCATTTTAATATCTCATTCGCAAGGTCGATTTAATATTGCTTCAATCAATCCGTGATCAAGACCGTTTTCCACTGTGATTTCGTGCTCCTCTCAAATACAATCTGAACCTTAATGGTACAGTGGAAATGTTTCTGATAAGAGTATTACATCTTCTTGAGATGTTTTTTTTTATGAGGATTTGTCAAACACAGCCTGAATCTTATTTAAGAAAAGTAAACAAAATTTTGTTTGAATTGTTAATTAGTGTTCAGGATTAAATGCTTTATTTTGTTTGTGGTGTTTTGGCTATTTGTTTGATTGTTAAACTCCACTCCTGAAACGTTTTTGCTAGATCGGCTAGCGTCTTCAGCAGATGGTGATGCTGTAAAAATAGTCGTCTTGGTTTATTAAACATCTTCATAGTGGGTTGCCATACTCAGTGTCGAAGCATTATTTTCAACATCGACTCTCTTCTAATGCAATGGAACTTTAGAGTCAGAGGTTTTTGATTCAAATCTTTTCGAAACTCACTGTGAGGTGTAAATGCACGGACCATTTCTAATTTTTAAAAATGTTGGTATTCGCCATTTTTTGTATCATTATGACAGCAAATGGGTGGTGTGACCATATCTGTAATAATATTGTTGCATGTCATACATTATTACCGCAAATGCATTGATTCGAACAGTTTTTGGCTGGTTTACACTTAGGGGCTGTGCAATAATTATGAGCCCTGGGGGAGGGTAAAATTGGGGGGAGGCAAGCACTTGACGAGCCGAGGGGGGGGGGAAGGGGGGGGGGGCCAAGCGATTTTTTGCACACATTCATGGGGCGCCTTTTAAATAAAACGCTCTAAAAAGCCTTACGGAAACATATATCTAGACCGTTTAAGGTTTGAAAATTGGGAACCCAAAAATTTGGCATGTGTAATGGGGGGCAAAGATTTTGGCGGGCCAAGAGGGGGTGGGGCAAGCGATTTTGGCAGGCCGAGAGGGGGGGGCAAGATTTTGGCGGGCCATTCAGACATTTTACCCCCTTAGTCTTACTTTTATATCTGAATAATTTTAAATAACTTGTGCTTTTCCGTCTGCACTTGTCATATTTAAGATAAAATACCTTTAAATCACAAGACATACAGGTAGTGGATTCTTATTTATTCCACAGCTACACTATTGAATAACAATATTGAATCCGATTAGGCAGGGATAAGTATCATATGCATGTTATTGTGATTTCCAACTCTCAGAGGCGACTTACTGTTTTCTATTTCTTTGGTCATTATCTCTCTTTGTACCTCAGGATACGTTGCTTGAAGTGTATCTAAATCGATAGACTCTCAAATCAATTTTTACTTTATAGTATTATTGTTTTTGACTTCAAGCATTTCATAACTGTTTTATAATATCTCATTCGTAAGGTAGATTTAATATTGCTTCAATCAATCTGCCAGCACTTGATATATCTAAGATCAAAAGTACCTTCAAATCACAAGGCAAACAGGTAATCGATAATTATTTATGCCACGGCTACAATATTGAATAACAATATTGAATCCGATTGATATCAAGCTTTGCTTTGGGCAGTGATAAGTATCATATGTATGTTATTGTGATTTCAAGTGATTTTCAAACTCTCAGAGGAGAATTTCTGGTTTCTATTTCTTTGGTCATTACCTCTCTTTGTACCTCAGGATACGTTGTTTGAAGTGTATCTAAATCAATAGTCTCTCAAATCCATTTTTCTTTATAGCAATTGTTTTTGACTTCAAGCATTTCATAACTTTTTTATAATTCGTATTAAATTAAGAATAGATCTGAATTTTCTGGTGCTTGAATAAATATGAATTATGTAGAAAAAAATGTAATTCAATCATATTGATATTTACTAAAATTATTTGTTATTTTGTTATTGCAACGATTAATAATCGTGATTTGCATAGAAATGTATCTAAGTAAAGCGGCAGAAACAAAAATAACACACGTGTACATTGGGATAACTTCAGGGCTCGAAATTACAATGTCGCACCTGATTTGCAACACTATAACACAAATATAAAAGTATCCACTAATATTGTATACTACTTTTCTATTTCCTGTGAGTATTTTTACTTGGATATAAATACTCTTAAGAATAGATATATAGTTTAAGATTAGATTTCACTATTCAACAGGAAACAAAATCCTTCTCGCTGAGTGCTTGCTGGTCCTACTGGTTTCTCTCATCTAAGCAAACAGCTCCATACCGGATACAGCATTTGTTGGGTTGTGCTTCGTTCCTAATGTGCGGATCTCCCCCTTTCCTGATGTCATTCTTCAAAATAGTTGGAAATCACTTTGTGAGTGCATATGAAAGTTTCAATCTTTTTGTGTTACTTTGTGTTGCAGGTATAAACCCACAAAAATGTACTAGGTTTATTGATGTATCTAAAATTTATGTTGTCATAATAGCTTGTACAGGTTATATGGATATCTTTTGTTTTTAAGTAAACAAAGCTCACGAAAAGTCTGTGTTTAATTTACTTCAGCTAAATCCAAAAGCATTTCCTGCTTGTCAATAAGTACAAGACTATCATATGGTGAATTTGCATTTTTGACTCTGCTATAGAAACCTATGATAGTGCATGTATATTGAATGTAGATAAGGGGCGAACTTCGCTATTCCGAAGGTTCGCTATTCCTAAGGCTCGCTATTCCGAAGGTTCACTTTTCCGAAAATTAAAAAGGTTCTCTATTACGAAGGTTCTCTATTCCGAAAACAGAAAAGGTTCTCTATTCCGAATATGAAAAAGGGTTCTCTATTCCGAATATGAAAAAATGGGTTCTCTATTCCGAAAACGAAAGAAGGTTCTTTATTCCGATATAAGCACCGTGTTCTCTACTCCGAAAATTAAAAAAGGTTCTCTATTCCGAATATGAAAAAAGGATTCTCCATTCTGAAATCTGGGGCCCGTGACCGTTGACCTCTGGGGCCAAAATGGGCAAAGGATAAAGTTACAGGGTAGGGCCCGTTAGTGTACCACATATGGGCCCTTTGTAGTTTTAGCGTTAGCCTTGACAGAATGATGTGTTTGATGACGGAGGAAAAGGCCCTAAAAGAAATCAAGTTAAGTTTTTCTATTAGCCATGATGTTACGAATTCCACTGCATATAACATATTCGGAATAGACAACCTTTTTTCATATTCGGAGTAGAGAACACGGTGACTTGTTTCGGAATAAAGAACCTTTATTCGTTTTCGGTATAGAGAACCCATATTTGAATATTCGGAATAGAGAACCTTTTTTCATATTCGGAATAAAGAACCTTTCTGTTTTCGGAATAGAGAACCTGTTTGTGTTTTGGGAATTTTCGGAATAGAGAACCTTCGGAATAGAGAACCGTTTTTTCGGAATAGCGAACCTTTAATTACATTCGGAATAGCGAATGGTAAAATTACACGTTCGGAAAAGCGAACCTTCGGAATAGCGAACCTTCGGAATGGCGGACCTTCGGAATAGCGAGAGGACCCCTAGATAAGCCTCATTTTGACGTAGTCCATAGAAATGGTTAGGGCTTTTCCCCAAAAAGGTCAGGTATACTATTTCGTTTGATCTGTGTGCAAGTTGAACATCTTGGGATCGGTATTTTATAATTTCATTAAAACATTTTTTAATGCGCTTTACAAATTTAATGGAGTTTGAAGGGAAACTATGGTGCATAAAAGTTTATGCTTTATTTATTTATCAAATGGCAAACCTTTTACCTGTCACTTTCAAGCGCCTCTCATGTTTAACTTGTCCATTTCCTGCCGCTCTTGATAACGGTTCTATTCAAAGCTTATTGGCCGTAGAATTGAGTTTCAAAGTAAATAAACCTCAGACAAATTTACACTACTTGTTTTGTTACCAGGTTCTTCCGTGACGAAGCTTTTTATGCATTGACACGCACAGAGTAAAGTGTGTCATTTATCACCATCACTCATGTATTCTATTCAATGATGTGCTCATTTGTGCTAGCAATTTTTTTTATCAGGACACTCACAAATCTAATAGGGGGACACCAGATCCCCCCCCCCAAAAAAAAATTTGACATTCTTCATTATTTACTACTTTTAACCATGCTATACCCGTGGCATGGTAGGTCCGTGTACCTCTCTGGTACCCGAGGAGTCGGTGGTTCAAAACTGCACGTGAGTAAAAAAAATTCTTCTTCTTTCTTTCTTCCTTTTTTCTTTCCTACCCCCTCGCCAAAAAGCAACTGCGGCGTGAGGGGTAATGATTTCTTGTGGGGATATGTCTCTACAAACATATTTTGTCACCCTTAGCGCTGTACTTTCATCCAACATGTCCAAGTGAACGCACACGTCTAGTTAGATCTATGAGCGATTATTGTGATTGAGGAATATGAAGATACGGGTAGCTAGTACTAGTTCCTTTTTACATGGCATTTTTGGGTTGAGCCTTATGAATTGGCCAAATTACCTGCTTCTTAGCAGTTAAAGACATTATTATAGTGTGACTTCCATACGACCTGAGCACTCCATTCCCTTCTTTATTCACAATTCAACAGGAAATTTTAATAGGAAGAGAATTATGGTTTTCGATTTGCGTGTATAGAAGAATCCAATTTCACGCATTCCTACTCCTCAATGGCAGCCATAGCCGCGACGGGGACCCAGCTATCTCACTTAAAATGTGAAATGATGCGGCCTTGAAGGGTATTTTAAACTGCAGTCTATCACCCGTGTTACACGTAGACAAAAGGATGATGAAAGTTTACAACACAAAAAAATCTAACATCGAATTTTAAGCGGGTTTAATCCACCCAATTGGGCACTCACAACACCTGTTTGGTGCATGCGGGGAACCAAATATGGCCGACCAAATCCTGACCATGACCTGGCTCGTTGGATTCGTCTATACCTTTAGGTCTACAGCAGGCGCCATATTCTATATAGTACATTCTACATGATATTATTCACGTGTTGTAAGACTAAAGTACAAAAATAGATTTGTTAGCAGTTTCATTGTGATCAATTATAATAAATAGACCGAACAAAATATTAAGATTAATATCTATATATTAATGCTCTGAACGCATCCCAATTTACAAAAACCAGCTCATACTCAAGAAAACAGTTTATTCGTTAATTCAATACTCTATAAAACTTAAAATTAAAGAACAAATTATTAAACAAGTTAAAAAGCATCCATTTTTGCTCTCATTGAAAGTAGTAAATATAGTTCTTCATATAAATGTATATTAAGCGCGCAAAGAAATCTTTAAATGATACAACTTGAAAGAATGTGCCAAAATACTCGTAACCTAATCGCGGGACGATAATTATTGTACATGTGTGCCCGGAGTGTTGAGATTTATCGCGTGAATCTTCCTCCCGAGATGCATTTATCTGTTTCTGTAAACAGTCTACCTGCGATGAACATCTTATCTTATCAGAAAAATATTATATAAAATCAATATTAATGGGAATTCAATCTGTTTCCCATATCATTGATTATTCTTTTTGCTTTAAGGGCTCGGATAGCGACGTTTGCACAATATTTTTGTGGGACCCGAGAGCACATAAATATTTTCATCTGCACTCAACAGGTTATTTTCGGAACCAACTGGTTCGTTCCTCTTCCTCAATGTGCTGTATGAGACGCTGAATCAGTTTCTAGATGTTCTTCCGCTGGTTACTCTGGTTCTACTGGTTTCTCTGATCTCAGCAAACAGGTGCATACTGGATACAGCATTTTGGGTTGTGCTTCGTTTCTAAAGTGCGGATCTCCCCATTCCTGGCGTCAATCTTCAAAATGGTTAGAAATGAACTTGTGAGTGCATATGAAAGTTTCAATCTTTTTGTGTTATTTTGATTTGCAGGTATAAACCCACAAAAATGTACTACATGTAGGTTTATTGATGTAATCTAAAAATTTATGTTGTCATAATAGCTTGTACAGGTTATATGGATATCTTTTGTTTTAAGTAAACAAAGCTCATGAAAAGTCTGTGTTTAATTTACTTCAGCTAAATCCAAAAGCATTTCCTGCTTGTCAATAAGTACAAGACTATCATATGGTGAATTTGTATTTTTGACTCTGCTATAGAAACCTATGATAGTGCATGTGTATTGAATATAGATAAGCCTGACGTAGTTATAGAAATGGTTAGGGATTTTCCCCCAAAAGGTCAGGTATACTATTTCGTTTGATCTGTGTGCAAATTGAACATCTTGGGATCGGTATTTTATAACTTTATTAAAACATTTTTTAATGCGCTTTACAAAATTTAATGGAGTTTGAACGGAAACCATGCTACTATGCATAAAAGTTTATGCTTTATTTATTTATCAAATGGTAAACCTTTTACCTGTCACTTTCAAGCGCCTGTCATGTTTAACTTGTCCATTTCCTGCCGCCCTTGATAACGGTTCTATACAAAGCTTATTGGCCGTAGAATTGAGTTTCAAAGTAAATAAACCTCAGACAAATTGACACTACTTATTTTGTTACCAGTTTCTTCCGTGGCAAAGCGTTTTATGCATTGGCACGCACAGAGTAAAGTGTGTCATTTATCATCACCACCCATGTATTCTATTCAATGATGTGCTCATTTTTAGCTGCTTCGACCAACAAAACCTCGTATACCCTTAAATTACTGATCAAGCAGCATAATTGTTACTTGTTCACCTTATTGGCCGGAAGTCTGTTCAACACTATGCAGTTTATTTGTCCGTCTTGAAGATTATATTCAAAACCAATCTGCTGAAGAATGAAGTGGAAGAAAATTTTGGAATGGCATTTTGCAAACTCGCCATTAACACTGAGATGTGGGGACATTCGACTACTAAATATTTTCGGCTCACTTCGCTAGCCCGGTAGTCAGACCAGAATACAATTGTTAATTGTTGAACCCATTTTTTTTACCAGGACGCTCAAGAAGCTAATAGGGGGGGGGCGATTTTTTTTCTCAAAATTTGACATTCTTCATTATTTACTACTTTTAACCATGCTACACCCCCTGGCATTGTAGGTCCGTGCACGTGTCTGGAACCCGAGGGGTCGGTGGTTCAAAACACTTTCTTTCTTCCTTTTTTTCGTTCCCCCTCGCCAAAAATCAACTGGGGCGTGAGGGGTAATGATTTCTTGTGGGGATATGTCTCTCCACAAACATATTTAGCCACCATTACACAAGCGCTGTACTTTCATCCATTAATATGTCCAATGAATGCACACGTCTAGTTAGATCTATAAGCGATTATTGTGATTGAGGCATATGAAGATACGGGTAACCTAAAAAAGGAAATAGTCCTTTTTACATGGCATTTTTGGGTTGAGCCTTATGAAATGGCCAAATTGCCTGGTTCTTATCAGTTAAAGACATTATTATAATATGACTTGACATATGACCTGAGCACTCCATTCCCTTCTAAAGGGATTTTTGTTCACGATTCAACAGGAAATTTTAATGGGAAGAGAATTATGGGTCAAATCGATTTGCGTGTATACCTTTGGGTCTACAGCAGGCGCCATATTCTATATAGTACATTCTGCATGATATTATTCACATGTTGTAAGACTAAAGTACAAAAATAGATTTGTTAGCAGTTTCACAGTGATCAAATATAATAAATAGACTGAACAAAATTAAGATTAATATCTATATATTAATGCTCTGAACGCATCGCAATTTACAAAAACCAGCTCATACTCAAGAAAGCAGTTTATTCGTTAATCCAATACTCTATAAAACTTAAAATTAAAAAACAATTAATTATTAAACAAGTTAAAAAGCATCCATTTTTGCTCTCAATGAAAGTGGTAGATATAGTTCTTTATATAAATTTATAGTAAGCGCGCCAAGAAATCTTTAAATTATACAACTTGAAAGAATGTGCCAAAATACTCGTAACCTAATCGCGGGACGATTATCATTGTACATGTGTGTCCGGAGTGTTGAGATTTATCGCGTGAATGTTCCTCCCGAGATGCATTAATCTTTTTCCTGTAAACAGTCTACCTGTGATGAACATCTTATCTTATCAGAAAAATATTCTACAAAATCAATATTAATGGAAATTCAATCTGTTCCCCATATCATTGATTATTCTTTTTTACTTTAAGGGCTCGGATAGCGACATTTGCACAATATTTTTGGTGTGACCCGAGAGCACATCAGACACACCAAATTGCATTCTGAATACGAGGAATATCCTTCTGATATCATATTATTTTGATTTTTTTGTAATCTGTCATATAATACAAATTTATATCAAAATTGTATTTTTGACATTTAACAGTCCTCGAAGTATGTTCGATATGCACTTATCCTCGATATGTACTTAAAGTGTATGTAGCTGCGAGGAAAAGCCGTCCATCATATGAAAATGTTGACAAAATACTTCTTTTTCCTAAAAAGACATAAATGTTTTAGGTGTAATTGGGAAAAAATGTATTCCTTCAATACGAAAGGTCAACCTTTTCCTCTCAGCTACATACACCTTACGTCATTAGATTTAGACAATTAACTTCGGGGACTGTTAAATATCAAAAATATTTTTAAAAATATCAATTTTTAATGATTTGCCATAAAATTTGTATTAGATCGTAAATTTCAAAACATAAACATTATTTGATATTAAAATGACATTCTCCTTATTCAGAATGCAATTTGGTGTGTTTGATGTGCTCTCATGCCCCACAAACAATTCTGTGGAAAGGTGCATGACCGATCTCTTAAGTATTAAAATTGCGTAGGTTTGGTTTGTTATGAAAGTGTAGAATCTGCGTGGTAATTTGACTGAGAATACAAACACTGTTGAATAGTTCGTACACCGCTATACCTGCCTGTATAATAAATTATTCTACACTGCTTATACAATAAAAAAAATATACTTGTAAGTGCATGCAATGAAATGTTCAAATGATGGCACTAAACGGAATTATAATGAGTTTTTCAGCAAAGGGTAATAGAATACATGAATATTTAATATTCTTATAAAAACTTTGCAGTCATTGAATTCATTAATATATAATTGAACCCAATGAATGACGTGACTAATATCAGGACCGCGACACTCCGGTACTTGTTGGAAGACATCTAGTACAGCAGACGGTACATGTACAATGTGATTTCCTCATTTATAATTAGGATTACGTCATTGCCAGAGCTTGTTTAATTTGTTCATTAGAATGATTGACAGCGGTGGGCGGACTTATACCCGGGACTTATACTCTTTGTTTTGTGAGCGGTACAAAAATGTGATTCCCTGATAAATTATAGGTCAAGGTAGGTCAATTCGGACCGTCTCTTCCTCAGATCTCTATGTTGACTCTATGGTATCTTCTCATTACACAATCGTAGTAAGACTTGGCCGGCGACGACGCTTGCGAATTGCCTGTCTTCAACTGCGGTATAGCATGGTATAGGCAGTTTGTACAGAGTGTCTCATCTCATAGTTTCATTTTTTTTAAAAATAATTTGCCATAAAATTTATTTCGCAATTTGTATAAAATTTCAAAAACTCAAAATCTTTTGTTATCAAAAGGACATTCCTCGTATTCAAAATGCAATTTACTGTGTCTGATACGCTCTCAGGTCTTACAAAAATACTGTGCAAAGGTGGGTGACCAACCCGTTCATTATGCAGATTTTATAGTATGACGTAATTATGTTTTGTGTAATCTTGTATTAATATTGTTAGCCATTTAGTTGTATTTTAATATAAAATCCAAAAATAAAATTATAATTTGCAAGAGCTAAGTTTTAGAAATAACTTTTCGAATCACACAAGTAATTTTGTTGGCCTTGAAAAATTGAAACCGTTATTCATTTTACACAGCGTAAACCTGAAGCATTACTGTAAGGTAAAAACAGAGACTGAAATAAAATCACCCATGTAAACAATACTGTCTCAGTTGCATTGTATAACAGCGATATTTTGATTTTGGTTTGCATTTCTTGTAGTTGAAATCCATTCTATATAAACAGCCACAAGGGTCTTGTAAGAAAATCTATTTTCAACATTCATCCTTGAGCGACTTCATCAACGATTCGCTCAAATGAATAAGTAACATTTTGGAATTGCTTTTTGATGGTTCTTTTTCTATGATAATGTAATATAATACCTAATTGTTTTTAATAGATTGAATCTTGATGTTAGGTGGGTTCTCTTCACGTTTCACTGTTGCTGCCCCTCGTCCTTCCGCTCTCTCACTCCTTTTCATCTCACCTTACTCTCCTGCGTCCCTATCTATCTATTTTCTCTCTGAGTCCCTCATTCTTCCTGCTATTATTTGTCTCTTCTATTCATTTATGTTCGTAGCCCATGTGTATCAACACACTTTGAGTTTTTGCCGTTTGTTCTTTCTTTCCGCAGTTCTTTACCAATATTTCCTGTATTTTTTGGCGTTCCTGTTTCAATTTATAGTGTCTTTCTGGTTGTGTTTTTATTCTTCCTCTCTTCTCTCGTTCTGTCTTGCCCTTCTCTGTCTCACTATTTCTTTCGCCATCTATTTCTGCCCAACTGAGTCCCTCTAATTCTCCCTCCCCTCCCTTCTCAGCTGGTCTTTCCCTATCTCTCCCTCTCCCTGAATGCCTTTTACATTCTTTAGTTTTACCTCCAGTTCTTTATTTTATTCTGTATCATTCGCACTATTGCCCTGATTATATATTCTTACTAGTATAATCTCATTTAGAGACACATCACTCTATAACAATGATATTAACTACAAGATATCTAAACATTCACGTTATCTCTCAATGCCTACGGCTTATAAAGCTTTTAATCAAAAGTACATAAAATGTGAAATACAAAAGTACAAACATAGCCAAGAAGTCATCTTTTATTCTTTACTTTCCCATGCTTCAATCTATTTTGACACAACGAGATTAATGAATTACTTTTCTCAAGGCATCATTTCAACCATATTTAACAACATGCTATATGTGCAGGAGGTTCCTTTTAAAAAAAGTCTTAAGAAATGAACAAACCTACCATTTTGATTTAAGGTAAGATACTGTATAATAGTAAGTTAAGTTTAGATTGCAGAGATGTATCATTATAGTTAAGGTTGTACTATAAAGTACAATTACAATTATCACCACCTGCACTGAGAAATGTAGCTCTAAGCAATAACGAATCTAATTAGAAGCTCTAGTTAAAATAGGATCAATGATCTTTTTAATACTACAAATCTAGATTCAACTGATAGTGTTGATCAAAGTCATCAATCTAAATTATAGTAACAGTAAAGTGCTTCTCTGCCAATGCTAAGAATCCTATTATCAGAGTGATTTGCAGAATACGTTTTATAATTTAACTTAAATATAAATATAATAAGTACATAATTATACACGTGTAAGGTAGACTAATGCATTTGTTCCTTTATTTGTGGTATAATATTCTAACTGGTTTCAATCTTATTGTACGAGTAATAATGCAACAACGATGTACGTGTTTCCAGTATTTCATTGTTACTTATGAACTTACTGCATTCTCTCGACGATTTGTGATTTTGAAATATAGGGCAAAGCAGTGGCGTAGCAAGGGGACAGGGGGGACGTGCCCTGAGCTCCACCTTAGGGGGGAACCGAATTGACCAATTCAGCGCCCACTCCAAGCGATGAAAATCAAAATTTCAGCAAAATAGCCATTTGAAAGATCAATTTAAGACCGAAATTCAACTTCATTATAACCAAAATTAATTAGTGGTATTTCTGCACATTTTCGCGCGCTCCGTGCACAATTGTTTCAAGAATTAGGGGGTGTCATTATATATCCTTCGCCCCGGCCTCCACAATCCCTAGCTACGCCAGTGGGGAAAAATAACTGAAGCAAGCCTATAAACCTAGTGAAGAAGCGAGTATATTTTGTAGGAGCTACACAGTACAATAGTTTGATTTAGGTCTTTGTTTTGGTTTTTGTAATATGTTATTCCATTGAATGTGCCTTGTCCTATTCAGAATTACAAAATATTCGAACGACACTTCCGTAAGTCATTTTGTTACTCAAGGCCAAAATCACCTTTTACCCAAATTCACGCGAATGCACAAAAAAATACACTGTTTGATTAAGTTAACAAATTCAATTAATGAAAAGTATAATATGCTTGGACAATATACTGGCATATAAACATGCATGCATACATTAACAAATTGCAAGTTTAATTCTACATTGTTTACTTAGCCGACCCTCTTCTGTTCGCTCAAAGTTAATTAATGTCCAGTTTACAGTGACTATAATATCACAAAGAGGTTTCCCAAATATTATCACATAACAAACAAACTTTTGCATGATTACTTTCAAGGGGTTTCCCCTTGTCTCATATCTATCGTGACATAGTTTTAAATTGTAAACAAAGTTAGATCATCAAATTAGATTACTCAGGGCACATAACAATATCAAGAGTCATCCTTCTTGGTGTCGATTTACTAATCTAGTTAACAATTTGTAAGAGATTCACTCCAAGCGTCTGGAGTTTCATTCGCTGATGAAAACTTTCACATAACCTCCAAAACCTTGTAATTGTGCGCTGGAAAAAAAGCAAAAAGTAGAAGTGTAAGAATTTATGAAAAAATTACATTTATGTTTTCAATAAACCAATCGGGTAAATTCATATACAGCTACAATTCCATCATTCGTTTTCCTTCTCGAAACTAAGATCATATTTTCAAATTAATTTTGTTACCGCCGCCTGTATTAGAGTTTCTGGGTGGATCGACCTGGCGGCTATTGCGCGAAACGTTCGCCCCAAGCTATACCATTGCAATAGAATGGGAATCAATGTTTTGGTTTTGAGTCTTGCTTTGCTTATAGTTGTAGTCTCATCGGAATCATAGTACCAAATCTTCTAATATTAACATCTAACATTGAGTGACAGTGTAACAACTGATATTGAGATAAATTGAACTGATATTGAGATTATATTAAACTGTATGTCATGGGAATGGCCAATAAATCATCTCAATCATTTAATTTATCACGTTTGCTATGTAAAAGTAACAATAGTATACCCATACCGTTTTTTAACACAATTCAATAGCGAATATTGTAATCTAATTTTCAAATACATTTCAATATTTAATATATATCGTCGAATGATGTAAAACCATATGAATCGCTAGTATTACCGTACGAGAATGCATTTTTTCATACTTTTCATATGGAGAGAATTAGAATGATAGTGCAAATTGACCGTATCCCATGAGTAAAGGTCCTCTCGTTAAGTGAACGAAAGATGAATGGCTGCGTGCTAACACTTCAAGTTCATACTATTTTGTTCAGCGATACAGGTTTTTAATTCATCTGTTTTGCTATTGTAATTTTCAGGTTCTCCGTAATATAAACGAAGAAAATCAAAAGCCACATACGTAAAGGTAAGTAATCCATATTCAATGCTAGTGCTGTGTTTCTTGTATGATGGACTTTATTTATCCCATGTGAAATTGCGTGTCGATCTTTACCTCCGTGTTAGCTTGAGAATATGAGAGAGAGCCTTTTCTGGCTAACAATCTGCATTATCATTTCTATGTTATATATTTACACTAGCAATAAAATGTCAAATGTCATAATTAAAAAAATTAGGATTATAATATTGCTGTATTGGTTGTTTCATCCTGGAACATTTTGCGCATTTGATTGAATTTAAAAAATAATAATAAGGTCCCGGATTAAGGTATCATATAATGGCAGCAATAAACGTTTTTGTTTCCTGTGCATAATTTTGTCAAAAAGAGAGCACTGACCGATTGTGTTGATAAAAGAGATTGCAACAAGATTTGGAAACTTATGTATACAATATTAACGATGTAATAAAGTCTGTCCATCTAAATTCCATCATGCATTTTTATCCGGTGATGATGTTATTTATTTGATCAATTGTCATTGGTATATCTGAATTTCACATCAATACTATTAAAATAGGTTGATAAGTTAATTTGTTTTGTTTTTTAAATTGAAAATAAATAAGTGTATGTTTTAAGAAAATATACAGATAAGGAGTGTATAAATGAAAGATTTAAAAGATACGTGGACACACAAAATGCCTTGCACCAGGAAATGATACTTTGAAAAGTAACGTTAAAACGGTATCATATTTTGATATAAAATACGACGTGGCCGATTTTTGAAAAGGTTGATAATTTAGATGAAACAGATAGTAATCGATGCCAAAATTTGCTTCATACCTCAATCGCTAATGAACAGCGATACATTGCTGACCAACCAGATTGATCCTTACTTGGTGCACCTTTCAAATATCAACGTTATTTGGCTGGAAGTCTGTCAAATACTAGCCCCAATTAGACTCTTGAGACTGGACTTTAAATGCATAATACAACTCAATGGGTCAGATAACACTACTTCCAACATATCCATACTCAAATTACATCACAACAACAAAAAACTGAATTATGTGTATATGAGTGTATAACTATCTAGCAGCAAGTACATGTATGAAGTGAAATTAAAAAACACATAATTGAACAAGGATCTTTTATATATCTTCTCGCAAAGAACATTTCTACCACACTTCCACAAGATGTGTGCGCACTAGATGTTATGTGTATGGTACAAAAATACATGTCATGTGATCGACCCTGACGTCATACCTAAATCACACCATTGAAGAAGGATCTTCTCGCAAAGAACACATTTTACCACACTTCCACTAGCGCTGTACTTTTATCCAAGTGGATGTATGCGCACTAGATCTGTGCACACTAGACAGAATTATAAGCGATGATAATGATTGAGGCATGTACGGGTAGCCATGTTGGTCCCCGTCTGTGTGACATAATGAGAACCTATTTACGAATATATTGTCGGAAATTGAATCAACCACCGAGTCACAAAGGATATTCAATACGTATAAATGTACATGTACATGTTGACAGTCAAAGGCATACATTAGTTTTGATGCGTGATTTATTTTCGTAATTCAATGGGAAATCTTAGCTTAATGCATTATGGGAAGATTCAATTTGCATGTATCTTAGGTCTACAGTAGGCTCCATATTGTACAAAAATACATGTCATGTGACCCTGACGTCATACCTAAATCACATGACCAAAATCCTACTCTAGTCGGATAGAGGACGAAAATTTGAGTAATTAAAATATTTGAGTAATTAAATTTACATCAACAATTAAAATTTGTTAACAGTTTCACAATAATCGAATAAAAATTTATTGACAAAACGAAATCCAGATACAGCATCTGCTTATTAATGTTCTGCACGCATCATGCTTTAGTCGTGTATAATGAAACACAGTTTACTCACGAAAACAGTTTACTTCTAATTACTCCTCAGCACATTAAATTAAAGAGCTCATCCCAAGCATCAATTTTCCTCTTATCTTTATACATTTTCATGTACGCCTACTTGAATGAAAGTGGTAAAATGTTTTCATATAATATTATAGCGCGCCGAGAAATGTTTAAAATATACAGCTTGAAGATATGTGCCAAAAATACTCGTAATATAACAGCGGGACGATAATTATTGCACATCACTTAATGTGTGCCTAAAGTGTTCAGTTGTACTGCGTGAATCTACCTCCTAAGATGCATTTATCTGTTTCTGTAAACAGTCTACCTGCGATGAACATCTTATCAGAAAAATATTATATACTGTAAAATCAATATTAATGGGAATTCAATCTGTTTCTCATATCATTAATCTTCCTATTCATCGCTTCGAAAAGTAATATTTTTGCTTTAAGGGGGTACTACACGCCTCGATAATTTTGTGTCAATTTTTTCATTTTTCTCAAAAACTAATAACACAGTGGTAACAAAAGTTACGTATATTATAGGGGCAAGGAATCCAATTACTACACTTGAATTTCCGTGACCCAAGATATGCGGTTCGTTATTTATGATAAGAAAAGAGGTACCGCTACAATGTACCTCATTTCCTATCATATATACTGAACCGCTTGTCTTGAATCACTGAAATTTCAGTATGGTAATTGGATTTCTTACTAATATATATACTAACTGTTACCAGTGTGTTATTATTTTTTGAGAAAAATGCAAAAATAGTCACAAATTAACCGCAGGGGTGTAGTACCCCCTTAAGTATTAAAATTGCGTAGGTTTGGTTTGTTATGATGAAAGTGTAGAATCAGCGTGGTTATTTGACTGATAATACAAACACTGTTGAATAGTGTATTACCCCGTTATACCTGTATGTATAATAAATTAGGCACAACGGGATGATGCAGAATGGAATGAATGTAGAGATACAAGAATCAGCTGCGCTACAATCAAACCTGCTTGTATAATGAAATATTTATCACACGAAAGTGCGACCAATGAAATTTACAAAGCATGGTACTAAATGGAATTTAAAATTGTATGAAAATTTAAAAATTTAATGACTTGACTAGTTAAATATAATTCCCTTTTGGAAGATTGCTAGGGATACAAACAAGTTTGAATGTTTGTCATATTACGATTCTTTGGATGCAAATAACCTTCGTAGTAGGTTAAAGAAACGAATGCACACTAAATCAAAATACTGAATCATAAATTTTGGTGGGTCCTACATATACCATTGGACATCTTCAGGTGATCACAAAAAATAAGTTAAGATATCTTTTGATATCTCAAATAACATTAATGCTCTGCGTGCTAGCCATGCGCTTCAACGGAAAAAGTTCAAGTTTTGAAATATTTTCTCAAAATATCAAGAGCTATCTTAAGAACTACTGAACCAATACTAGGCTTGTTTGTACTCATTTTAATGCATTTTTCATGCTGATTCCAAATATGGTCATGAAAATTTACATTTCTGAAATTTTTGAATTTTTAAATTTATTTTTGAAACTGTCGTCTGCAGTCGACACCCGCGTGAAGAGAGTTAAAACATTACGTTTTGAATGATGTGCTTTACTCTTTAATCTCATCAAGTACCTGTTATAAACTGTCACTTAGAAATGCCTCTCATGTTTAACTTGTGCATTTCCTGCAGACCTTCCATTTACTGGTCTGATCAAGGCTTTTTGGCCGTAGCGTGTAGTTTCTAAGTAAATACACCTCAGACAACATTGACACTACTTGTTTTGTTACCAGGTTCTTCCGTGACGAAGCTTTTTATGCATTGGCACGCACAGAGTAAAGTGTGTCATTTATCATCACCACCCGAGTATTCTATTCCTTGCTCATTTATCTTAATCTTCTTTTAGCAATCGTGAGTTTTGATTTGGTTTGTTCAATTTACCGATTTTTGTGGGACGTGATAATATTTTATGTAATCTTGTTCAATTGTTGCAGTATTGGAATTGGGCAAGGGAAAATGCCTTTTTGAAAAAATTACATGTAGGTGAGCGCTAACGTGTGACATAACGATTGTATGTTGATGGACAAAACAATCATTCCAATAGTATGACTCTGACTGCAGGCTACATGCATAACATGTATGGTTTTCTGTAAACGGGATGGTTTAACATCCCCTCTGAAGGACGGGCTGCTCTCGTGATGATTTATCCAATTCTAAATGCACCATGGGGAGAGCAAAAGCTGAATTCAATTTACAGATGTTGCTAACTAAATTTACTATTTTGATTCCAGACCAAAACCCCCAATACAATTATTTACCACAGCTGGGAATTGAACCCGGACCTCATGCACCTAAGGCGAGTACCCTTACCGCTTTACCTCTCTCTCTCTTACAGGCAATTATTTCACCCAGCTTTCCAACATCACTGATAACATGAACTATAGCCGGGGAATACAAGCGTTAGCGTATCGAAGGGTGGAGTTTTGATAAATAGTTTACCCACATATTAAAGGTTACCGGCATATCAATTATTGTCATATTCAAAAATAGAATTGTAATTGGCAATAGTTAATCAATATATGCAAGTACTTTGTTGGGCTTGAATAATAGAAAACGTTATTAATTTTACACAGTGTTAACCTGAAGCTTTACTACAAGGTAAAAACAGAGACTGAAATAAATAAAAAAATTTAAAACAATGTAAATGATTTTGATAGTGATTTACATTATTTTCTTGTAATTGAAATCCATTCTACAAAAACAGCCACAAGGGTCTTGTAAGAAAATCTATTTTCAACATTCATCCTTGAGCGACTTCATCACGATTCGCTTAATGAATGATTAACATTTGGAATTGTCTTTTGATAGTTCTTTTCCTATAATAGTATAACATTGTTTTAATAAATTGAATCTTGATGTTATGCAGGTTCTCTTCATGTTTCTTCTTGTTACTATTACTACATCTCTTTTTTTTTGCTCTTATCTCAATCTCTCTTCTTATCCATTTGAGTCTCTCTATCTCTCTTTTTCCCATGTCAGCTAGTGTCTCTTTCTGTGTTTTTTTTCTTCGCTATTTTTACTTCATCTTCGTTACCTCTATTTCTTTTATCATTTGCACGATTGTGTACTCTTCAGTGGCGTAGCCAAATGGATGTGCTCCAACCCCACCCGCTTATCATGACCGTCGGGTCACTAAGGCCGTCGGTACACGAAGAGCGTTGGTGAATAAAACTTTGGGTCAACAATAGACAATTTTGTGCGCAGTACTTATAAAACTTGGACGTGACCCTTCCGTTTTTGCCTGTTGGTGTTACCACAATGAATGATATTGATATAAAATCGTAAAAGCGCCAAACATATTTCCGTCGGTACATTACAAGTTGTGCCATATTATTGGATAAGAATGGCCCCAGCAAACACAAAAACGTTTTAAAAAGGTTTTAAATAAGTTATATTTTGGCTTTTGGTTTAGGTAAAAACGTTTTAATAACATTAAAATGTCGGGTTATATAAAGGTCATGATAACGTTTTAAAACGTTTTGTATGAAAACACACTACAACAATATTTTTAAATGTTTTCAAAAAATGTTATTGTAAACTATTTTTGAAAACATTTTTGCCAAATATTGTGTCAATACTTAAATAACATTATGTTAAAATATTTGAACCCAGCAAACACAGAAATGGGTTTTTTTTTTCAAAACCTTTTAATTACATTTAAATGTCGGGTTATATAAAGGTCATGAAAACGTTTTTAAAACGTTATTGAAAATATTTTGGGCAAACCCCAAAATAACATTCTGTTTAGAATGTTTTGTATCAAGTTTTCAAGAATGTTTTTGGAATGTTATTAAAACGTTTTTGTATCCTTTTTATAACCCGACATTTTCTATAAAACATTTTTGTTTAAAAAATGTTTTTAAGGTTATGAAAACGTTTTGTACTCTTAATATACTACCCTTTATATAACCCGACATTTAAACGTTTTCTGACAACCTTTTGTAACCTTTTACGAATGATGTCGAAAACGTTGTGTGTTTGCTGGGGCGTTACCTACGAGATATCTAAATATTCATGTTAGCTCACAATGCCTAAGACTTATAAAGTTTTAATCAAAAGTACATTAAATTTAAAATAAAAAGGAGCTGAAGTATAAACACAGCATAAAATCATGATAATTTATTCTTCACATTCCCATACTTCAATTGAGTTTGATACAACGAGATTAATGAATCATTTTCTCAAGGCATCATTTCAACCCTATTAAAATCATTTCAGATGAAATGTGAAAGAATTTCCTTAAAAGTCTTGGAAATAAATCTACCAGTTTGAATAATATAAAATAAGATAATGTAATAAATAGTAAGTTAAGCAAGTTTAGATTACAGAAATATATTATTAGCTAAGCTTATTCTATAAACAAATCACGCATTTCCCTATCACCACCTGCACAGATAAAGTGTAGCTCTAAGCAATACATGAATGTAATTAAAAGCTCAAAAGGATTCTGATCTTTGTAATATTATAGATCTAGATTCACTTGATTATAGTGTTGATGCAAGTCTTCAATTTCAAAGGACACCTATCGCCAGGATGTTTTGCAGACTACCTGATATTTCACTTGTATAATGCAGACTAATGCATTTGTTCACTTGTTTGTTCTCGATTCTATAAGCCTCCTAAACACGCGCTAACCGAATTGAAGAAAAAGTAGATCAAATTTAAGCAGTATATCATATAACTGGCTTCAATATCATTTGTTTGTATCATGCAAAAACGTTGTAAGTGGCTTGCGTATTTCTTTGTTACTTATGAACTTCTTGAATTCTTTCGACGATTTGAATCTGTTTTATAATTTCAAATAATGAAAAATAACTTTGAAGCAAGCCTACAAACCTAATAAAAATTGGGTTACAGATGCACAACATAAAAATGTTTGCTTCAAGCGTTTGATTTAGTTTTCGTTTTCGTAATTTGTAATTCCATTAAATACGCAGACCTGATCGACCTTTTTGTGTGTCATATTTAGCATTACAAAATATTTAGACGAGACTCCCATAAATTTTATCTGTAATCATCCTTGTTGATGTTAATTTACTCATCTAGTCAACAATTTGTAAAAGATCCACTCCAAGTATTAGCTTCAATAGATTGGCGACGCACTGCCAACCCAGAGGGATTCAATATGTCATTTGTATGGTTGTATACATTCTTTCCAAAGCCATTTGCCGGTAACAGGTTTTTTTTGCTACACATTATATTAGCTATAAGTTGCTTACCGCTACAAGTCTACCATCAAAAAAGATTTGTACCAATTGTTGGGTGAATGTAAAAAACGCCAAAGGTGAAGGCACGATGCTCTTGCAATCTGACCACGAAATAAGTTACGCATTTCATTCATGTCATTACAGCGCCCTCACACATTTTGTAATCCCGATATCTATCCAAGATGTATCACGTATTATGCGTGCAATGCAATCAACGTGTTCAATTCGTATAACTATATAACAGGTTGTGAGATTTACATGCATCCACCAATCCAGAAAGTAAACGGTTGCTTTTCTTGTAATTCTCCAGATGTCTACTCCCGGACCAAACATTGTTTGAGTGTACATGTTATCCATTTCACAGACATAGATAATGGAACAATTATATAGTATCACAAGGTTGAACCACCCGGATATTTAGTCCGCACCAAACAGTTGTGCGATAGACTCTTTTATACACTTTCACCTGTGTAGAAACAGCCTTGAACACGTGAAATAGGGAAGGGTTTTGACATAAGAAAGAGCAAGTACCGAAATCTCAGTGTAAAGGCTACGGAGCGTAAACTGTCCTTGTTTTAAATTTGCATTCTGATTTCGGTTTTGGAGAAGGTAGAAAATGATGGAAATGCAGCTGAAGAATAATTTACCATACTGTCTGTGTAAGCAATAAGTAAGAATGCATTCATGTATTATGAGAGGCAATGCATTATTCAAAACGTATAACTCTCTAAACGTTTTAAATAGCTTCTAACCAAATATGTTACACTCTAAGTGACTACATATTGAATCGCCAGATTAATGTAAGCAATATTCAAATCAGCGTATAAATATCAGGAATATTGCGCGGGAGAACAGCAAATTTGCACAGGTGTAAAAGTGTAGTGCTTTCACCTGATTCATTCAAATACTTTACCCACGTCGTTCCTACATTAAACCAATAATTTATTCTACATGTGCATGCTTCCACTTTATAGTAGCGTAGGTGATGATGCAGCACTCAGATCGTTAATTTAAATTGTTGACATTTGCAGGTGCACAATTTGTAAATTTCTTTTTCAGAAAACAACATCACTACCTGCAACCAACAATAGATGACATTATATAAACACGTGCAATACGCTGTTGGGACTCGCCCCATGGTTTACTGAATTTACATATTCATGATGAACAAGAATGTCACAAATTTGTATCATGATTTATTTATTTGTGATGCGAATAAATTGCTGCATTTATATATCACACATTGTTAACGCAATTAAATGATCCATTCGAGACTCACTGTCAGCATAATAATAATGTTGTATTGCCCTACTAGCTCTAGAAGAAATTAATAGGGGTGAAATCGCTGGCATTTATCGAAGGTCTGTTCTAATTAAAGGTCCGCATTGTTGACATTCATTCTGTGTGCTCGGACTGATTATTAACTGTTCTTGTAGCGATTGTAAAACAAACTATATATATTGTCACTTAAGTCAAGACGAAATAAAGTTGGTACTCCTATGTATTTCATGGATTAAGATAAAAAACCAATGCATATTTGAATTGATATTCAACTGATAATAAATTTTAAAAAATTATCATTTGTTGGCTGTTAAAATGGCATAGAGTTGCAGCTCACGGGAGTTTTGTGTATGGCAATACATTATCAAGTGACTTCACTTGGTCCCATCGCTATGGTAATTAATGCTTCTTGCCACGTGCAATCCTAATCTCTATTGTTTTTCGGTGCCCTTATTCAAATTCATATTAAAAACAGACTGACAGAATGCACGGACTAAAGAGAAATGCAAGTTAAAGAATAAGAAAAAAAGTATTTGGCACGTTATATTTATATTACGTTACACGTCGAAATTATTAGAGTGCATATTGAAGGGTATCCATGAACTATCGCGGGTGATAGTAGGTAGTACTGTCACCCTGTCCATTTGTGTTTGTATTTGCCTGAAACCGCGAAACGGTAGAAATATCAAATGTCATGTGACCCCCATTTTACCCAATCAGATGACAGAAAAATATGTATAAATTGAGATATCACATCCGTTTGAAGTTAATACTAGTTACTATCCCGTTCCCTAATACAGGAACATTTTTCCTCAATATACCACGAGTTCAACGTAATCGATGGGTGGTTTACAATGCATGTCACAGTATGGTAAAAGCCCGAGTGCACGGTTTCACATTCGTAATGCAAATTATGATACTGATCCGTATCTCGGAAATTGGTTTTATACCGCTCATACTCTTACTACCACTAGTCCTAGCAGAGTCTGTTTATTGCACAGACTAACTGTATAGTAAAACAAACGGATAGTGTTGTTTTCGTAACTTTACTCGATTGCCGAGTTCTCATTTTATCGCCTGGCTTTTTTATCACATTCACCCCCCCCCCCCCAACTCTTACATGCAGCTCCTTTGAATATGATTGTAGTTGATATTGTTGTAGTTGTAATTGTATTTCTGCGAAAAACAAATTGACGTTTTTCTAAGATGTTTACATGTCGAGGGTTGAGAGCCAGAAAGCCTCAACTCACAATCACCTGCTCCCTCAAAATGAGCATAAAGTCGCCAGAGCACTCTAGAAGATACAGTCCATTGATCATGACAAAATTCAATAGAAAACAAAATACATTGTGAAGGAAATATTGATATTTGAAGACCAAAGCAAGGAGCCAAGTTATGCTCATGTTGTGATAGCTGGTCATAGTGAGATACGGCTTTCTGGTTCTGAGCCCTCGATGTATATGTTTTTATTAATATATGTGACCCGGCAGCACAAATGAGCCGTAAATTTCCTAAATTGTATTCTGAGTTACAGTGTAAAATGTGTACGAAGGTCATATTCATCGGTAACTTAAGCTGGCCCGACATCCGTCTCATTTCGATAGTCAGAAACTAATCAATAATCCTATTGTTGAAGTGGATAATAAGCTTCTACCTTAGATGGCTATAGAACTTTTAATAGCTCTGGTCTTTGTTTGCTTATATTGCTAAATCCTGTTCAAGTGGTGGGTTACCAGGCATTGTATTTTGTACAGGTATGCATAACCAACAATTAACAATGAGAGAACTCTCTTAAACCTCGTTGACTTGGGGATGATTTGAAATGACCGCCAATTATGACTGTTTGATATTTATTGCCAACAATGTGGAAAAAGAGACACATGTAAAAACGTAAAAAGCTATAATTAAAGGAGCAAAGTTTAACAAACCATAACCCCGCTTCTGGATATCGTTTGAAGTCAAATGATATACCATTTTTAGTTTATGATGTTTATTTTTTAAACACGAAATATAACAAAATTGACCGGGGGAGGAATTTACGGCTCATTCGTCGTGGACGGTCACATATGAAGACCCGAGCGCAAGAAGACCGTAAGTCCACTTGGCCCCTCAACATGTATACACTAAAGTTGCGTATAGTATCGTATAGTTTGGTAATTTTTTATACATGTTAAGGGGCCAAAAACAAATCTTTCACAACCTTTCATGATGTTTTTACTCTGGAACATGTATTAAACATTATAAAACCTTAAGAAACTATAAGGATGTTACGCGCCTCTAGTCTATAATTATGCATTGGCCATGATCGGTGTTTATAGGGAGTACACTAAACAGAATCGTGCAAAAGTGCAAGAAACAAAGAATATGACGTTATTGAGAATAGTCAGATCATGAGCGTCTATTTCTTCCCCAAAAACGCGGTATAACAAAGACAGTAATGATGCAATGTGCATGCTCATGCCATTTAAGGTAATTTGACAAAACACGGCTTCGTTCAATTCAAGGATTTTCACTTTTTTTTTTTTTTTTTAACACAAATGAAAATTTATTATAGCACTTCGTTTTGTTATAACATGAATAAGATGATTGCTTAGTTGACCTTTGTTAGCCTGGTTGGCAGTTGTGACAATATTATTACTAAAAGATATAAAACCTTATATCATATATCAACGCGAGCTCAAAATTTGTCATTTTAACCAAACGGTTGTGAAATATCAAGCCTATATTAACTCTTCATATGGTATAAAAGCTTGATTTGATTCGAAGTTAGTTTACCCATGTGTTTAACATACCCTCCAATGAAGCATTCTTACACGCGTACGAATCAAAATATAGGGTGCACAACTTATAAGTTCCCCCCTACATATTTTTTTAAATAAATCGAAAACTATTTGACGAAATGCAAACCTGTAAAATGATATGGGTAGCCTTATTTGTTTTACACATGTGGAACAAATTTTAGCGTCACACGTCATTGCGTTCAATCACAATGGTTCAGTATGTAAAAAAAGGGAGACCGTTTTAAACAGTGTTAAAAATTGCATCTGAGTCCATAGGACTCAATTCTCAAACAATACAGTAGGCCAGGGATATTCATGTGTTTGTAAAAGAAAACGTAATCTTTGGTATTCTTCTTCTTCTTCTTAAAAGGCAAAGCAGATGTTTTATTCTTTTCTTTTTAATGATAAATGTCTGAGATGGAAGGGATATGTACTGCAGTGAGAATAGACCACATCGCCAGTAGTTCATCACATGTGAAAAGTCACATTTTAATAATGCCGCGTTTGCCCGAATTTATTCGCGGTAGAGCAATAGGTTTGCTGGATGAAAATGTACCGGTGAAAGAAATTGCTCGTCGTATGGGCCAGCAACATCTCCTGACATGAACCACATTGAGCATCTTTGGGACCATGTTAAAAATGAGGTTGACCACCTTATCAATGAAAACACAACACTGCAAGAGCTAACCCGAGCAATCCAACATGTATGGAACAACATGGACCAGCAACGGGTCCGGAATTTAATAAACAGCATGCGGCGACGTTGCAATGCACTCGCCAACCGTGCAGGAGGACACATCCCCTACTAAACATCTAGACTTTAAGTTTTATTTCCAATACAAACACATGGACAGGCCTAACATACTGTATTATTTGACAATTGACTCCTATGGACTCAGGTGCAACTTTTAAAACTCCCTCTTTTTTTACATAATGAACCATTGTGGCCAAACGCAATGATGTGTGACACTAAAAATTGGCCCAGATTTGTAAAACAAATAAGGTTACTCATAACTTTTTACAATTTTACATTTCGTTAAATAATTTTCGATTTATTTCAAAAAGCATTAGGGGGAACTTATAAGTTGTGCACTGTATAGCATGAATCAAATATGAAGCACCCTACAATGAACTTCATTTATTTTATTTCGTCAAATAATTTGTGCCACAACATTCACGTTAATACCGTAAGTGTCAGGAAGTATTAGAGGTTATGAGTATAATGAGGATCCTCATGTGTAAGAAACATCATTTTACATGGCAGCTGCATGCCTTATAAATTTCATTGCACACATACCTCTCGCTTGTTGCTTGTTCTCGCTTACTCATTTTGCTTTTCTCGTTTTGTATGTTTAGTATCTCTCTGTTTCCTTCCTCCCCCGCTTCCTCCTCATTTACGAGGGTCATTCAAAAGGTTCTACCGCCATCATCACATCTCTGTTATCTTAATTGTCAGGATATTGAAATTACCCATGCCTATACTCTTAAAGCTCGGCTACAAAAATAAAAGTTATTTGATGAAAATGTAATTTTTGGTTGTTTAGATATGTTGTTTAAAGCGAATACAGATTTGTTACACCTAAAACGGAAAACTGAAGCCAAAAGTTTAGTAAGCATCACATTGTAGCTTTGGATAATAAATATGTTGCCTTGCTGTATGGCATAAAGTGTAAAAGCGTCAACGAGGCCCGGTATATACTCATTGATCGGAAATATACCAAACAGAACAAGATCACTGATGTGTCATTGCTACCACCATGCCAGCATACACTGAGACTTCATATTTTGAGATCAAACTTTATCGCTAGAGAATGGCGCTCAGCAGTCCTTTGTAGTTATGAGGCTGGAAACATTGCTGACAATGGATGGACAGAATCACTAGAACTGAGATGGCTCGAGAAGGTTATGCCTGATGATATGCAAGAACTGTTTATAGATCATGATTGTGAAGACTTTGTAGGCAACAGCGATGAAAGCGACACAGAGGATTAAGTAAGCATAATTGGTAGAACTTTAAAGCAAACTTTATAGTACAAACAAGTATTTGTGCCCTATTTGAACCAAAGGGTAACATAATGGCATGAAGTATTTTCCTACAAATTACGGACCCAAATGCTTGGAACCGTATAATATAAGATTCCCCTAGAGACTAAAGACCCCATCCCGTCTATTAAATATGGGGTCTTCCTCTTCCAGCCCCCCACTCACACACACTATTGTTGCCATCGAGTTTTGGAATAACATATCAACATTAATTTTGATTTTATGTTGTAAGATGTGTTGCATCATAATTGTATGAAATTACAGTATCATACATTATTACACACTATATTCTCAAAATGCTCATAACGCCTGAATGGCACCCCCCTGTTTAGGGGTGGGGTGGGGTGGGGAGTTGGTGGCTGGATGGTTGTATGAAGGAGTTTGACTTTCTTGGTCAAGATATACTTAATCTTCATAAAAATCTGGTCATACCAAACAAAGAATAAACTTTAGGCAAATTTCACTGGTGTTGTTTTTAAATAGGGGCCATTTAGAGACCCCCCTTCTACACCCCACCCCCATATTGTTACCACATCAAATATAAAAGGCTTATTTAAATAAGTGGGTTCAATCTTGGCATTAAAAAGAGTGTACTTTATACTATTTTGTGTTTAAGCGTAACTTAGGGTATGTTTTCCTTTAAAATGGACCCCCGGAAATAGGGGTCCTTTAGAGACCCCCTACTACTCTTCCACCCTCCAGATTGTTACCACATCAAATATGTTGGGGTTAATTTACTAATTGGGTGTACATTATGAGATTTATAAGAGTTTGCTCTACACTATTGTATTTAAACGTAACTTATGATATTTTATCCTTAAAAAATGGACCCCCCGGAAAGAACCCCCTTTTGTGGGAGCCTGTTCAGGATAGGGGCTTGTTACCCAAAATATTCTTATTCCTCATGAAATTCTGATCTAGAAAAACCATATGGGATAAGTTTACGCTCCAAGTGACACCTAGCTCATCTACAGCCTGGTCTAAGGTCATTAGAATTTTCAGGATTAAAAAACTAACGAAATAGAGTCTCTTCTATTCACTAAAGTGAGTCACAGTTTGGAGCACTTTCTTCAATACTAGTAAACACGATAATACCATATAAGTCCAGTTGCAAATTATACGATTTTTAAATGTCGTGCAATTTTTTGTGATTAAAGATTGGAACCAACTTATAACTCTATTAAAAACCTGTTTTACCGAAAAAAAACCAATAATAATACTTTGGTGTTTGTAACAAAATCTGAACACATGGCACCTTATATGACATTTTTTTTCCGAGCATGATACAATTACAATTTCTTTTGCCACCAAAGTTTTTCCTATTCTTTGAGGTCAGCTTATGACAAGCTGATTCTGGAACTCAATCACAAAAGCTCAAGAAGTTTTCCTTGCTTCTTGACTATTGATGTGTTTGGATTAATCATTAAAAATTGTTTTGAAAAATATCCTAATTTATTTCCATCCATAATCGAATTCATAATATTTGGGGAAAGTATTGATGAAATGTACTTGATTTCTCTCCCCCACCATCCCCGAGTACAGGTGATTAAAAAAAGGGGGAAAGGAAAACAAATCAGATTATGTTGAAAAATCTGGATAATATTTTATCAAAGATTATATCAGATCTAACCTACGAAATCAACAAAAGCAAAATATATTTTGATGCTTAGTCTCATTAAGCTCTAAATCAAAAATTAGATCTTAAATACCAAAATGTGAGGCGAATTTGATTTTCATTTCTCTTCATCAAGATATCAGCATAGCCGTAGCGAGTGTTTAGTAATAATATTAGTTTAATAATATTTCTGCATCACGAATTTGTTCTAAGGGGTTCTTGCAAATTCCTACCCCAGATCACTGTCATTGTACAAGTGATTTCTTTTCATTTCAGAATTCCTCAAAGGGAAATAATATTTACGTTCGACGACGTTCTCAATTTGATACATTAAGCAACAAATGAACATATTTTGTTAATATTGTATAGCAAATAGACTACCCTTTCACTGTATCAAGGCGGGCATATATATTTATGCAATATGGCGCGAAATGCGCAGAACAACAACATAAAAGAGACGATGCAAAGTCCTAACAACGATGTCAAAGATGCAATCAATACCAGCTTCGGGGCTAAACATCGAAGACACCGAAATACTTTAATGCTTTTAAACCACGGATATAGATTTGCTGGTTTAAATTTACTCTAAACGATTCAAGTCAAGACTGGTTCTAGCATGACGTTCCATTTATTGGACACTATGCACCAATAAGATTTTAAGTGAAGGAACATAGTGTTTAACACAATATGCCCATTTTACAAGTTCGCTAAAATGCAAACGTAATGAATAAAATGCCTTACTGCATTGCTGCAATCTATATGAAATGAAATCAATTCTCAGGTCTGGTTGAACAAAATCAATAAGTTAAGTGCAAAATATCCTTGAGTCTGTCATTTTGATATCATGGCCTGTAGTTATCATCTCAAACACACGTTGAACATGGTTATAAATGTATAGTCCGTGTAAGTTGTGCATAAGTTGTTTTGGTTATAATATTTTACACGGAAAGTTTTATAATACTTTACGTAGAGTTCATTTGCAGGTATTTTGAACAATCAATGATTTAGTCCATTACACCATATATTCTGACCTAACTCCGACCGGTAGGAAATTGAATCCCACCACCGCCGATTACTCTCATTTATATTAATGCGTAAGTAATTATCTGCGCACATCCTGTCAAAATTATGACGTTATAATATGCATTTTTAGGTGAATTTGGTCAAAATGATCACAGGTAGCATAGAATCGAACGACAATTGTAAATTGAGGTTTGAATCATAGTATCCCAGCAAACACAAAACGTTTTCGACATCATTCGCAAAAGGTTATAAAAGGTTGTCAGAAAACGTCGGGTTATATAAAGGATAGTAAGGATAAGTATAGGATAATGGCCAAGGATTAGGTATGATTCTTCTTTTAGCCGAAGAAAGGTAAGAGAATTGTAAATGTGTAAACTTTGTTTTATTTGGTTGGCCCTATTATAACCCATTTTACCTAGGCCTACATGTCCCTGAATTTCGGCGGCATCGCCGCGAAATAAAAGCCCCGACTTCAACTTCCAGTCCCCCTTACAAATCCAAAATAAAACCTAACACTTTCATTCCCTTTTCAAATAATCACACTCTAAAGTTTACACTTCAAAGTGTTATAAACACTGACGATATAAACGATTTCTTAAACGCCATGTTTAAATTTTAAACATTGTTAGTGTTTAGAGTTTAAAAGTCCTCAAACGTACTGAACAATTAATGTTACATTTAAAATATAATGTATCATAGCTTCTAAATTTCTCAACTTAGTGATGTAGCCTGTAATTTATGCAAAACAATGGATAATTCTTTACAATAATGTGATACTGTTCAGACAACCATATAGATCGTTATTTACTTGTTTATTTCTTTTTGTTTGTTCAGTACTCCTCTATGTACATTACATAGACGACTTCCAATGAAGATTCATTTGCAATACTGTTGTATGTCGATCAGTAATGACCTTGGCAATATGTATAATGGGAAAACACAAATTGCGTATACATGAACAGCCACATGCTTAAAAATATGTTTAAAAACAAAATCTAAGCTCATCGGAATAACTATTCCGTATATACCATATAACTGTATAATTATCAGATTGCACAGCGAACAGCTGCATAATCCAGGTTTTAGGTATGCCTCGTGCACTATTTTATTATCTACAGGACTTAATCTCTTTTTTCTTTGCTTGCATGAGTATAAGTCATGTTTGCAACATTGGTGTTCAAATCTTACCTTGACGATTATCTCGCTAGCTAAAGGATTTGCTTCCTCACTAGAAAGCCTTTGTGTTAAATTGTCTGTCGCCATTAAGGCATAATAAATTGTTTATCTTGCTTTGTCTTTCCTTAATCCTATTATACTGGTCGCATGCATTTGTGGCAATCAGGCATATGCATGGATCTTATTTATAGCGACACAAGATTACGTGGGTGACTTACATATAAAGCAATATGTAAAGGTCTTATATTGAAAAATGCCTTGTCATTTCGGATACTCCATTGAGACATTAACTTGTCAAATGGTTTTGCTTGAAATTGTACGCCTAGTAGTACGCTTGTCTTGTTTTCTGTATTTTGTTGTATTGTTGCCATGATCATATAACAATAACTACCAATAATATAATAATAAATAAAATATGTTAATTCAACTTGAGGCTGTAAAGTGCAATTAGCTTATATGATCGTGCTGCTACATCATATTTCCATGAAAAAGCAATGTTCTGAAAGCATCGTAAATTATTCAGTATTTCAGCTGTTACTGTGATGTATAATAAATCATTCTTGCTGGAGTCATTTACAAAGTGGAAGTGACTAGTTATCTGTACTCTTAAGGTTAGCAGCTATTAAAACTGTTGTGATTTGGTTGTTCATAGCATCCTGCAAATGGTAGTGAGCTTTGGCTAAAACTGCATTGATTATTCTCATTCCATAGTAAGTTACTACGATTGAAAAATCGTGACCTGTCTGCCACATGCATATTCATATTCACAGCATCCTGCAAATAGTAGTGAGCATTGGCTAAAACTGCATTGATCATTCTCATTCTATAGTAAGTAACTACGATTGAAAAATCGTGACCTGCCTGCCTCGTGAATATTCATATATGCTAACTAGTCACGCCTACCTCATTCATATTCATGAGCTCATGAATATTCAAGAACGCTTCTACAGACACCTATACTAATATTATACAACATTCAGGGACGTAGACTCCTAGTCTACGTAGATACAATTTGCCATAGCAATCAAGATCACATTTCTGAGTAACGTAGGGAAATATTTTCACGAGAACAATCTCTTTCACTGAAGTGTGATACCTTATGAATTGCGCTAACTTAACTGCCTTGAACGGTTGTGAACGACGGTATCCTTAATTTTAATATCGTTGTGTTATTCTTCACCAAAGGGACGTAAGATTGAATTCTGAATTGTGTAACGATTAAATGTCGCTGTTGCTGTAGCCTTGTTGCTGTGCTATGTCTTAACCTAAACGCCCAACATCGACTGCTCAGTGCCAGAAGTGGGTAAGTGCAATAGCTGCCATGTGTAGTCGCCATGTGTAGATGAGTACAATGTACTGTGTGTAAATTGGCAAATGTTTACATGGCAGCTACTGCATTTACTCACTTCTGGTACTGAGCAGTCGACATAGCTACTTGACTGTTTCAAGAGTCTTATCATATTGGTCATGCGTGTGGGTGGTACTTATAGTGTTTACTACCCGGGTTTACTAAGATTATGTTACAGTTCTGAATGTACTCCATGTTTCAGAAAGGAAACAGAAACTCTACGGCCTAGTGTGATAATGATGTAGTACGCGATATTGGTTTTGGTTATTAAGTATGATGCAGGTATAATTAGCTCAGAGTAAAATCAAAGGAATATTCACATGTGCCTCATTTATCATACTTGACAAATGCTAGGTATAAGGAAAAACGGAATGTAAATTTATAGACAAGTTCATCAAGTTTTGTCGCAGATGACAGCATAATTAGTTAAATATGAATTGTTGGGAACGTTTCACCGTTTAATATATTTAATTCATGGCTATTGTATAGACATTACTTTTCTAGGTAGCTGCTATATTTTTTACGATTTGACATTAAGAAGATACTTCATTGGCACTAAGGATTTTAAATGATTAATGATGAAAAATGATTGAATTTCCAAGTTTTAGAAACATTTTAAAGATCTCCAAAACACTTTATTGTTCGAAAAGACTATAGCATGAAAGTGATTCTGAGCTGACATCAATTTACTCACCAACTTTACTAGCTCGAATTATCTTATCTGAGCAGGATTGCCCACTGTCGCTCTTAACACGGCCCCAAGGTTTAAAGACATAAGTGACAATAAGTTAAGCCACTTTAGCAAGATGTCGATCGGACCTTGATAATGGTCATCATTTTTGTTAAAAATAAGATGAACTTGATTTCCACGATCATCTGCGATTTTCTATATATTTCTCATGGTTATTTTAATCTTGTATAATTGAATTCATAGGATTTGTCTTACAACAGCTATCGTCATACGCTGTGATATATTAGCATTAATGCCGAGATACAGTTTCAACTTGTCACTATTCGAATAGCGTCTCTAAAGTGAGGCCATTTCTTTCTAATTTTGAATTGTTCTACCGGTATATGTCATGTTTCCTCAAAACTAACTCTACATACATAAAAACATTAAATTGAATTACACGGTAGAAAAGAATAACACGAATTAGCAACTCTTTTGACGTATAAATTGCCAAATACACAAAGTAATATTATCTTTGTGTAAATTTATCAAACGTCCCAAACCAGGTAGATTTTATACTCTACCTAAGATCCACAAACATTTTGACACTATACCAGTTGGTCGTCCAATAGTTAGTGCCAATGGCAGCGTCACAGAGAAGGTTTCTCTTTTCATTGACCACCATCTCAAACCACATGTCTCTACTTTGCCATCGTATGTTCAGGATGACATGGATTTCCTTCGCAAGCTAAAGGCTGTTAACGCACATGGGCCCCTTGCGCCTAACACCATACTTTGCACTATGGATGTTTCAGCCCTATACACTAATATCCCGGCAAACGAGGGTATAGATGCATGTCGTTCTTTTCTTGAACCCACTTACTCTCCTGACCAACTTGATGCTTTCTGTGACCTCATGGAAATTGTTCTTACTTGCAATAATTTCACATTTGACAGCACAAACTACAAGCAAATATTTGGGACCAGTATGGGAACGAAAATGGCGCCCTCTATGGCCTGCCTTTTCATGGGCTGTCTTGAAGAACGTCTGCTCTCTTCAATCTCCAAGAAACCCCTCATGTGGATGAGATATATCGATGATATTTTCTTTCTGTGGACACATGGACCTGATGAACTTCAGCACTTTGTCAACTTCTGCAATTCATTCCATCCAACTATCAAGTTTACCTCTGAATCCTCAACCAAGGAAATACCCTTCCTAGATGTACTGGTATCCATCAGAGATGATACTCTCCACACGGACCTGTACTCTAAACCCACTGATTCACATCAGTTTCTTCACTGGACTTCCTGTCATCCCAAGCATACCAAGTCAAGTCTCCCGTACAGCTTGGCTTTCCGGTTGAACCGCATCTGCTCCTCCCCTGAGACACTTCAGAAGAGAAAAGTTGAACTTGAATGCTTTCTAAAGGCCAGAGGCTATCCTGGTTCTGTTATCAACAGACAAATCAACAAAGCTCTAGAGATTCCTAGATCTGATGCTCTCGAGCCTAAGACGCCAGACTCTGATAATCCAGAACGCATTCCACTGGTCATCACTTACCATCCTTCGCTTCCCAAACTTTCTCAGATACTTCACAAACACTTGCGTATCTTGCATTCTTCAGATAGATGTAAGAAGGCTATTCCCAACCTACCCATGGTAGCTTATCGGAGAAGTGCTAACATCAAGGACATGATTGTACGTTCATCCCTACCTCCAGCCCAACCTCCTCCCAGAGGCTCGATTGCATGTGGCTCATGTACTTTATGTAATCATGAGATCCACTCTAAACCTAAATGGGGTGGTGGCTCACCAGTCGCACACACCAAGAAAGGGTCGTCTTTCACTAGTTCTTCCACAGGTGAAAGTCATGTCATCCACAAACACCTCAGTTGTCAGAGTGAGAATGTGGTCTACCTTATCACATGTGCTAATTGTCAAGTGCAGTATGTGGGAGAGACTGGTCGTAGCCTGGAAACCAGACTGACTGAGCATTGTGCCGATGCTCGTCTTAACAGAAATACACCAGTAGCTAAACATTTCAACCTCCCAGGACATTCTGCAAATCACATTACTGTCATGTGTATTGACAAACCCCCAAAGACTGACACTTTCATGCGAAAGAAACTTGAGAAAGACTGGATCTCTAAACTTCAGACAACCCAACCACTTGGCTTAAATGTTAAAGATTAACATGCCAGTGTATCTTTAGGCCTATGGATCTTGTTAGCATTTATTACTGGACCTACATGTAGGCCTATATGTTTGATGTGTCAATTCACATTTGGCTTTCTTATTGTAGGCCTCGTTGTTTGCTAATATTTTTCCAGCTTTTAGCAGTCCCTGTATCACTACCTATTTTGGCATATTTCATGTCAATTTGCAACAGTATTTCACTGTGCTTTGGTTTTAGTGATTTTTGGCTTTATCACTTTCATCCGCAGGCCTATATCTGTACATGCACTGAAATTAAATTTTATCATGCATGGACCACATGCTTTCTTACTTTCTCTGTTTTTCTACCTCCCCTTCTTTTCAGTATGCATATTACACTTTAATATTTGAGACCTTCATTGACTTGTGTTTTATCCAGCAATTTTTGGCTTATTTTTCACTATACATGTATTGTGTAGGTCTATAAACATTATTTGTTCTTTATTTAATATGCATTACTTTTCTCATAATATTGCAGTTTGAGTGACATTAGTCCACTTATCCTATCTATTCATTCTCTACAACCTCTATTGATTGCGACCCCACTTGACATTCACTTCCTGTCTATTAGGACAATACCCTATTGTCCTGTGGTGGTGCTTATTTACATATAGTGTTTCCCAGTCTAACTTTGTAGTGAATTTGCTCTCAATGAGAGAAGACACAACTTATTTTGCTCTGAGTTTGCTGTCTTTTTGCTACTTATTACAATTTGAACTTGCCTTCAATTTTTGACTTGAATTTGTTTTTAAACTACAGCATGTAGTTTTTGTTGTTTGCTTTATATTTTGTTGTCTGTCCCTGAAGAAGAGCAGTTTATCTGCTCGAAACGTCGGTTGTTGTTTTTGTCTGTTCTGTGTTTGACTGCTATGTACACAGTGATTTTCATCACTTCCAGTGTACTGTTTTCCTGACACTTTTGTGGGCTCTGGAATTGGCAATTTTGGCCATCGAACTTTGCCTGTTTTGTGCCTACTCTGGATGTTTGGTTAAGCGTGTCTGTTTATATGCACAGTGATTTTCATCACTTGTTCTAGTGCAGTTTTGTATTACCATTGATCCTTGTTGTTTTTGCAGGTTCAGCACTTACTTCTGTGGGCCTTGGGACTGGTAAAATTTGGCTATCGAACTTTGCCTACTTCTTCTGCCTACATTTGCTGTTTTTTGTCCCCCTGCATACTGTCTAGTCTGCATTTTACTTGTTTCCCCACATCAAGTTGGTGTACCTTGCTTTTTTCTTTCCTGTTGTTCTTATTCAAGGTATCCTCTTGTATCATTTATTGATCCTTGATGTGTTTTGTGTCCTCGTCCGTTGGATTCACCATTACCTACTTTTTTTTTTTATTATCTTGTTAGCTTTAAAAATCGAAACGTGTCTTTCACACCTGGATCTTAAAAGTTAAGTTGAGTGACAGATTCCTTGCAGCAAATTGAGAAGCGTTCTATACGCATTAAACGAATTTCTAGCTGATGACAACTACACAAATGCAATGGGGACAATGGTATATGCTACAGGAAAAGGCGTCAAGTTTAGGGGGCCTCTGTGCAACCATCAGATATTTTGAGGTACAAATATGACTTTTTTGTTGTGTTACTATTCGCGTTGGATTGAGTTACTAGGACAATATGTTAGCTTATTTCTTTCAAAACGCTGCAACTGTATTATGTTGTCTTGATTACATCATTGGTGAATTGTCACGTGTTTATCAGTTGTATTCCTCTATTGTATAAAGAATATAAGTTAGTGTGTTGCTTTGAGAACTGAATAAAAACTAAATTGACATTATCAGATGTCTGTAATTTCATTGCAATCTAATTTGCATTCATTCAATGTCACTTACGCATTCAATCGAAACCTAAATAGAAGTTGGTTACCTTAGATTCTCATCTTGATAGTAAATGTTTTTATAGTGTGTCGCAAAAAATATCGAACAATCCTCTCAATGCTAGAGACCGTAACGGTACATAGTAGAATAAAAGCACAGCTGATGTGTAATGAAGGTATAGGTAATATGAAAATGATGATACTCTCAGTAGCGAAAGTTGCGTTAACGATTAAAAAAGCTTATACTTATTGATAAAGCTTATACTTATGACACATTGCCATATTTACATCTTCAGCTTAAATGCGTCACTTGAAAAAACAAATGTGTAAGTGAGGGTCTAACTGACCAGTTGTAGTTCTACTATGTAGGGCGTGTTGGGTGATCAAGGGGAAAATCAGACTCTAATTGTTGTGCTCAATGTGAAATTTACACCTACTCGTGTTACTGTCTGACTATTTTCCTGAGAAACGGTAAATTGCGATTTGTGCCTTTAAGCTTGTAATCCTTTCGTTATAGCAAAACTGGTATAAACACCAATTGCCGTTATATTTTGTCATTATTTTATAGCAATATCCAGATGCGCAAAACAACATTATAAATTAGAACATATAAAGTCCGAGCAACGATGTCAATGATACAACCAACGTCAACATGGGGGCTAGACATCAAAAACACCGAGAGAGAATTAAAATTGGTTGAACACGACATGGCATTTGATAATATTGAACACTGTATCAAAAAGATTTAACCCAACAAGGAATATTATGTTTAAACCAATTTGTCCGTTTTATAATTCAGACGCAAGGAATAAAACGCCGGCTAAACTGAAATGCTGCAATCTATATGAAGTTAAATCAATTCAAGGTCTGGTTGATCAAAATCAATAAATTAAGTGCAGAATAACCTGGAATCTGTCATTTTGATATCGTGACCGGTGTCCATTTCATTTACACGAAAAACCGTGTTTTTGCCCATTTATGAGGATATATTTCAGCGAGTACGAACGCCAATACGAAACGTGGTTAGGGTTTGGGTTGCTATAGTTTTCAAATAGAGAGTTTTAAAATAATTTATGTAGAGTTCATTTACATGATGTTTAAACGATCAATCCATTAATCCAGATATTGTGACCTATAATATTCATTATTATGTTCTCAGAATCTCCCTTCCTATACTTTGTACAGAGTTGAAGAGTCCAATATAATCAACACTTGGACTCAAAACTTGGACTGTGTTGGATAGGCTCACTTTTTCCCAAAAAAGTTTGTTTTCTACAATTTTTTGACCAAAACTAATTTTTGACCAAAAATCACACGTTTTTGACAAAAAAAATCAAATTTTTGACCAAAAAATCACATCACATGATTCTGAAAACATAATAATAAAATTGGATGGTTTTTTTCACCCAATACAAAATTTATTGGTCTCGCTATGAGTTTTATATTTTAAAACTCATAGCTTGACCAATAAATTTGTGTATTGGGTTCAAACCATCCAATTTTATATCAAACTCTGACTTGTAGGAATCGTTTGTGAGTTAAGGTTTCTGGGTCTCAACCCTCGATGATAAAACCTCGTTCACTTATATTTATCTACCGCTTTTCAACTGTATTTTTTACATGCATGAGTGGCAGTCAGGTTTGCAACATTGGTATACATGTTTACAAATTTAACATATTATATCTTGCTATAGCTACAGGATTTGTTTCCGTGCCAGAAGCTTTTGTGTTAAGGTGTCTGGCGTCATTAGGGCATAAATTGTTTATCTCGATGTGTCTTTCCTATTATATTGGTCGCATGCATTCGTGGCAATCAGGTTTATGATAGGGTAGACTCATATATGAAGCAATATGCAATGCTGTAATATTGAATAACACCTTTTATTTCGGAAACTCCACGGAGGTAATAACTTGTCAAATAATTTTTGCTTGGTTGTACGTCCAGTACGCTTGTCTTTTTTCTGGTTGACTGCTTTAATGTATATTATATTTTACCAAAAAAAGGTGTATTGTTGATAATGACAAAATGTACCCGCTGAAAACAGGTTTCTGGACTATCAAGTAAAAAAGTAGCATCTGCGAATGCATATTATTATTATTATTATTAATCAACACTTATATGGCGCTCTATAAACAATGAGCACAGCGCCTTACAAAATATACAGGCAAAAATGAAGCAAGAAACAAATACAACCAACATTAATACAAATGTGTTTTAAGCAAACGCTTGAAAGCAGGCACAGACACCGCCTCCCTCAACTGGATATGCAACTCATTTCAGAGCCGTGGAGAGGCAACAGCAAACGAATGATAGCGAAGCAGATACTGTCATTTAACTATTTTGAACACCGTGCTTCCAACCCTATTAATGCAGTCTATGCCAATAACACATCAGATACATCTCGCAAGAAGAAACAAAACATTGGACTGTCTTGTAAACAAAATTTGAGATATTGTTTTAAGATAAGTCAAAACTCGGGGTCAAAATGTGCTCTCTGTAGTTTCTCTGTCTTACGATCAAAAATTGCCAACCATAACTTTTGGCCATAATTGTAAACAGACTACAATACATAGGTCTATCGTTCAATTTACAAAGCAAATGTTATATCAATCAACTATATAAAGATACGTTACTTGACCGACTGTCAGTAACTATTAGCCTGATTTCACAGGCATTACAGACCGTACTATTATATATAAGTGCTTTTAACAGAACTCAAGGGTCTCCACGTCAAGGTCCAGACTTTTAATGAGATCGTCAGCGTTTAAACGAGACATTTCTAGTAGCCATGACGGTTATAAATAAAATCAAGTAACAAATTTATTGCATGTTACCAGACATCACGTTGCTATGGTAATGGTTAAAGGTATTTACTCTTCTGTCTGTATTTTACTTGATTTTGATCCTCGATGAAATTTAGGCTATGTTTGATAACGAAAACAGTATGGTTTTAGTTTTAGTACCTTTAAACTGTTCATTATGCTTAAAAGATCTTTAATTTAAATAGAATGGTCCAATTATATCACATAGATTTTTCTTCTTAATTAAATGATCTTGATCTTCACTCCTATATATCTGTATATTCAATACTTCAATCCCAAACTTCGAAACTTGGTCAATGTCGCTCAAATTAAAGAAATGAAAAAGAATGAAAGTGCAAGGAATGGAACGATACAGCTTTAACCACAATATAATAGAGAATGCACCAGAATCATGTTACCATTATCGTAACTCGATATTAAATCTACTTTTAGAACAAAGCCTGTAATGGAAACGATTCATCGATCAGCTAAAAATTGTCATTAATCTTTCTTATAGATTTCATTACCGACAAGTATATTGTGATCTTTGCGATTAAATTACCTGTGGCGAGGCTGCATTTTTGTTTTAGGTAGGGAAAAGAAAGTCAAAGTGTAAGGTTAGCAGCGGATAATCAACTTTATCAAATTATAAAGTTATCGGCTTGGGAAAATAACAAGAAATAACCGAACTAATTAATCTTACCTAACGATTAAAAGGTATAAGTTTGTGCCTAAAAAGCTCCCGTGGGCCAGTGGTTAAGGCGCAGGTCTCGTAAACCTGAGGTCCTGGGTTCGATTCCCAGGCGGGATCACTTTTTCTACTTGTCTCCTTTATTCATTGCGACGGCGAACCTGGTGAAAATTACGTTTATTTATTTCATTTCCTTTTAGTTTCCAGCTAGCTGATTTATAAGAACCTACTTCAATACCACTAAATATTTTGAATGATCAAGAATGAACCATTTTATTAAAAACATTAATATTATGATCTCAAAAACAGCGTTATGTTATCGAAAGTACTCTAAAGCGTGAAAGTGATACTGATTTGGCATTCATTATCTACTCTCCAAATTCACCATTCTAATCTTCTTAAAAGTGTCAATTTTTGGTTTTTCTCGAACTTTCTTATACGAGTAGCATTATCCACAGTCTCGTGTTAACTCGCCCTAAGGTGTAAAGAACTAAGTGGCAATAAGGATTCTCTTGTCTGAGTTACATTGACCACTGTCAAGTGTTAGTCTTAACACGGCCCCAAGGTGTAAAGACTTAAGTGACAATAAGGCGAGCCAATCTAACAAGATATATGCGCAGCTGTCGATCGGACCTTGCCATCGGTCATCATTTTGGTTAAAAAGAAGATGAACTTAATATCAACGATGATGTGTGTCTTCTCATGTGATAGTGATCTTAAAGTCACCTCGTTCTCGTATAATTGTTTACATTACATTTGACTTACAATTGTCATCGTTATAAGCTGTGATAGATTAGCGTTAATTTCGAGATGTAGTTTCAAATTGTCACTATTCGAGTAGTCGCTCTTATGTGAGGCCCTATCTGTCAATGTTTCCTCAAAACTGACTCGCCTTGCAGAACCTTAACAATTATCAGTGTTGAAATACAGGGTAATAGTATGCTAGAATAACAAATCTATTTGAATATAAGTACGATTATCTTGCCAGTTTACAAAACCGAAACATGTCTTTTACACTTGGATTTCAAAAGTTACGTTAAGTGACAGCAGATCCCTCGCAGCAAATTGAGAAGACGTTTTATACGCAGTTTTATACAGCTGATGACAGCTTCACAAATTCAATGGGGCAGTGGTCATTTTACATGCTATAAGAAAAGACTTCACGCTTAGGAGGCCTCTGAGATATTTAGATTAGATATTTTGATGTAAGATATTTAGATGTACTAATATGACTCTTTTGTTGTGTTATCATTCGCCTTGAATTGGCAATACGATTTCAATTTGAATTTTGACCTCTGTGTGTACTTTGACTGGCCATATCTCAAAATGCTCAATGCTGACAGAGTTCCAGTAAACTTATTTTTTAAGTTTGTGGTCCAAAACTATGGACAGCAAAAAAAGCTTCTGTGGCAAAATTGAGTTTGGTTGCCGGACTTCCACAATTGTTTCAAGAATTAGGGGGGGCACCATTATGGACCATTGCAATATAGCGGGAATCGATATCTTGAATTTTAGTCTTGCTAGTCTCATCGGAATCAAAGTACAAAATCTTTAGACAGTTATTTTGATATTAACACCTGACATTGAGTGACAGTGTAACAACTGATATTCAGATAAATTACATGGGAATGGCCAATTTAACATATCAATCACTTAATTTATTACGTGTGCTATGTTAAAGTAACTATACTATTCCGATAGTAGCATAGCGTTTTTTAACACAATTCAATAGCGAATATTGTAATTTAATTTTCAAATACATTTCAATATTTAATATATATCATCGAATGATGTGAAACCATATGAATCGTTAGCATCACCGTACGAGGATGGATTTTGTATTCATACTTGTCATATGGAGAGAATTAGAATAATAGTACAAATGTACCGAATCCCATGAGTAAAGGTCCTCTCGTTAAGTGAACGAAAGATGAATGGCTGCGTGCTAACACTTCATACTATATTTATTTGTTCAGGTTTTTAATTCGTCTGTTTTGCTATTCTAATTTTCAGGTATTCCCGCTATAATAAAACGGAGAAAATCAAAGAGCCACATACATAAAGGTAAGTAATCTTAATTCTGTGTTTCTTGTATGATGGACCTTATTTATCCCATCCCAAATGTGAAATTGCATGTCGATCTTAACCTGAGAATACTTGAGAATATGAGGGAGACCCTTTATGGCTAACAATCTGCACATTTATCATTTGAACAGACATTTTCAGTTCCATCACATGACTCAAAATAAAATCACAATGTTTATTATATAATTAGAGAATAAATGATAGGATTTTGTCTTTTGCCTATCCAATATCGTGTCATAATGGATGGGCTGGCCAATATTTTGAGCAGTGGATGCCGGCGAACATCTAAGCTGCCGAATCGCGTTCTTAGTTCTCGCACGTGTATTACGCGAACGCATTTTCGCGCGATCATTGAGGAGCAACAAGCGTGCCGCCGTTTCGTGGCGGCGCGCGCCCCGACTAATATCACTATCAACTATTGTGAGATATTATACACCAGAAAACCAATCAAATTACGTGAATTCTTTACAAGACGCACCCATTGAATAAGAATAACATTTCAAATGTAGGAGTTTAATGTTGCTGTATTGATTGTTTCATCGTGGAAATGAAATTTATAAACGTACATAGGTATCACATATGGCAGCTATTTGAGTCATATATTCCTGTTTCCTGTGCCTAATTTTGTCTAAAAGACAGCACTGACCGATTGTGTTGATGAAAGAGATTGCAACAAGATTTGAAAATTTATGTATACAATATTTACGGTGTAATAGAGTCTGTCCATCTAAATTCTATCATGAATTTTTATAAGGTAATGATGTTATTTATTTGATCAATTGTCATTGGTATATCTGAAATTCACATCAATACTATTAAAATAGTTGGTAAGTTAATTTGATTTAAAAATTGCAAATAAATAATTGTATGCTTAAAGAAAATAAACAGATAAGAAGTGACTCGACAAATTGCATACAATTCGTGTATAAATGAAAGATTTAAAATATTCGTAGACACACAAATACCTTGCATCAGGAAATGATAATGTGAAAGGTAACGTTAAAATGGTATCATATTTTGATATGAAATACGACGTGAGTTGATTTTTGATAAGGTTGATAAACTAGATGAAACCGATGCCAAAATTTGCTTCATACTTCAATCGCTAATGAACAGCGATAAATTGCTGACCAACCAGCTTGATCCTTACTTAGTGCACCTTTCAAATACAAATGTTATTGGCTGGAAGTCTGTCAAATAATAGCCTCAACTAGCACTATTGAGACTGGACTTTAAATGCATAATACAACTCAATGGATCCGATAACACTACTTCCAACTCAAATTACATAACAACAACAAAACTGAATTATTTGTATAATGAGTCGGGATATGAGAGTATAACTATCTAGCCGTAAGTACATGTATGAAGCACACCATTGAAGAAGGATCTTTTATAAATCTTCTCGCAAAGAACACATTTTACCACACTTCTACAAGCGCTGTACTTTTATCCAAAGGATAATCAATAGGTATAAATCAATATGTACATGTTGACGGTCAAAGGCATACATTAGTTTTGATGAGTGATTAGGAAATCTTAATGCATTATGGGAAGAGAATATGTAATTACGAATCGATTCAATTTGTATGTATCTTAGGTCTACAGTAGGCTCCATATTGTTTAGTAGGCATTATTTATCTTTGAAATACTTTTTGACGTCATACCTAAATCACATGACCAAAATCCTACTCTAGTCGGATAGTGGACGAAATTTTGAGTAATTAAAATATTTCAATTATTTATGTGCTCAATTTAAATTTATATCAACAATTCAAATTTGTTAACAGTTTCACAATAATCGAATAAAAATTAATTGATTGCACGCATCGCATGTTATAAGAAACACAGTACTCAAGAAATAAGTTTTCTCCTAATTACATCTCAAAATATTAAGAGCTTATCCCAAGCATCAATATTTCCTCTTTATTTTAATATATTTTTATGTACTTGAATGAAAGTGGTAAAAGGTTTTCATATAGTACTATAGCGCGCCGAGAAATGCTTAAATTATACAGATGTAATATAGGAATGTGCCAAAAATACTCATAACCTAACAGCGGGACAATAATTATTGCACATCACTTAATGTGTGCCTGAAGTGTTCAGATGTACTGCGTGAATCTTCCTCCTGAGATGCTTTTTTTCTGTTTCTGTAAACAGTCTACCTGAGAAGAACATCTGATCTTATCAGAAAAATATTATATAAAATCAATATTAATGGGAATTCAATCTGTTTCCCATATCATTAATCTTCCTATTCATCGCTTCGAAAAGTAATATTTTTGCTTTAAGTATTAAAATTGCGTAGGTTTGGTTTGTTATGATGAAAGTATAGAATCTGCGTGGTAATTTAACTGAGAATACAAACACTGTTGAATAGTGTATTACCCCGTTATACCTGTATGTATAATAAATTAGACACAACGGAATGATGCAGAATGGAATAAATGTAGAGATACAAAAATCAGCTGCTATCAAACTTGCTTGTATAATAAAAATATTTATCACTTGAAAGTGCGCCCAATGAAATTTACAAAGCATGGTACTGAATGGAATTTTAAATAGTATGAATATTTAATATGTTGACTTGACTAGTTAAATATAACCCCCTTTTGGAAGAAGGCTAGGGATACAAATAAGTTTGAATGTTTCTCATATTACGATTCTTTGGATGCAAATAACCTTCGGAGTAGGTTAAAAAAAACGAATACACCTTAAATCTAAATACTGAACCATACATTTTGGTGGGTCCTTTATCATTAAACATCGTCAGGTGATCACAAAAAATAAGTTGCGATATCTTTTGATATTTAAGTCACCTCAAATAACATTAAAATATTACGTTTTGAATGGTGCGCTTTACTCTTTAATCTAATCAAGTACCTGTTATAAACTGTCACTTAGAAATGCCTCTCATGTTTAACTTGTGCATTTCCTGCAGACCTTCCATTTACTGGTTTGATCAAGGCTTTTTGGCCGTAGCGTGTAGTTTCTAAGTAAATACTCCTCAGACAACATTGACACTACTTGTTTTGTTACCAGGTTCTTCCGTGACGAAGCTTTTTATGCATTGGCACGCACAGAGTAAAGTGTGTCATTTATCATCGCCACCCGAGTATTCTATTCCTTGCTCATTTATCTTAATCTTCTTTTAGCAATCGTGAGTTTTGATTTGGTTTGTTCAATTTACCGATTTTTGTGGGATGTGATAATATTTCGTGTCATCTTGTTAAATTGTTGCAATATTAGAATGGCCAAGAGAAAATACCTTTTTGAAAAAATTACATGTAGGTGAGCGCTAACGTGTGACATAACGATTGTATGTTGATGGACAAAACAATCATTCCAATAGTATGACTCTGACTGCAGGCTACATGCATAACATGTATGGTTTTCTGTAAACGGGATGGTTTAACATCCCCTCTGAAGGAAGGGCTGCTCTCGTGATGATTTATCCAATTCTAAATGCACCGTGGGGATAGCAAAAGCTGAATTCAATTTACAGATGTTGCTAACTAAATTTACTATTTTGACTCCACACCAAAACCCCCAATACAATTAGTTACCACAGCCGGGAATTGAACCCGGACCTCGTGCACCTAAGGCGAGTACCCTTACCGCTTTACCTCGCTCTCCTACAGGCAATTATTTCACCCAGCTTTCCAACATCACTGATAACATGAACTATAGCCGGGGAATACAAGCGTTAGCGTATCGAAGGGTGGAGTTTTAATAAATAGTTACCCACATATTAAAGGTTACCGGCATATCAATTATTGTCATATTCAAAAATAGAATTGTAATTGGCATTAGTTAATCAATATATGCAAGTACTTTGTTGGGCTTGAATAATAGAAAACGTTATTAATTTTACACAGTGTTAACCTGAAGCTTTACTACAAGGTAAAAACAGAGACTGAAATAAATAATTTTTAAAAAAACAATGTAAATGATTTTGATAGTGATTTACATTATTTTCTTGTAGTTGAAATCCATTCTACAAAAACAGCCACAAGGGTCTTGTAAGAAAATCTATTTTCAACATTCATCCTTGAGCGACTTCATCACTTCGATTCGCTTAATGAATAAGTAACATTTGGAATTGTCTTTTGATAGTTCTTTTCCTATAATAGTATAACATTGTTTTAATAAATTGAATCTTGATGTTAGGCAGGTTATCTTCATGTTTCTTCTTGTTACTGTAACTACATCTCTTTTTTCGCTCTAATCTCAGTCACTCCTAGTCATTATACATTCTTTTTCTCCCGGGATTTTTGCTCTCTGAGTCTCTCACTCTTTTTACCATTATTCTCTAATATTTAGTTTCGAGAATATTTCTCTCCGCCCTCGTTATCTTTCTCTCTCTCTCTTACCCTCCACGGTGTCTCACTTCCTTTCGCCATCTCTTCTTATTCATTTGAGTCTCTCTATCTCTCCCTTTCTCTCTTCTGCCCATGTCAGCTAGTGTCTCTTTCTGTGTTGTTTTCTCTTGACTATTTTGACTCTTGACATTTCTTTTTCTCTTTTATCATTTGCACTAGTGTGTACTCTTCAGTGGCGTAGCCAGGTGGCGGTGCCCCAACCCCCACCCCCGCTCATCATGGCCGTCGGTTCACCTAAGGCCGTCGGTACACGAAGAGCGTTGGTGAATAAAACTTTGGGTCAACAATGGACACTTTTGTGCGTACTGCTTATAAAACTTGGACGTGACCCTTCCGTTTTTGCCTGTTGGTGTTACCACAATAAATGATATTGATATAAAATCGTAAAAGCGCAAAAAATATTTCCGTCGGTACATTTACAACTTGTGCCCCCCTCCCCACTTCCGAAAACCTGGCTACGACACTGGTACTCTTACTTATATCATTTCATTCAGAAACATATTATTTGAATAATAATGGCGTTACCTACGAGATATCTAAATATACAAGTTATCTCATAATGCCTAAGGCGTATAAAGCTTTTAATCAAAGGTACATTAAATTTAAAATAAAAAGGAGCTCAAGTACAAACACAACAAAAATATCATAATTTTTCTTCACATTCGCGTACTTCAATTGATTTTGATACAACAAGATTAATGAATTACTTTTCTCAAGGCACCATTTCAACCCTATTAAGTTTGAATAATATAAATAAGATAATGTAATAAATAGTAAGTTAAGCAAGTTTAGATTACAGAGATATATTATTAGCTAAGCTTATTCTATAAACACAATCACGCGTTTCCCTATCACCACCTGCGCAGATTAAATGTAGCTCTAAGCAATACATGAATCTAATTAAAAGCTCAAAAGGATTCTGATCTTTGTAATATTATAGATCTAGATTCTCTTGATTATAGTGTTGATGCAAGTCTTCAATTTCAAAGGACACCTATCGTCAGGATGTTTTGCAGACTACCTGATATTTCACTTTAATAATACATAATACATGTATAATGCAGACTAATGCATTTGTTCACTTGTTTGTTCTCGATTCTATAAGCCTCCTAAACACGCGCTAACCGAATTGAAGAAAGAGTAGATCAAATTTAAGCAGTATGTCATATAACTCGTTTCAATATCATTTGTTTGTATCATGCCAGAACGTTGTAAGTGGCTTTAGTATTTCTTTGTTAATTATGAACTTCTGGAATTCTCTCGACGATTTGAATCTGTTTTATAATTTCAAATAATGAAAAATAACTTTGTAGCAAGCCTACAAACCTAATAAAAAATTGGGTTACAGATGCACAACACAAAAATGTTTGCTTCAAGCGTTTGATTTAGTTTTCGTTTTCGTAATTTGTAATTCCATTAAATCATGAAATACACAGACCTGATCGACCTTTTTGTGTGTCATATTTAGAATTACATAATATTTAGACGAGACTCCCATAATTGTATCAATAATCATCCTTTGTTGATGTTAATTTACTCATCTAGTCAACAATTTGTAAAAGATCCATGAAGTATTAACTTCAATAGATTGGCGACGCACTGCCAACCCAGAGGGATTCAATATGTCATTTGCATGGTTGTAACATTCTTTCCAAAGCCATTTGCCGGTAACAGGTTTTTTTGCTACACATTATATTAGCTATAAGTTGCTTACCGCTACAAGTCTACCATCAAAAAAGATTTGTACCAATTGGGTGAATGTAAGAAATGCCAAAGGTGAAGGCAGACCCGTACGCAGGGAGTTGGGGGGGTGCAGGGTGCGACCGCACCTCCCCAAATTTGCGAAAGTATACAAAAAGTCCCAAAATGTCATAATTTGTGAGCTTAGTAAAAAAATCAGGTTGTTTACGTTTTTTGGTCAAAAAAGGTCCAAATTTGGGGAAGAAAAGTCCACTTTTCACAAAACCCCCCCCCCCCCCCTTGGAAAAAAAGTCCACTTTTTCAAAATCATCACCCCCCAATAAATCCTGCGTACGAGCCTGGGTGAAGGCATTCTTGCATTCTGACAACGAAATAAGTTACGCATTTCATTCATGTCACCTTATATAATTCCAATATCTATCCAAGATATCATACCATCAACATGTTCAAAGCGCATATCTATATAACAGGTTGTGCGATTTACAAGCATCCACCATCAAAAGAAAAAAGAAAAAAAGGTAGAAAAAAAAACCACGTTTGCCTTTCTTGTAATTCTCAATATCTCTACTACCGGACCAAACCAAATTGTTTGTGTGTATAATATGTTATTCATTACACAGACATAGATGATGGCGATGACCAATTATAAAGTATCACAATGTCGAACCACCTGGAACCCTAGTGGAGTCGGCGGTAACGAAATGCACCATTACTTTCCCTGGGTACACTAATGCAATATTTAGTCTGCACCAAATAGTCGTGCGATAGACTCTTTTCAAACTCATTCATCTGTGTAGAAACGGCCTTGAGCACGTGAAATAGGGAAAGGTTTTGGCATAAGAAAGAGCAAGTACCGAAATCTCAGTGTAAAGGTTGCGGAGCGTAAACTGCCCTTGTTTTAAATTTGCATTCTGATTTCGGATTTGGAGAAGATAGAAAATGATGGAAATGCAACTGAAGAATAATTTACCATACTGGCTGAGAAAGCAATAAGTAAGAATGCATTCATGTATTATGAGAGGCAATGCATTATTCAAAACTTTTAACTCTATAAACGTTTTAAATAGCTTCTAACCAAATATGTTACACTCTAAGTGACTACATATTGGATCGCCAGATTAATGTAAGCAATATTCAAATCAGCATATAAATATAAGGAATATTGAGCGGGAAACAGCAAATTTGCACAGGTGTAAAAGTGTAGTGCTTTCACCTGATTCATTCAAATACTTTACCCACGTCGTTCCTACATTATACCAATAATTTATTCTACATGTGCATGCTTCCACTTTATAGTAGCGTAGGTGATGATGAATTCAAATCATTGTTGACATTTGCAAGTGCACAGTTTGTGAATTTCTTTTTCTGAAAACAACATCACTACCTGCAACCAACAATAGATGACATAATATTGACATTATATAAACACGTGCAATACGTTGTTGAGGCTCGCCCCATGGTTTACTGAATTTACATATTCATGGTGAACAAGAATGTCACACGTACGGTACATTTGTATCATGATTAATTTATTTGTGATGCGAATAAATTGCTGCATTTATATATCACACATTGTTAACGCAGTTAAATGGTCCATTCGAGACTCACTGTCAGCATAATAATTGTTGTATTGCCCTACTAGCTCTAGAAGAAATTAATAGGGGTGAAATCGCTGGCATTTATCGAAGGTCTGTTCTAATTAAAGGTCCGCATTGACATTCATTCTGTGCGCTCGGACTGATTATTAAACTGTTCTTGTAGCGATTGGAAAACAAACTATATTGTCACTTAAGTCAAGACGAAATAAAGTTGGTACTCCAATGTATTTAATGGACTCAGATAAAAACCAATGCATATTTGAATTAATAATCAACTGAATATAAATTTTGAAAGATTACCATTTGTTGGCCATTAAAATGGCATAGAGTTGCAGCCAACGGGAGTTTTGTGTGTGACAATACATTATCAAGTGACTTCACTTGGTCCCATCGCTATGGTAATTAATGCTTCTTACCACGTGCATTCCTAAAAACTGCGCGCTTCTATTGTTTTCCTGTGCCCTCATTCAAATTCATATTAAAAACAGACCGACAGAATGCACGGACTAAAGAGAAATGCAAGTAAGCATAAGAAAAAAATATTTGGCACGTTATATTTATATTCTGTTACACATCAAAAATATTAGACTGCATATTAAAGAGTATCCCATGAACTATCGCAGGGTAATAGTAGGTAGAACTTTCACCCTAGTTCATTTGTGTTTGTTTTTGCCTGAAAGCGGGAAACGGTAGAAATATCAAATGTCATGTGACCCCCATTCAGATGACAGAAAAATATGTATAAATTGAGATATCCCAGCAAACACAAAACGTTTTCGACATCATTCGCAAAAGGTTATAAAAGGTTGTCAGAAAACGTTTAAATGTCGGGTTATATAAAGGGTATATTAAGAGTATAAAACGTTTTCATAACCTTAAAAACATTTTTTGATAATCTAATGCTCAGCAAACAAAAATGTTTTACAGAAAACGTTTAAATGTCGGGTTATAATAAAGGGTATAAAAACGTTTTAATACATTCCAAAAACATTCTCGAAAACTTGATACAAAACATTCTAAACAGAATGTTATTTTGGCGTTGAAAAAATATTTTGCGAAAAATGTTTGCCCAAAATATTTTCAATAACGTTTTAAAAAGGTTTTCATGACCTTTATGTAACCCGACATTTAAATGTTATTAAAAGGTTTTGAAAAAAACATTTTAAGAACATTTCTGTGCTTGCTGGGGTCAAACATTTTAACATAATGTTATGTAAGTATTGACACAATATTTGGCAAAAATGTTTGCAAAAATAGTTTACAATAACATTTTTGAAAACATTTAAAAATATTGTTGTAGTGTGTTTTCATACAAAACGTTTTAAAACGTTATCATGACCTTTATATAACCCGACATTTTAATGTTATTAAAACGTTTTTACCTAAACCAAAAGCCAAAATATAACTTATTTAAAACGTTTTTAAAACGTTTTTGTGTTTGCTGGGATCACATCCGTTTGAAGTTAATACTAGTTACTATCCCGTTCCCTAATACAGGAACATATTTCATCAATACACCACGAGTTTAACGTATTCGACAAGGCATGTCACACTATGCTAAATGCCCGAGTGCCCGGTTTCACATTCGTAATGCAAATTATGATACTGATCCGTATCTCGGAAATACTCTTATTACTAGTAGTCCTAGCAGAGTCTGTTTATTGCACAAACTGGCTGTTAGTAAAACAAACAGTTTCTTTTTATCGTCTTGCTTTTCTGTCACATTCACTCCCGGCTCTTACGTGCACCTCCTTTGAATATGATTGTAGTAAATTGCTGTAGTTGCAATTGTATTTCTACGAAAAAAATCGATGTTTTTGTAAGAGATTTACATATCGAGGGTTGAGAGCCAGAAAGCCTCAACTAACAATGACCTGCTCCCTCAAAATGAGTATAAAGTCGCCAGAGCACTATAGAAGATACGGTCCATTGATCATGACAAAATTCAATAGAAAACCAAATACATTGTGGAGGAAATATTGATATTTGAAGACCAAAGCAAGGAGCCAACTTTATGCTCATTTTGTGAGAGCTGGTCATAGTGAGATACGGCTTTGTGGTTCTGAACCCTCGATGTATATATTGTTATTATTATATGGAGTCCCGTGTACAAAACGGGCTCATGAAGCAAAACTTAATTAGTATTTTGTTCACTACTTACGTCCAGTTTGTGAACAGTTAATCTGCTACACTAAGGGCCCATTGTAAAAATTTCAATGTCCATGTGATGGCATGTAATCACATAATCATGATAATGCTTAAAACCAGTGTCCAAATCACCCAATCATTTACGATGTTACGCGCTTATATAATTATGCATTGGCTTTGATCAGTGTCTATAGGGTGTACACTACCTTTGACTACACAGAATCGTTATTAAAGGTGCAAGAAAGAAACAAAAGATATGACGTAATTGAGAACACTAGGAATGGGTAAAATCACGACCTTCAAAAAAAAAGCGGTAGCAAAGACAGTATAGATACAATGTACGTTTTCATGCCATTTAAGGTAATTTGACAAAACACGGCTTCGTTCAATTTAAGGATTTTCACTGTTTATCTCTAAATAGCTCTGAATGGCAGCATTCGTGTGTAACACAAATGGAAATTTATTATAGCACTTCGTTTTGTTATAACATGTATTAAGATGATTGCTTACTTGACCTTTGTTAGTTGACAGATGTGACAGTATTATTACAAAAAGATATAAAACCTTATATCAACGCGAGCTCAAAATTTGTCATTTAAACCTAACGGTTGTGAAATATCAAGCCTATATTAACTCTTCATATGGTATAAAAGCTTGATTTGATTCGAAGTTAGCTTACCCATGTGGTTAACATACCCTCCAATGAAGCATTTTCACACACGTACGAATCAAAATAGCGTAAATCAAATATGAAGCACCCTACAATGAACTTCATTTATTTTATTTCGTCATATAATTTGTGCGACAACATTTTGTCACGTTAATATCGTAATTGTCAGGAAGCATGAGAGGTTATGAGTATAATGAGGATCCTCATGTGTAAGAAACATAATTTTACATGGCAGCTGCCTTACAAATTTCATTGCACACATACCTCTCGCTTGTTGCTTGTTCTCGCTTACTCATTTTTGCTTTTAGTATCCCTCTGTTTCCTTCCTCCCTCGCTTCCTCCTCATTTACGGGGGTCATTAAAAAAGTTCTACCTCCATTATCACTTCTCTGTTATCTTAATTGTCAGGATATTGAAATTACCCATGCCTATACTCTTAAAGCTCGGCTACAAAAATAAAAGTTATTTGATGAAAATGTCATTTTTGGTTGTTTAGATATGTTGGTTATCGAATACAGATATGGTACGCCTAAAACGGAAAACTGAAGCCAAACGTTTAGTAAGCATCATATTGTAGCTTTGGATAATAATTTTCCATAAAAAATGTTTTTAAGATGCAGTTGTCCAACTGCTTACTCATGAATATTTTGTTCCTAATTATTTGAACTGCCTGATATACCTTGGGGTTTAAAAAGAAAATAAAACACGTTTTACATAAGAAAAAAACCTGAAGGGTTCAACAGACAATGTTAGTGAAATCTGCCAGATTTCAACTAGGCCTAGACCACGTTTAAAGGTAATTCGTAATTACGTACTTATTTTAAGCAATGGATGCATCTTGACGTGGAAATAAGACGTGGAAATAAGATGAACATGTTGTTAAGGGTAGACGAGGTATTGTTGGTCGAAGCAACCTAAAAATCGATTTTCATTATCTAGATCAATATATTATTGAAAATTAACACCTTGATGTTTTGCAAAAGTTCATTCTACAAATCGTATACTTTGCAAACTTGCTTAATTTATTGTTGTTAATGAGTTATGTACGTTTTACAAAAGTGTTGTTGTTTCAGCCCTCTTTACAACGTAACTCAAGAACTGCAGCACCTATAAAAGTATATCTGTGATATTTTAATTCTTCTTCACGCTCGCTATGAATTGAGCAATGCAATTTTGCCAAAGCTCACTACCATTCGTAAGATGCTGTGAACTACCAAATCACAACAGTTTAAAATAATTAATAACCTTAACAACCTTATATACACTTATAAAATACAAAAACTGTGCATACGACTTATTTTTTAAATCATTTTACTGATATTTATTTGAAACTTGTATTACTGTTATGTAATTTAGTCAAATATCTTCATCGTTGTGGTAGAAGGTATGTAGGGGTGTGGTACGTCATTGTGCATGTCGGTTGGGGTGTGTTGGGATGTATGGCTGGATGTTTGTCTATTTGTCTATGCTGTCTGACTGTCACAATATTTACCCCATCGTTAATATTCAACATGTTCAACCTACAATTGAAAACTCGAAGATTAACCTACTTGCTCAGCGAAATATTCTATTCAGCTATCGCTTCCTGAAATCCTCGTATGCTTTAATTTCATCGCCAGTATTTCATATCAGATTTCTATTGTTAACATACAATGAATTGAAGCGAGCCATAGGCTCAACATCCGAGACACTTCCTTTGCAAACCAGGTCATTAGAATTTTCAGGATTGAAAACTAACGAAATAGAGTCTCTTCTATTCACTAAAGTGCGTCAGAGTTTGGAGCACTTCTTCAATACTAGTAAACACGATAATACCATACAAGACCAGTTCAAAATTATACAATTTTTAAATGTCGTGTAATTTTTTGTGATTAGAGCTTGGAAATAACTTATAACTCTATTAAAAACCTTGTTTTACCGGAAAATAATAATAATTTGGTGCTGATAACAAAATCTGAACACATTGCACCTTGTATGACCTTTTACTCTTTTCCGAGCATGGTGCATTTAAATCAAAATTTCTTTTGCCACAAAGTTTTTCATATTCTTTGTGGTCAGCTTATGATAAGCTGATTCTGGAACTCAATCACAAAAGCTCACGAAATTTTCCTTGCTTCTTGACTATATTATGTGTTTGTTTTAAATTATTTTGAAAAATATCCCAATTTATTTCCACCATAATCCAATTCATATTATTTAATTTAGGGAAAGTATTGATGAAAATAGTACTTGATTTCTCTCCCCCACCATCCTCAAGGGGGGAAAATCAGATTGAAAAATCTGGATACTATTTTATCAAAGATAAGTCAGATCTAACCTACGAAACCAGCAAAAGCAAAATGTATTTTGATGCTTAGTCTCATTAAGCTCTAAATCAAAAAAACATACCAAAATGTGAGGCGAATTTGATTTTCATTTCTCTTCATCAAGATATCAGCATAGCCGTAGCGACTGTTTATATAATATTTCTGGATTACAAATTTGTTCCTCAAAGGGAAATAATATTTACTTTCGACGACGTTCTCAATTTGATACCTTAAGCAACAAATGAACATATTTGGTTAATATTGTATGGTAAATAGACTACCCTTTCGTTGTAGCAAGGCGGGCATATGCGACAATGGTCGTTGCAATCTCGTGTCAATATTTATGCAATATGGCAAGAAATGCGCAGAACAACAACATAAAAGAGACGATGCAAAGTCCTAACAACGATGTCAAAGATGCAATCAATACCAGCTTCGGGGCTAAACATCGAAAACACCGAAAGAGTAAAATGCTTTTAAACCACGGATATAGATTTGCTGGCTTAAATTTACTCTAAACGATTCAAGTCAAGACTGGTTCTAGCATGACGTTCCATTTATTGGACACTATGTACCAATAAGATTGTATGTGAAGTAACATAATGTTTAACACCATATGCCCATTTTACAAGTTCGCTAAAATGCAAACATAATAAATAAAATGCCTTACTGCATTGCTGCACTCTATATGAAATGAAATCAATTCTCAGGTCTGGTTGAACAAAATCAATAAGTTAAGTGCAAAATATCCTTGAGTCTGTCATTTTGATATCATGGCCTGTAGTCATCATCTCAAACACACGTTGAACATGGTTATAAATGTATAGTCCGTGTAAGTTGTGTATAAGTTGTTTTGGTTATAATCGGGGTTATAATATTTTACACAGAAAGTTTTATAATACTTTACGTAGAGTTCAATTGTAGGTATTTCGAACAATCAATGATTTAGTCCATTACACAACTCCGACCGGTAGGAAGTTGAATCCCACCACCGCCGATTACTCTCATTTATATTAATGCGTAAGTAATTATCTGCGCACATCCTGTCAAAATTATGACGTTATAATATGCATTTTAGGTGAATTTAGTCAAAATTATCACAGGTAGCATAGAATCGAACGACAATAATTATAGTAAATTCAGGTTTGAACCATTGTATGCGATCTTTTTTCTTCTTTTTTTCTCAAACCAGTTGTTCATATTCAGAGACTTGAATAACATTACATAAATTTATTTTCAAACTATTCAGCAAATGTGACATTTAAAATATAATGTATCATATCTTCTAAAGTTCTCAGCTTAGTGATGTAGACTGTAGTTTATGCAAAACAATGGATAATTCTTTACAATAATGTGATACTATTCGGACAACTATATAGATCGTTACTGTTTTATGCAAAACAATGGATACTTCCACATTTCTTGACTTACAATAATATGATACTGTTCAGACTACCATATAGATCCTTATTTACTTGTTTATTTCTTTTTGTTTGTTCTGTACTCCTCTATGTGCAGCACAAAGATGACTTCCAATGAAGATTAATTTGCTATACTGTAGTATGTCACTAATGACCTTGGCAATATGTATAATGGGAAAACGCAAATCTAAGCTCATCTGAATAACTAGCTCTATACTATGCATACCATATGTCTAATTATCAGATTGTACTGCAAACAGCTGCATAATCCAGGTTTCAGGTATGCCTCGTGCACTATTAATCTCTTTTTTGTTTGCTTGTATAAGTACAAGTCATGTTTGCAACATTGGTGTTCAAGTCTTACCTTGACGATTATCTCGCTAGCTATAGGATTTGCTTCCTTACTTGAAATGTTTTGTATTGAATTGTCTGTCGCCATTAAGGCATAATAAATTGTTAAACTTGATTTGTCTTTCCTTAATCCTATTATATTCGTCGCATGCATTTGTGGCAGTCAGACATATGCATGGATCTTATTTATAGCGACACGAGATTACATATCAAGCAATATGCAAAGGTCTTATATTGATAAACACCTTGTCATTTTAGATACTTCATAGAGACATTAACATGTCAAATGGTTTTGCTTGAAATTGTACGCCTGGTACGCTTGTCTTGTTTTCTGGTTATTAAAATAATTTTGTTGTATTGTTGCCATTATCATATAACAGTAACTACTAATAATATGTTAATTCAACTCGAGACTGTAAAGTGCAATTAGGTTATATGATCGTGCTGCTACATCATATTTCCATGAAAAAGCAATGTTTTGAAAGCATCGTAAATTATTCAGTATTTCAGCTGTCATTGTGATGTATAATAAATCATTCTTGCTGCAGTCATTTACAAAGTGGAAGTGACTAGGTATCTGCACTCTTAAATGCCTATTCAGTGATCCCAGCGAAAGTGAAAAAAAAAAAAATTTTACAAATTGCCTAAAAGTGTATGGTTTTGAAGTATAATTATATGAAGTATATAAAATCAAGATCAACTCAACATAAAACGAGTTTTTGTAGAACTGTAATCCATATCAATTCGGTCGGTACATTTACAAGTTACCCCCCCCCCTTCCGAAAACCTGACTACGCCACTGAATCCGATGGTCAGTCTTACATCGCACACCGACATCGCCTGGTTAATAATTACATTGTACAGCAGAGACACTAAGATCAACACCCAGGATCGATACACGTGAATATGCTATGCACGATTTGATATTCAGACGATAAATCTTTGGATACCGGGGTAGAACATGATGAATATCTCCCGTATTTTTTTATTCTAAAGAAGCCATATTTTGATGCCTGCACTTGAATATATGTGTTGAAAGGATATAGTCGTTAGCTTGCGTATTGAGAAAGAACCGTGCGTATTGGGCTCAAACACTGACAAAAATTCTGATTTTATATGCGCCGAACTATAGCGCAGCGTAGGCCACACGTGGAGGCAGTCTAAAAGCAGATGACCTCATGGCGTATACCATGCTCACTAACATCTACAAAGGTCAGTGACCAGGCTATTGTCAATGCGTCTCAAAACTATTAAACAGGTCGGAACAAAATGGCCATGCGCGGCTGTTGATTCAACCTACCATGGCGATTTCTGCCATGAAGATATCGGGGCGATGACACTGTGCATCGGTGTAAGGTGATTGGTCAATGTCGCCAAAGTGAATGCAAATGATGTTCCCACAAGTAGCCAAAGTCATTCGGCACAAATATACTCCTTTTGTTATACGCAAAGAATGAAAGTGCAAGGAATAATCAACAGTAAAATATAATACAAAGTATTAGAGAATGCATTAGAATCATGCATCTGTTATCGTAATTTAATATAAAAATCTACTAACAAAAAATGTCATTAATCTTTTTTATATATTTCATTTAACACCCTACAAGAGTTATAGGATATTTGTAATTAAGTATTTGTGGCGAGGCAGGATTTTTGTTTTTAGGTGGGGAGAAAAAAAGTAAAAGACTAAGGTTATGCGCAGGTTTATGTACAGCCACACCGATCAATATTGCGGTGTTCTCATCCCATAGTAAGAAACTACGATTGAAAAATCGTGACCTGTCTGCCTCATGCATATTCATAATTGCTAATTAGCCACGCCGCCTCGTGAATATTCATATATGCTAACTTGTCACGCCTACCTCATTCAAAAACGCTTCTACAGACGCCTATACTACTATTATACAACATTCAGGGACACGGTCTCCTAGTCTACCTAGATATAATTGCCATCGCAATCAAAATCACCTTTCTCAGTACCGTACGGAAACATTTCCACGAAAACGATTTCCAGTCTCACCAGGGCTCGAACTCGGGACCTCTTGCACTGAATTGTGATACTTTATGAACTGCGCAAACTTAAGTGCCCTGAACGGTTGTCAGCGGTATCTTTAATTCTAATTTCGTTGTGTTATTCTTCACCAAAGGAACTGACGATTTAATTCTGAATTGTGTAACGATTGATGTAGTCTACTTGCGGTGCTATGTCTTAACCTAAACGCCCAACATCGACTGCTCAGTGCCAGAAGTGGGTAAATGCAATAGCTGCCATGTGTAGTCGCCATGTGTAGATGAGTACAATATACTGTGTGTAAATTATCAAATGTTCACATGGCAGCTACTGCACTTACACACTTCTGGCACTGAGCATTCGACATAGCTACTTGACTGTTTTAAGAGTCTTGTCATATTGGTCAGGCGTGTGGGTGGTACTTGTAGTGTTTACTACCCGGGTTTACTAAGATTACGTTACAGTTCTGAATGTACTCCATGTTTCAGAAAGGAAACAGAAACTCTACGGCCTAGTGTGATAATGATGTAGTACGCGATATTGTTTTTGGTTATTAAGTATGACGCAGGTAGAATTAGCTCAGAGTAAAATCAAAGGAATATTCACATGTGCCTCATTTATCATACCTAGGTATAAGGAAAAACGGAATGTAAATTTATAGACGAGTTCATCAAGTTTTGCCGCATATGAAAGCATAATTAGTTAAATATGAATTGTTGGGAACGTTTCACCGTTTAATATATTTAATTCATGGCTATTGTATAAACATTACTTTTCTAGGTATAGCTGCTATATTTTAAAAGTGATTTGACATTGAAGATACTTCATTGGCACTAAGGATTTTAAATGATTAATGATGAAAAATGATTGAATTTCCAGTTTTATTAGAAACATTTTAAAGATCTCCAAAACAGTTTAATGTTCGAAAGTACTCTATAGCATGAAATTGATACTGAGCTGACATCAATCTACTCACCAACGTTACTAGAGTAACCTAATTCAAAGAGGCCATTTTGTGTTTCAATGCTCGAATTATCTTATCTGAGCAGGATTGACCACTGTCATGTCGCTCTTAACACGGCCCCAATGTTTAAAGACATAAGTGACAATAAGTTAAGCCACTTAAATAGCAAGATGTCGATCGGACCTTGGCAATGGTCATCATTTTGGTTTTAAAAAAAAGAAGATGAACTTGATATCAACGATCATCTGCTATTATCTATATATTTCTCACGTTATTTTAAAGTCATCGCTTTCTTGTATAATTGAATTCATTAGATTTAACTTACAATAGCCATCGCCATACGCTGTGATAGATTAGCGTTAATGCCGAGATCCAGTTTCAACTTGTCACTATTCGAATAGCCTCTCTAAAGTGAGGTCATTACTTTTTAATATTGAATTGTTCTACCGGTATATGCCATGTTTCATCAAACCTATAACTCTACCTACATACAAACATTACGTTGAATTACAGGGTAGAAAAGAATAACACGAATTAGCAACTCTTTTGACGTAAAATTTTACATATAAATTGCCAAATATACAAAGTAAGTTTATCTTGTTAGCTTTAAAAATCGAAACGTGTCTTTAACACCTGGATCTTGAAAGTTAAGTTAAGTGACAGATTCCTCGCAGCAAATTGAGAAGCGTTCTATACGCATTAAACGAATTTCATCTAGCTGATGACAACTACACAAATGCAATGGGGACAATGGTATATGCTACAGGAAAAGGCGTCAAGTTTAGGAGGCCTCTGTGCAACCATCAGATATTTTGAGGTACAAATATGACTTTTTTTGTTGTGTTACTATTCGCGTTGGATTGAGTTACTAGGACAATATGTTAGCTTTTTTCTTTCAAAACGTTGCAATTGTATTATGTTGTCTATTAATTATCATTGGTGAATTGTCACGTGTTTATCAGTTGTATTCCTCTATTGTGTAAAGAATATAAGTTAGTGTGTTGCTTTGAGAACTGAATAAAAACTAAATTGACATTATAAGATGTCTGTAATTTCATTGCAATCTAATTTGCATTCATTCAATGTCACTTACGCATTCACTCGAAACCTAATAGAAGTTGGGTACCTTAGATTCTAAACTAGATAACTAGTTAATGTTTTTATAGTTTTTCACAAAAAATATTGGACAATCCTCTCGATGCTACGTCTCGTCCAATATTTAATATAGGCTCAATCGATCCAATTTGATATCAAATACTGTCCTGTAGGAATCCTTTGTGAGTTAAGACTTTCTGGGTCTCAACCCTCGATATACAGGATCATAAAACTTCGTTCACTTATTTTTATCTACCGCTTTTAAACACTATGTTTACATGCATGAGTGGCAGTCAGGTTTGCAACATTGCTTTACATGTTTACAAATTTACTATATTATATCTTGCTATAGCTACAGGATTTGTTTCCTTGCCAGAAAGCTTTTGTGTTAAGGTGTCTGGCGTCATGAGGGCATAAATTGTTTATCTCGATGTGTCTTTCCTATTATATTGGTCGCATGCATTCGTGGCAATCAGATTTATGATAGGGTAGACTCTTATAAAGCAATATGCAATGCTGTAATATTGAATAACACCTTTTTATTTCGGAAACTCCACGGAGACACTAACTTGTCAAATGAATTTTGCTTGATTGTACGTCTAGTACGCTTGTCTTTTTGACTGCTTTAATGTATATTATATTTTACCAAAAAAAGGGTGTATTGTTCATGATGACAAACTCTACCTGATGAAAACATATTACTATGATTAGACAACAATAACATATAATAATATGTTAATTTGTCTTGAAGCTATAGAGTCTTGAAGCTAAAAATCTGATATGATTGGTCGATGCAATCTCGTGTCAATATTTATGCAATATGGCGCGAAATGCGCAGAACAACAACATAAAAGAGACGATGCAAAGTCCTAACAACGATGTCAAAGATGCAATCAATACCAGCTTCGGGGCTAAACATCGAAGACACCGAAAGAGTTTAATGCTTTTAAACCACGGATATAGATTTGCTGGCTTAAATTTACTCTAAACGATTCAAGTCAAGACTGGTTCTAGCATGACGTTCCATTTATTGGACACTATGCACCAATAAGTAAGTGAAGGAACATAATGTTTAACACAATATGCCCATTTTACAAGTTCGCTAAAATGCAAACGTAATGAATAAAATGCCTTACTGCATTGCTGCACTCTATATGAAATGAAATCAATTCTCAGGTCTGGTTGAACAAAATCAATAAGTTAAGTGCAAAATATCCTTGAGTCTGTCATTTTGATATCATGGCCTGTAGTTATCATCTCAAACACACGTTGAACATGGTTATAAATGTATAGTCCGTGTAAGTTGTGCATAAGTTGTTTTGGTTATAATAATTTGCACAGAAAGTTTTATAATGCTTTACGTAGAGTTCATTTGCAGGTATTTTGAACAATCACTGATTTAGTCCATTACACCATATACAGGGTGAGTCAAAAAAAGTGCAATAGAGCAAAGAATCGATATTTATGCAAGAACCAAGTCAAACTGTCCCATTATTGAAAAATGTTATAAATGCCACACTCAAAAGTCACCTTCTGTGAAAATATGAAGTGAATCGCGACTACCGTTTAATTTTTATAAGTCCTTTTGCTGCGATACCCAATTTCGTTATTTGTCCACGAGATATCATGTAATTTGAATGAGAGCACACAATGCACGATAAAGGCATTAGCTCTGAAACTGACATCAACTTAAAAAGTTGAGGCTGAGGACGCAGTTGGTACTGTGAAAGCGCTCCCGGTAAGCGATCAAATTTTAAGTAGTGTTGAAGTCAAAAAATTCTTCTAACTTAAAAAAGGTTGATTTTTGCGTTATTTTAATTTCTTTTTTTCTATTCAAACAAAATTTCTAACAGTACTTTTAGTCCTTCATACCTCACTCGACTCCAACTCCAGTGTTTTAATCCCAGTATGTCCAACTTACTGGATATTTTGTAATTCACTCTACTTCAATTTTATTTTGACATTTGAAAAAACACGCCTACAAATTTTGATTAAGAATAAACATCTTTAAAGTAAAGGTAAAATGAAAATAACAACAAGTAATGTTTCTTTTCCTTAAAAAGACCAAGGGCAATAACATTTTGGTGCTCCATTTAATTTCAATGCCAATGAGGTTAAGAAAATGTCAGTTGTTCTAAATCTACCTTACACAGAGTGCGCTGACATTCAAATTTTAGATGTCTCTTGGACAAACATTAAGATTGGGTATCGCTATAAAATGTGTCATAAAAACAAAACGGTAAATGCTAATTCCTTCATTTCTTCACACAAGGTTGCTGATGAATATATCATATATAACATGTTTTCAAACCTAAAAGGTTCAGCTCGGTTCCTTAATAAAAATGGATTCTTTTCTCTATTGCACTTTTTTTGACTCACCCTGTATTCATGTACAAATATGACTTTTTTTGTTGTGTTACTATTCGCGTTGGATTGAGTTACTAGGACAATATGTTAGCTTTTTTCTTTCAAAACGTTGCAACTGTATTATGTTGTCTATTAATTATCATTGGTGAATTGTCACGTGTTTATCAGTTGTATTCCTCTATTGTGTAAAGAATATAAGTTAGTGTGTTGCTTTGAGAACTGAATAAAAACTAAATTGACATTATAAGATGTCTGTAATTTCATTGCAATCTAATTTGCATTCATTCAATGTCACTTACGCATTCACTCGAAACCTAATAGAAGTTGGGTACCTTAGATTCTAAACTAGATAACTAGTTAATGTTTTTATAGTGTGTCACAAAAATATTGGACAATCCTCTCGATGCTACGTCTCGTCCAATATTTAATATAGGCTCAATCGATCCAATTTGATATCAAATACTGTCCTGTAGGAATCCTTTGTGAGTTAAGACTTTCTGGGTCTCAACCCTCGATATACAGGATCATAAAACTTCGTTCACTTATTTTTATCTACCGCTTTTAAACACTATTTTTACATGCATGGGTGGCAGTCAGGTTTGCAACATTGCTTTACATGTTTACAAATTTACTATATTATATCTTGCTATAGCTACAGGATTTGTTTCCTTGCCAGAAAGCTTTTGTGTTAAGGTGTCTGGCGTCATGAGGGCATAAATTGTTTATCTCGATGTGTCTTTCCTATTATATTGGTCGCATGCATTCGTGGCAATCAGATTTATGATAGGGTAGACTCTTATAAAGCAATATGCAATGCTATAATATTGAATAACACCTTTTTATTTCGGAAACTCCACGGAGACACTAACTTGTCAAATTAATTTTGCTTGATTGTACGTCTAGTACGCTTGTCTTTTTGACTGCTTTAATGTATATTATATTTTACCAAAAAAAAGGTGTATTGTTCATGATGACAAACTCTACCTGCTGAAAACATATTACTATGATTAGACAACAATAACATATAATAATATGTTAATTTGTCTTGAAGCTATAGAGTCTTGAAGCTAAAAATCTGATATGATTGCGCTGCTACATCAAGTGCTTTGACACTTCCTATGTGTATTTACAAAGTGGAAGTGGCTAGTTTTTTCTGGACTATCAAGTAAAAAAGTAGTATCTGCGATGTATAGCTAAGCAGATACTCTCTTTTAACCTATTAAAATGCAGTATATGCCAATAGCGCATCAGAGACATTATTTCACAAGAATAAACAAAACATTGGACTGTCTTGTAAACAAAATTTGAGATATTGTTTTAAGGGGGTACTACACCCCTGGTCAATTTTGTGCCTATTTTTGCATTTTTCTCAACAATTATAGCACATTGGTGACAAGTAAGATATGTTTATTATAGGGGCAAGGACTACAACTACTGTACTGAAAATTCAGCAACTCAAAGCAAGTAGTTATTGATTTATTGATTAAATATTGGTTTTCCCTTATTTTTGACTGTAACTCCACAACTGTTGTCTGTACTGTGCTGAAATAAAATTTCCAGTGCAGTAGTTGTAGTCCTTGCCCCTATAATATACATATCTTACTTGTCCCCAATGCGCTATAATTTTTGAGAAAAATGCAAAAATAGGCACAAAATTTGGCAGGGGTGTAGTACCCCCTTAAGAACAGTCAAAACTCGGGGTCAAAAATAATGTGCTCTCTGTAGTTTCTCTGTCTTACGAACAAACATTTTCAAACATAACTTTTGGCCATATAATTGTAAACAGACTACAACATATCGTTCAATTTACAAAGCAAATGTTGGTAAGCATCAATCAACTATATAAAGATACATTATTTGACCGACTGTCAGTAGCTATTAGCCTGATTTCACAGGCATTACAGACCGTACTATTATATATAAGTGCTATTAACAGAACTCAAGGGTCTTCACATCAAGGTCCAGACTTTTAATGAGATCTTCAGCGTTTAAACGAGACATTTCTAGTAGCCATGACGGTTATAAATAAATCAAGTAACAAATGTATCACTATATTACCAGACATCACGTTGCTATGGTAATGGTTAAAGGTATTTACTCTTCTGTATTTTACTTGATTTTGTCATAAATTTAGGAAATGTTTGATAAAGAAAACAGCATGGTTTCAGTTTTAGTACCTTTAAACTGTTCATTATGCTTAAAAGATGTTTAATTTAAATAGAATGGTCCAATTGTATCACATAGATTTATCTTCTTAATTAAATGACCTTGATCTACACTCCTATAATCTGTGGTGGGAATACTAACTGTCTTGTTATTGAAGTAAATTTGGGTTATTTTGCTGATATCAAATCTATCCTTTGCAAAGATGATATTACAATGGGGCGATAAGATAAAGGAGAAATGTCCTCTTTTCATTGTATTAGTACTAAGTACTAGTGAAGCGATATATCGAGGGTTGAGAGTCAGAAAGCCTTAACTCACAATAACCTGATCCCGAAAAATAAGCATAAAGTCGCCAGGGCACTATAGAAGATACAGTTCATTAAACTTGACAAATATATAAAGAAAACAAAAAAGAAATTCTGGGGGAATATTGATTTTTGTTGAACCAAAGCAAGGAGCAATCATAACATGTTTAGTATGATTTTAAAGGGTATAAAAATAATAAGGATTTCAAGTATGGAATATCTCAAATAATTATTTTGTCAACTTTATGCTCATTTTTGTAGGTTACGGCTTTCTAGATCTCAACCCTCCATATACACCTCAATAAAAGTGAAATTTGACGCTTTACTTCAATCCCCAACTTAGAAATCCGATGGTCAGTCTTACCCCGGTGTAAGGTGATTGGCCACTATCGCTAAAATTAATGCAAATGATGTTACCACAAGTAGCCAAAGCCATTCGGTAGGAATATACTCCCTTTAATTATATGCAAAGAATAAAAATGCAAGGAATGGTGCGATACAGCTTTAACCAACCTTAAAATATAACACAATATAATAGAGAATGCACCAGAATCATGTTACCATTATCGTAACTCAATATTAAATCAGTAGAACAAAGCCTGTAATGGAAACGATTCATCGATCAGCCAAAAATTGTCATTAATCTTTCTTATAGATTTCATTACCGACAAGTATATGAAAAACTTTGTTTCAAAACCCCTTACATCTACTTGCCCAATTTTGAGAACACGTCAAAAATTCATCAAAATAATCACTGATATAAGGTGTTTTTCAACAAAAGCAGTTTTTGGCGGGATGCTCATCCTACCCAAGCATCCCGCCAAAAACTGCTTTTGTTGCAAACCCCCCTATATCAGTGATTTTTTTGATGATTTTTTTGATGATTTTTGATGTGTTCTCAAAATGGGCAAGTGGATGTAAGGGTTTTGAAACAAAGCTCTTCGTATTGTGATCTTTGCGGTTAAATTACCTGTGGCGAGGCTGCCTTTTTGTTTTAGGTAGGGAAAAGAAAGTCAAAGTGTAAGGTTAGCAGCGGATAATCAACTTTATCAAATTTTAAGTTATCGGCTTGGGAAAATAACAACAAATTTTATAGTACTAAAATTTTAACTAAACCGAACTAATTAATCTTACCTAACGATTATAAGGTATAGGTTTGTGCCTAACAATCCACAGTAAATTGGAACATGCGTAGAAAATACTTATTTAGGTCAAGTTAAAAATAAGATTAAAGTCAGGTGGCTCTTATAAAAACTGCTTTTGTTCCAAACCCCCATATATCAGTGATTTTTTTGATGATTTTTTGATGATTTTTTGATGTGTTCTCAAAAATGGGCAAGTGGATGTAAGGGGTTTTGAAACAGAGCTCTCCGTATTGTGATCTTTGCGGTTAAATTACCTGTGGCGAGGCTGCCTTTTTGTTTTAGGTAGGGAAAAGAAAGTCAAAGTGTAAGGTTAGCAGCGGATAATCAACTTTATCAAATTTTAAGTTATCGGCTTGGGAAAATAACAACAAATTTTATAGTACTAAAATTTTAACTAAACCGAACTAATTAATCTTACCTAACGATTATAAGGTATAGGTTTGTGCCTAACAATCCACAGTAAATTGGAACATGCGTAGAAAATACTTATTTAGGTCAAGTTAAAAATAAGATTAAAGTCAGGTGGCTCTTATAAAAACTGCTTTTGTTCCAAACCCCCATATATCAGTGATTTTTTTGATGATTTTTTTGATGATTTTTTGATGTGTTCTCAAAAATGGGCAAGTGGATGTAAGGGGTTTTGAAACAGAGCTCTCCGTATTGTGATCTTTGCGGTTAAATTACCTGTGGCGAGGCTGCCTTTTTGTTTTAGGTAGGGAAAAGAAAGTCAAAGTGTAAGGTTAGCAGCGGATAATCAACTTTATCAAATTATAAAGTTATCGGCTTGGGAAAATAACAACAAATTTTATAGTACTAAAATTTTAACTAAACCGAGCTAATTAATCTTACCTAACGATTATAAGGTATAGGTTTGTGCCTAAAAATCCACAGTAAATTGGAACATGCGTAGAAAATACTTATTTAGGTCAACTTAAAAATAAGATTAAAGTCAGGTGGCTCTTATAATGAAGATTTAATTTGATCTTTTCCCTTACATCATCAAATCCTTCCTTTCTAATAAAAAAAATATTACGAAACACCTGTTACATATGTGGTTATGATCCCGACGGGTGTTCGTCCTATGAAATATTAGACTAATCCGTCCACAGATACTATGCACAAGTTATTAATTTTATTTCTATTTCGGACATTAATACACAGAAAATCTAGCTAAAGTAAACTTGAGATTTTAATAAAACCATGGTCTATATATTTCCAATCAAAGCACACCGTTATATCCCTGTGTAAGAGACACACTCCCAAAGTCCCTTGGCTGATTTTGTTATGTTATTACTTTATTACGAATTAATAGAAGTATTGATAATGATTGACATGATATTGAAGATTTGACAATGTAATGAGAAATCGTTGAGTTGGGCGTCATACGAAGTTTAAATAAAGCATTCCTTGAGAATTAAACTTACTTGATTCTCCTTTACACCCAAATAATGTGTCTGAGGCCTTAAAATGTAAATAATGGAAAAGGAGTAGCTGAACCGATTATTTAAACGTTTTTACTACCAAGTAATTATTTGAGTGTAAAAAATTGGGTGCAAAAATAGTGCGATTTAAAAAATAATAATAATTTGCCCAAGGTCAAGCCTGTATCACGGACAAATTGTACGCTTCACCTCTCGTAATGGCCTGCGTAGAATGTTCACATTTTGGTGCGTTCCAGATGCAATTTAATAGTGCACATTATTTATTTCAACTATACACCTTTTCCCAGACGTCAACGATCATCGATATTGGGTCCTGCATTGGAAGCATCCGCGCTCAAATGCAATAGATCAACTTTCCGTGACGCCCAGCGCACGATTAAGTTCATCACGCCATACCTGACATATCTTGTTAAAAAACCCGGATGGTTACTGTATTAATGAGATCATCAAAATATGTTTTATAGTTAAATATGAATGCTTGGGAACTTTTCACTGCTGTGCATTCAGTTCGTGGCCATTCGCTGTCAAAGTGCAGTGATGTAATAATTGGATTAACTAACATAGCAATAGGTTCAAGCAATTTTTGATTATATCACGCTTGTTTTGAACTTATTGCTATGTATTGTAGTTTATCCGATTATCACATCACTTCGACAGAGAATTGTATAAACATTTCCTTTTCATTTCAGCTAGCTAATATATCTTAAACGAACATATTTCATTGCCACTAAAGAAATGAACAATTTTATTAGAAACATTTATATTAAGATCTCAAAAATAGCACAATGTTCGGAAGTAGCCTACTCTAAAGCGTGAAGTGATACTGATTTGACTTTCATTATCTACTCTCCAAATTCACCATACTAATCTTATTCAAAGTGTCAATTTTTGGTTTTTCTCTAACTTTCCTATAATATGAGCAGCATTATCAACAGTCCCGTGTTAACACGGCCTCAGGGTGTAAAGAACTAAGTGACAATAAGGATTCTCTTGTCTGAGTTACATTGACCACTGTCAAGTGTTAGTCTTAACACGGCCCCAAGGTGTAAAGACCTAAGTGACAATAAGGTGAGCCAATCTAGCAAGATATATGCGCAGTTGTCCATCAGACCTTGCCATCGGCCATCATTTTGGTTAAAAAGAAGATGAACTTAATTATCAACGATTATCTGTATCTTTCTCATGTGATAGTGATCTTAAAGTCACCTTGTTCTCTTATAATTATTTCCATTACATTTGACTTACAATTGTCATCGTTACAAGCTGTGATAGATTAGCGTCAAATGTCGAAATACAGTTTCAACTTGTCACTCGTCCTCAATATGTGAGGCCCTATCTTTCTATTTTTGATTCGTTGATATAAGCTATGTTTCCTCAAAACTGACTCGCCTTGCAGAGCCTTATATCATTAGCGTTAGAATACAGGGTAATAGTGTTCTAGAATAACAAATCTATTTGAATATAAGTAAGATTATCTTGCCAGTTTACACTTGGATTTCAGCAGATCACTCGCAGCAAATTGAGAAGCATTTTATACGCAGTTTTATACAGCTGATGACAGCTGCACAAATACAATAGGGACAGTGGTCATTTTACATGCTATAAGAAAAGACTTCACGCTTAGGAGGCCTCTGAGATATTTAGATTAGATATTTAGCTATATTTTGATGTAAGATATTTAGATGTACTAATGTGACTCTTGTTGTGTTATCATTCGCCTTGAGTTGACGATACGATTTCAATGTGAATTTTGACCTCTGTGTGAACTTTGACCGGCCATATCTTAAAATGCTCAATGCTGACAGAGTTCCAGTAAATTTATTTTTGAAGTTTGTGGTCTTGAGAAGCAATATCCATCAAAACAAAACTATGGACAGCAAAACAAGCTTCTGTGGCAAAATTGAGTTTGGTTGCCCCACTACCACAATTGTTTCAAGAATTAGGGGGGCACCATTATGTACCATTGCAATATAGCGGGAATCGATGTATTGAATTTTAGTCTTGCTTATAGCTTTAGTCTCATCGGAATCATAGTACAAAATCTTACGACAGTTATCCTGATATTAACATTTAACATTGAGTAACAGTATAACAACTGATATTGAGATAAATTACTTTTATATTAAACTGTATGTCATGGGAATGGCCAATTTATCATCTCAATCATCTAATTTATCACGTTTGCTATGTAAATGTAACAATAGTATACCCATACCCATAGCGTTTTTTAACACAATTCAATAGCGAATATTGTAATCTAATTTTCAAATACATTTCAAATTTTAATGTATATCATCGAATGATGTGAAACCATATGAATCGCTAGTATTACCGTACGAGAATGGATTTTTTTCATACTTGTCATATAGAGAGAATTAGAATGATAGTGCAAATTTACCGTATCCCATGAGTAAAGGTCCTCTCGTTAAGTGAACGAAAGATGAATGGCTGTGTGCTAACACTTCATACTATATTTATTTGTTCAGGTTTTTAATTCGTCTGTTTTGCTATTCTAATTTTCAGGTATTCCCGTAATATAAAACAACGAAGAAAATCAAGAGCCACATACGTAAAGGTAAGCAATCCAAATTCAATGCTAGTGCTGTCTTTCTTGTATAATAGACCTTATTTATCCCATCCGAAAGTTGAAATTGCGTGTCGATCTTTACCTCCGTTTTAGCTTGAGAATATGAGAGAGACCCTTTCTGGCTAACAATCTGCACATTTATCATTTGAACAGACATTTCCAGGCCCATCACATGACTCAACTAAAATCACAATGTTTATATATAATAACATTTCAAATGTAGGACTTTAATGTTGCTGTATTGATTGTTTCATCTTGGAACATTTTGCGTATTTGATTGAATTTAAAAAGTAATATTAAGGTTCCGGATTAAGGTATCACATATGGCAGCAATTTGAGACATACGTTCCTGTTTTTTCTGTGCCTAATATTCTCCAAAAGAAAGCACTGAACGATTGTGTTGATGAAAGAGATTGCAACAAGATATGGAAACCTGTGCATACAATATTAACGATGTAATAGAGTATGTCCATCTAAATTCCATCATGAATTTTTATAGGGTGATGATGTTATTTATTTGATCAATCGTCATTGGCATATTTGAAAATGACATCAATACTATAAAGCAGGTTGGTAAGTTAATTTGTTTTAAAAATTGAAAATAAATAAGTGTATGTTTAAAGAAAATAAACAGATAAGAAGTGACTCGTTATCAAATTGCATATACTTCGTGTATAAATGAAAGATTTAAAAGATTCGTGGACACACAAAATGCCTTACATCAGGAAATGGTACGTTGAAAAGCAACGTAAAAACGGTATCATATTTTGATATAAAATATGACGTGGGTCGATTTTTGATAAGGTTGGTAGATTAGATGAAACTGATTGCAATCGATACCAAAATTTGCTTCATACCTCAATCGCTAATGAACAGCGATAAATCACTGACCAACCAGCTTGATACTTACTTGGTGCACCTTTCAAATACCAATGTTATTGGCTGAAAGTCGGTCAAATAATAGCCCGAACTAGCACTATTGAGACTGGACTCTAAATGCATAATACAACTCAATGGATCAGATAACACGACTTCCAACATAACCATACTCATCAAATTACATCACAGCAACAAAAACACTGAATTATGATTGTGTATATGAGTGTATAACTATCTAGCCGTAAGTACATGTATGAAGTGAAATTAAAAAACACATAATTGAACAAGGATCTTTTATAAATCTTCTCGCAAAGAACATATTTTACCACACTTCCACTTTAATAGGTACAAAATACATGTCATGTGACCCTGACGTCATACCTAAATCACATGACCAAAATCCCACTCTAGTCAACCACTCTTCAAAAGGTCACGTCGGATAGTGGACGAAAATTTAAGAATCCAAAAATTGTTATGTGCACAGTTTAAATTTACCTCAACAAAGGTAAATTTGTTAACAGTTTCACAATAATAAAATTAATTGACTAAACGAAATCCTGATACAGCATCTGCTTATTAATGTTCTACACGCATCGCAATGTTATAAGAAACACAGTATTCAAGAAAACAGTTTTCTCCTAATTACGTCTCAAAATATTAAATTAAAGAGCTTATCCCAATCATCAATTTTTCCTCTTATTTTAATATATTTTTATGTACTTGAATGAAAGAGGTAAAACGTGTTTATATAATATTACAGCGCGCCGAAAAATGTTTTAAATATACAGCTTGAAGATATGTGCCAAAAATACTCGTAATCTAACAGCGGGACGATAATTATTGTACATCAGTTAATGTGTGCCTAAAGTGTTCAGTTGTATTGCGTGAATCTTCCTCCTGAGATGCATTTTTCTGCTTCTGTATCCTGTGATGAACATCTGATCTTATCAGAAAAATATTATATAAAATCAATATTAATGGGAATTCAATCTGTTTCCCATATCATTAATCTACCTATTCATCGCTTCGAAAAGTAATATTTTTGCTTTAAGTATTAAAATTGCGTAGGTTTGGTTTGTTATGATGAAAGTGTATAATCTGCGTGGTAATTTGACTGAGAATACAAACACTGTTGAATAGTGTATTACCCCGCTATACCTGTATGTATAATAAATTAGGCACAACGGAATGATGCAGAATGGAATGTAGTGATACAAAAATCAGCTGCGCTGCAATCAAACCTGCTTGTATAATAAAATATTCATCACTTGAAAGTGCGACCAATGAAATTTACAAAGGATGGTACTAAATGGAATTGTATGAACATTTGATATGTTGACTTGACAGGTTAAAGAAACGAATACACCCTAAATCTAAATACCGAATACACCCTAAATCTAAGTTGTGATATCTTTTAACACTTTGGTCACCTCAAATAACATTAAAACATTACGTTTTGAATGGTGCGCTTTACTCTTTAATCTAATCAAGTACCTGTTATAAACTGTCACTTAGAAATGCCTCTCATGTTTAACTTGTGCATTTCCTGCACACCTTCCATTTACTGGTTTGATCAAGGCTTTTTGGCCGTAGCGTGTAGTTTCTAAGTAAATACACCTCAGACAACATTGACACTACTTGTTTTGTTACCAGGTTCTTCCGTGACGTAGCTTTTTATGCATTGGTACGCACAGAGTAAAGTGTGTCATTTATCATCACCACCCGATTATTCTATTCCTTGCTCATTTATCTTGTTCTTCTTTTAGCAATCGTGAGTTTTGATTTGGTTTGTTCAATTTACCGATTTTTGTGGGACGTGATAATATTTTGTGTCATCTTGTTAAATTGTTGCAGTATTGGAATTGGGCAAGGGAAAATGCCTTTTTGAAAAAATTACATGTAGGTGAGCGCTAACGTGTGACATAACGATTGTATGTTGATGGACAAAACAATCATTCCAATAGTATGACTCTGACTGCAGGCTACATGCATAACATGTATGGTTTTCTGTAAACGGGATGGTTTAACATCCCCTCTGAAGGACGGGCTGCTCTCGTGATGATTTATCCAATTCTAAATGCACCATGGGGAGAGCAAAAGCTGAATTCAATTTACAGATGTTGCTAACTAAATTTACTATTTTGATTCCAGACCAAAACCCCCAATACAATTATTTACCACAGCTGGGAATTGAACCCGGACCTCATGCACCTAAGGCGAGTACCCTTACCGCTTTACCTCTCTCTCTTACAGGCAATTATTTCACCCAGCTTTCCAACATCACTGATAACATGAACTATAGCTGGGGAATACAAGCGTTAAAGGTTACCGGCATATCAATTATTGTCATATTCAAAAATAGAATTGTAATTGGCAATAGTTAATCAATATATGCAAGTACTTTGTTGGGCTTGAATAATATAAAACGTTATTAATTTTACACAGTGTTAACCTGAAGCTTTACTACAAGGTAAAAACAGAGACTGAAATAAATAAAAAAATTTAAAACAATGTAAATGATTTTGATAGTGATTTACATTATTTTCTTGTAATTGAAATCCAATCTACAAAAACAGCCACAAGGGTCTTGTAAGAAAATCTATTTTCAACATTCATCCTTGAGCGACTTCATCAACGATTCGCTTAATGAATGATTAACATTTGGAATTGTCTTTTGATAGTTCTTTTCCTATAATAGTATAACATTGTTTTAATAAATTGAATCTTGATGTTATGCAGGTTCTCTTCATGTTTCTTCTTGTTACTATTACTACATCTCTTTTTTTTCCGCTCTAATCTCAATCTCTCTTCTTATCCATTTGAGTCTCTCTATCTCTTTTTCCCATGTCAGCTAGTGTCTCTTTCTGTGTTTTTTTTTCTCTTCGCTATTTTTACTTCATCTTCGTTACCTCTATTTCTTTTATCATTTGCACGATTGTGTACTCTTCAGTGGCGTAGCCAAATGGATGTGCTTCCAACCCCACCCCTGCTTATCATGACCGTCGGGTCACTAAGGCCGTCGGTACACGAAGAGCGTTGGTGAATAAAACTTTGGGTCAACAATAGACAATTTTGTGCGCAGTACTTATAAAACTTGGACGTGACCCTTCCGTTTTTGCCTGTTTGTGTTACCACAATGAATGATATTGATATAAAATCGTAAAAGCGCCAAACATATTTCCGTCGGTACATTACAAGTTGTGCCATATTATTGGATAAGAATGGCCCCAGCAAACACAAAAACGTTTTAAAAAGGTTTTAAATAAGTTATATTTTGGCTTTTGGTTTAGGTAAAAACGTTTTAATAACATTAAAATGTCGGGTTATATAAAGGTCATGATAACGTTTTAAAACGTTTTGTATGAAAACACACTACAACAATATTTTTAAATGTTTTCAAAAATGTTATTGTAAACTATTTTTGCAAACATTTTTGCCAAATATTGTGTCAATACTTAAATAACATTATGTTAAAATATTTGAACCCAGCAAACACAGAAATGGGGTTTTTTTTTCAAAACCTTTTAATTACATTTAAATGTCGGGTTATATAAAGGTCATGAAAACGTTTTTAAAACGTTATTGAAAATATTTTGGGCAAACCCCAAAATAACATTCTGTTTAGAATGTTTTGTATCAAGTTTTCAAGAATGTTTTTGGAATGTTATTAAAACGTTTTTGTATCCTTTTTATAACCCGACATTTTCTGTAAAACATTTTTGTTTAAAAAATGTTTTTAAGGTTATGAAAACGTTTTGTACTCTTAATATACCCTTTATATAACCCGACATTTAAACGTTTTCTGACAACCTTTTGTAACCTTTTACGAATGATGTCGAAAACGTTGTGTGTTTGCTGGGCGTTACCTACGAGATATCTAAATATTCATGTTAGCTCACAATGCCTAAGACTTATAAAGTTTTAATCAAAAGTACATTAAATTTAAAATAAAAAGGAGCTGAAGTATAAACACAGCATAAAATCATGATAATTTATTCTTCACATTCCCATACTTCAATTGAGTTTGATACAACGAGATTAATGAATCATTTTTCTCAAGGCATCATTTCAACCCTATTAAAAATCATTTCAGATGAAATGTGAAAGAATTTCCTTAAAAGTCTTGGAAATAAATCTACCAGTTTGAATAATATAAAATAAGATAATGTAATAAATAGTAAGTTAAGCAAGTTTAGATTACAGAAATATATTATTAGCTAAGCTTATTCTATAAACAAATCACGCATTTCCCTATCACCACCTGCACAGATAAAGTGTAGCTCTAAGCAATACATGAATGTAATTAAAAGCTCAAAAGGATTCTGATCTTTGTAATATTATAGATCTAGATTCACTTGATTATAGTGTTGATGCAAGTCTTCAATTTCAAAGGACACCTATCGCCAGGATGTTTTGCAGACTACCTGATATTTCACTTTAATAATACATAATACATGTATAATGCAGACTAATGCATTTTTTCACTTGTTTGTTCTCGATTCTATAAGCCTCCTAAACACGCGCTAACCGAATTGAAGAAAAAGTAGATCAAATTTAAGCAGTATATCATATAACTGGCTTCAATATCATTTGTTTGTATCATGCAAAAACGTTGTAAGTGGCTTGCGTATTTCTTTGTTACTTATGAACTTCTTGAATTCTTTCGACGATTTGAATCTGTTTTATAATTTCAAATAATGAAAAATAACTTTGAAGCAAGCCTACAAACCTAATAAAAAATTGGGGTACAGATGCACAACATAAAAATGTTTGCTTCAAGCGTTTGATTTAGTTTTCGTTTTCGTAATTTGTAATTCCATTAAATACGCAGACCTGATCGACCTTTTTGTGTGTCATATTTAGCATTACAAAATATTTAGACGAGACTCCCATAAATTTTATCAGTAATCATCCTTACAAACAATTTGTAAAAGATCCACTCCAAGTATTAGCTTCAATAGATTGGCGACGCACTGCCAACCCAGAGGGATTCAATATGTCATTTGTATGGTTGTATACATTCTTTCCAAAGCCATTTGCCGGTAACAGGTTTTTTGCTACACATTATATTAGCTATAAGTTGCTTACCGCTACAAGTCTACCATCAAAAAGATTTGTACCAATTGTTGGGTGAATGTAAAAAACGCCAAAGGTGAAGGCACGATGCTCTTGCAATCTGACCACGAAATAAGTTACGCATTTCATTCATGTCATTACAGCGCCCTCACACATTTTGTAATCCCGATATCTATCCAAGATGTATCACGTATTATGCGTGCAATGCAATCAACGTGTTCAATTCGTATAACTATATAACAGGTTGTGAGATGTACATGCATCCACCAATCCAGAAAGTAAACGGTTGCTTTTCTTGTAATTCTCAAGATGTCTACTCCCGGACCAAACATTGTTTGAGTGTACATGTTATCCATTTCACAGACATAGATAATGGAACAATTATATAGTATCACAAGGTTGAACCACCCGGATATTTAGTCCGCACCAAACAGTTGTGCGATAGACTCTTTTATACACTTTCACCTGTGTAGAAACAGCCTTGAACACGTGAAATAGGGAAGGGTTTTGACATAAGAAAGAGCAAGTACCGAAATCTCAGTGTAAAGGCTACGGAGCGTAAACTGTCCTTGTTTTAAATTTGCATTCTGATTTCGGTTTTGGAGAAGGTAGAAAATGATGGAAATGCAGCTGAAGAATAATTTACCATACTGTCTGTGTAAGCAATAAGTAAGAATGCATTCATGTATTATGAGAGGCAATGCATTATTCAAAACGTATAACTCTCTAAACGTTTTAAATAGCTTCTAACCAAATATGTTACACTCTAAGTGACTACATATTGAATCGCCAGATTAATGTAAGCAATATTCAAATCAGCATATAAATATAAGGAATATTGAGCGGGAAAACAGCAAATTTGCACAGGTGTAAAAGTGTAGTGCTTTCACCTGATTCATTCAAATACTTTACCCACGTCGTCCCTACATTAAACCAATAATTTATTCTACATGTGCATGCTTCCACTTTATAGTAGCGTAGGTGATGATGCAGCACTCAGATCGTTAATTTAAATTGTTGACATTTGCAGGTGCACAATTTGTAAATTTCTTTTTCAGAAAACAACATCACTACCTGCAACCAACAATAGATGACATTATATAAACACGTGCAATACGCTGTTGGGACTCGCCCCATGGTTTACTGGATTTACATATTCATGATGAACAAGAATGTCACAAATTTGTATCATGATTTATTTATTTGTGATGCGAATAAATTGCTGCATTTATATATCACACATTGTTAACGCAATTAAATGATCCATTCGAGACTCACTGTCAGCATAATAATTGTTGTATTGCCCTACTAGCTCTAGAAGAAATTAATAGGGGTGAAATCGCTGGCATTTATCGAAGGTCTGTTCTAATTAAAGGTCCGCATTGTTGACATTCATTCTGTGTGCTCGGACTGATTATTAACTGTTCTTGTAGCGATTGTAAAACAAACTATATATATTGTCACTTAAGTCAAGACGAAATAAAGTTGGTACTCCAATGTATTTCATGGATTAAGATAAAAAACCAATGCATATTTGAATTGATATTCAACTGATAATAAATTTTAAAAAATTATCATTTGTTGGCTGTTAAAATGGCATAGAGTTGCAGCTCACGGGAGTTTTGTGTATGGCAATACATTATCAAGTGACTTCACTTGGTCCCATCGCTATGGTAATTAATGCTTCTTGCCACGTGCAATCCTAAAAACTGCGAGCTTCTATTGTTTTTCGGTGCCCTTATTCAAATTCATATTAAAAACAGACTGACAGAATGCACGGACTAAAGAGAAATGCAAGTTAAAGAATAAGAAAAAAAGTATTTGGCACGTTATATTTATATTACGTTACACGTCGAAATTATTAGAGTGCATATTGAAGGGTATCCCATCAACTATCGCGGGTGATAGTAGGTAGTACTGTCACCCTGTCCATTTGTGTTTGTATTTGCCTGAAAGCGGGAAACGGTAGAAATATCAAATGTCATGTGACCCCCATTTTACCCAATCAGATGACAGAAAAATATGTATAAATTGAGATATCACATCCGTTTAAGTTAATACTAGTTACTATCCCGTTCCCTAATACAGGAACATTTTTCCTCAATACACCACGAGTTCAACGTAATCGATGGGTGGTTTACAATGCATGTCACAGTATGGTAAAAGCCCGAGTGCACGGTTTCACATTCGTAATGCAAATTATGATACTGATCCGTATCTCGGAAATTGGTTTTATACCGCTCATACTCTTACTACCACTAGTCCTAGCAGAGTCTGTTTATTGCATAGACTAACTGTATAGTAAAACAAACGGATAGTGTTGTTTTCGTAACTTTACTCGATTGCCGAGTTCTTATTTTATCGCCTGGCTTTTTTATCACATTCACCCCCCCAACTCTTACATGCACCTCCTTTGAATATGATTGTAGTTGATATTGTTGTAGTTGTAATTGTATTTCTGCGAAAAACAAATTGACGTTTTTCTAAGATGTTTACATGTCGAGTGTTGAGAGCCAGAAAGCCTCAACTCACAATCACCTGCTCCCTCAAAATGAGCATAAAGTCGCCAGAGCACTATAGAAGATACAGTCCATTGATCATGACAAAATTTAATAGAAAACAAAATACATTGTGAAGGAAATATTGATATTTGAAGACCAAAGCAAAGAGCCAACTTATGCTCATGTTGTGATAGCTGGTCATAGTGAGATACGGCTTTCTGGTTCTGAGCCCTCGATGTATATGTTTTTATTAATATATGTGACCCGGCAGCACAAATGAGCCGTAAATTTCCTAAATTGTATTCTGAGTTACGGTGTAAAATATGTACGAAGGTCATATTCATCGGTAACTTAAGCTGGCCCGACATCCGTCTCATTTCGATAGTCAGAAACTAATCAATAATCCTATTGTTGAAGTGGATAATAAGCTTCTACCTTAGATGGCTATAGAACTTTTAATAGCTCTGGTCTTTGTTTGCTTATATTGCTAAATCCTGTTCAAGTGGTGGGTTACCAGGCATTGTATTTTGTACAGGTATGCATAACCAACAATTAACAATGAGAGAACTTTCTTAAACCTCGTTGACTTGGGGATGATTTGAAATGACCGCCAATTATGACTGTTTGATATTTATTGCCAACAATGTGGAAAAAGAGACACATGTAAAAACGTAAAAGCTATAATTTTGTTGAAGGAGCAAAGTTTAACAAACCATAACCCCGCTTCTGGATATCGTTTGAAGTCAAATGATATACCATTTTAGTTTATGATGTTTATTTTTTAAACACGAAATAAAACAAAATTGACCGGGGAGGAATTTACGGCTCATTCGCCGTGGACGGTCACATATGAAGACCCGAGCGCAAGAAGACCGTAAGTCCACTTGGCCCCTCAACATGTATACAATCAAGCTGCGTATAGTATCGTATAGTTTGGTAATTTTTATACATGTTAAGGGCCAAAACAAATCTTTCACAACCTTTCATGATGTTTTTACTCTGGAACATGTATTAAACATTATAAAACCTTAAGAAACTATAAGGATGTTACGCGCCTCTAGTCTATAATTATGCATTGGCCATGATCGGTGTTTATAGGGAGTACACTAAACAGAATCGTGCAAAGGTGCAAGAAACAAAGAATATGACGTTATTGAGAATAGTCAGATCATGAGCGTCTATTTCTTCCCCAAAAACGCGGTATAACAAAGACAGTAATGATGCAATGTGCATGCTCATGCCATTTAAGGTAATTTGACAAAACACGGCTTCGTTCAATTCAAGGATTTTCACTTTTTTTCTTCGTGTGTAACACAAATGAAAATTTATTATAGCACTTCGTTTTGTTATAACATAAATAAGATGATTGCTTAGTTGACCTTTGTTAGTTGGCAGTTGTGACAATATTATTACTAAAAGATATAAAACCTTATATCATATATCAACGCGAGCTCAAAATTTGTCATTTTAACCAAACGGTTGTGAAATATCAAGCCTATATTAACTCTTCATATGGTATAAAAGCTTGATTTGATTCGAAGTTAGTTTACCCATGTGTTTAACATACCCTCCAATGAAGCATTTTCACACGCGTACGAATCAAAATAGCATGAATCAAATATGAAGCACCCTACAATGAACTTCATTTATTTTATTTCGTCAAATAATTTGTGCCACAACATTCACGTTAATACCGTAAGTGTCAGGAAGTATTAGAGGTTATGAGTATAAATTTAGGGTTGGGCAAATCACCATACTTTTTTTGAAACGAGTGTTTTCTATGGCCAAATTTAGTGTAGAGTCCAAATCTGCTAACCATTTTTACGTATGATGACGTTTGATACCACTAAAGTTCAAAAATTCAAAATGGCCGCCAAAATCACATTTTTTAAGCACTAAATCGCTTATTTTCATACTTTACCAACCTGTGACATGTCTTTTCATAGGTTATCAGGGTCAAGAAACACATTTTTATCACTTTTAACATCAATTTCTGTACATGAAGGGTGGTAAGTGGTAAATTTGTTTTTTAAACACCCCCAAAACACCAAAAATGTTGTTTTTCCAACATTTTTACACCATTAATATACCTTGTATGATTTTGTACTGTCTAATATTTAGCTGATTACATTACAAGTCAGCCCCAGATATTTATCTGGTATTATTGTCCAAACAACCACTATTATTTTTGGTCAAGATTGGGAAGAAATAAGTGAAAAGGAGGAGTGGGATAGTGAAGATGATAAAACATCAGAAGACGATACAGCAAAGCGTCGGAAATCTGCTAAGGACTTAACTTATGTCTTTCCAAGTCGCAGAACGAACTGTGATTCGATATCTAGAGGATGCTTCCTGCTGAACACTTTGAGAGTGATGATGATGTAATTACTGTAGGTCTTGACGACACAACCAAAGCAGCAGGGCATCAAAATAATGTATGATGTGAAAGCTGATCACATTATCAGGTCAGTCTCGAAAGACCATGACAACAGTCTACAGAAAATATCAGTCACTCAGGAGCTGAACTGCCTTGCAGCGCTGGCTGACTGTGACATTGACGACATAAAATGCTCAATAGACTTTTGGATGCCAGATCTTGCAGGCGATTGTTCCAAGCTCTTGCAAAGTCTCGGGTGACTAAAGAAAAAATCCTTAAATGCAGTGCACACACTATACTAGGCGCGACTCACATAGCTGACAAAGTCTTTAAGAACATTGAACAGAAAATCTTCGTTCAAGTGAGAAGGTCTTCACATCACCAGGATCAAGTGTCTACACGCTGGCCCTCATTGCAATATCAAAGCTATTTTCACCTAGCCATGCTGCACACTCCATATCACTGTATAACGAATATAAACATATCAAAAAAAGTAACTAAACCCCCTTAAATAATGACCATTATTCAAAAACGGGTGATTGTATTACAAATCTTTAAAATGCTTGGAAGCAGAATTTATTTCTGCACATTTTGACACCTAATTTGTAGCAATTGACTAAATATTGTAGCCCAAGATTTGAAAGTTGCAGTAAATTCTATTGATTTTGCATTCAATATAATGGAAGGAAATCTTTGTAATGATATTTGAGTGTTTTTGTATTGTAAAAATTTGTATGTAAGTGCAACTTTCAAATCTGGACCTCACTACATTAAATTCACCGGTGATTTATTGTTTTCTGGGCTATCGTATCAAATGAGGTATCAAAATGCGCAGAAATAAATTGTGCTTCCAACGCATTTTACAGATTTGTAATACAATAGCCCCTTTTTGAATAATGGCCATTATTTAAGGGGGGTTAGTTACTTTTTTTGATATGTTTACATCATGGATGGAGATGGAAGACATCGAACATGCCGGTTTCAAGGGCTTCACTGGTAATAATAGATTCGGTAGAATTACAGAGATCACAAAGCAATATTTCCTGCACTAGAGCTAATAGTGTCATATTGGTCTGCCAACGAATGCATATGAAAATCATCGTATTCAGCCATTGAGCCACCGCAGGGCAGTTGGAGCAGCCAAGCTCCATCGTATGTTTTACAAGGAGGGCCCGAGTTATTATGCCAGCTGATGCCAGACATCCACGTCCATGACCCCAGGTTGCGACGGTCTGTGAGATCCCATGACCTAGCAGTGGCAGATAAAACCTTGTCAGCCATGAAAGATCATTTCTACCATCTACAGCCCACTTATGGAATTCTCTAACTGCCCAAAATTCCAGCCATTAGATTGAGGGCCAGCTTCAGCAGGGAGGTTAATCGCTTTCTGGGTGCTTCCTCTTCAGTAGCTTCTAAATGATTTTTTTGTCTCTGCTGTTAATGCCCAGTTATGCCATGTCGTAAAAAGCTAGTTTTGGCAGTGTCGACGTATATTCAGAATAACTGGTTATTGTGTTGTGCTAAAATCTACTCCAAATTGGGAGATGCTTTCATTTTCCCTCTCATGGATCTCTTAGGAATAGATGACAGAGGCAGGAATGTTGATAGAAGTGAGTGTACCTGGTTAGGAGTGCAAGTTCTTTGAACGAAATCTACCTGAGCTTAAGCAAGTCAGAGATGAGTCTATGGATAGTGATGATGGCAAGAGTAGACTGTATGGTGCGGTGCTTGATGAAGTGATTGATACGTTAGAGAGACAGTTATCTGAAATGGCATTCTTCCGCAGTGGTGAGGGTATGGATGTAGAGATTGATGAAGACAAGATGGAATTTTCACCTCTTACAAATCTAGGGTGTGAATCAAACTGGATGTACGCATTGTTGCAAGAGGCGGATCTACATCAGTCCAAACCCATTCACGTAAAAACATCGTAACGACAAATTGGTTACTTTCTGATCCGTCTTTTACGACACTTAGCAATGTTGAAAAACGCAACAAATGGAAATAGGCTAGGACCTCTGACAATGTATCTGATGTAAAGGAGATAGAGTCAAACTACCTTCATACAGTCAAAATGACAAAAAGACTGGCTCTCATGAAAAAAAAGCAGAACTGAAGAAGAAGGAACTGACCAGAACAATGAAACTCCATGATGAATGCAAGGCCCAGCAGGGCCCTGTGACACCAAGTAATGTAGGAATACTTGAGGACCGAACAGAAAAGGAACTACTCAGTGAAGTAGGTTATCTGAGGGTAAAAGTTTTCATGCGATGAACTGAGGCAGTCTATACAAAATGCTGTGAAACCAGAATCTAACTTGGATACTGATATTGATGTTTTATTAAGGAATGTGCTAAAACCCTGAGTTTGACATGGATTAACAGCCAAATAAGGTGTCCACTACCATAAACTACCATAGTTACACTAGAAAGAACACTGTTACATCACCTTGCTCTGCTGAAAAAGACGATTTTGGCCAAATTTGTGCTGAAAATTGGATTAAATTTAATACAAACTCCACATAACTTGTTACAGGTACATCTATTCACTTTTTAAGCTTAATATTTGGGTTTCTTGACACCAAAAAACCTATAACAAGACATATTGGATGCCATATAAGTGTAAAATTGACAATTTATTGGCAAAATTGCGTAATTTTGGCGGCCATTTTGAATTTTGAACTTTAGTGGTATCAAACATCATTGGAGGTCAAAAATTTCACCAGATTTGTGTTCTACGCAAAATTTCGCCATAGAAACAATATGTTTTATATTAATATTGATAAAAAAGTTGATGTATGCCCAACCCTAGATAATGAGGATCCTCATGTGTAAGAAACATCATTTTACATGGCAGCTGCATGCCTTATAAATTTCATTGCACACATACCACTCGCTTGTTGCTTGTTCTCGCTTACTCATTTTGCTTTTCTCGTTTTGTATCTCTCTGTTTCCTTCCTCCCCGCTTCATCCTCATTTACGAGGGTCATTCAAAAGGTTCTACCACCATCATCACATCTCTGTTATCTTAATTGTCAGGATATTGAAATTACCCATGCCTATACTCTTAAAGCTCGGCTACAAAAATAAAAGTTATTTGATGAAAATGTAATTTTTGGTTGTTTAGATATGTTGTTTAAAGCGAATACAGATTTGTTACGCCTAAAACGGAAAACTGAAGCCAAAAGTTTAGTAAGCATCATATTGTAGCTTTGGATAATAATTTTCCATAAAAATTGCTTTTAAGATGCAGTTGTCCAACTGCTTACTCATGAATATTTTGTTCCTAATTATTTGAACTGCCTGATATCCTTGGGGTTTAAAAACAAAATAAGAAAAAAACTTGAAGGGTTCAACAGACAATGTTAGTGAAATCTGCCAGATTTCAACAAGGCCTATACCACGTTTAAGGGTAATTCGTAAGAACGTCATTATTTTAAGCAATGGATGCATCTTGACGTGGAAATAGGACGTGGAAATAAGATAAATAACCTTATATACACTTATAAAATACAAAAACTGTGCATAGGACTTATTTGTTAATCATTTTACTGATATTTATTTGAAACTTGTATTACTGTTAAGTAATTTAGTCAAAAATATCTTCATCGTTGTGGTAGAAGGTATGTATGGGTGTGGTACGTCATTGTTCATGTGTAGGGCCGGGTGGGGTGTGTTGGGATGTATGGCTGGATGTGTGTCTATTTGTCTATGCTGTCGGACTGTCACAATATTTATCCCATCGTTAATATTCGACATGTTCTACCTAGAATTGAAAACTCGAAGATTAACCTACTTCATCAGCGAAATATTCCATCCAGCTATCGCTTCCTGAAATTCTCGTCAACTTTAATTTCATCGCCAGTATTTCATATCGGATTTCTATTGTTAACATACAATGAATTGAAGCGAGCCATAGGCTAAACATCCGAGACACTTCCTTTGCAAACCAGGTCATTAGAATTTTCAGGATTGAAAACTAACGAAATAGAGTCTCTTCTATTCACTAAAGTGCGTCACAGTTTGGAGCACTTTCTTCAATAATAGAAATACGATAATACCATATAAGTCCAGTTTCAAATTATACGGTTTTTAAATGTCGTGCAGTTTTTTATGATTATAGATTGGAACCAACTTATAAGTCTATTAAAAACCTTGTTTTACCGGAAAAACCAATAATGATAATAATATTTTGGCGTTTATAACAAAATCTGAACACATTGCATCTTATATGACCTTAAACTCTTTTCCGAGCATGATGCAATTAGAATTTCTTTTGCCGCCAAAGTTTTTCCTATTCTATGAGTTCAGCTGATGATAAGCTGATTCTGGAACTTAATCGCAAAAGCTCAAGAAATTTTCTTTGCTTATTTAATTTAAGGAAAGAATTGATGAAAATAGTACTTGCTTTCTCTCCCCCACCATCCCCAAGTACAGGTGATTAAAAAAAAAATCAGAATCAGATTATGTTGAAAAATCTGGATAATATTTTATCAAAGAATATGTCAGATCCAACCAACGAAATCAACAAAAGCAAAATATATTTTGATGCTTAGTCTCATTAAGCTCTAAATCAAAAAACAATACTAAGTTAGTTTTGTTAAATACCAAAATGTGAGGCGAATTTGATTTTCATTTCTCTTCATCAAGATATCAGCATAGCCGTAGCGACTGCTTTGTGAAATTTATATAATATGTCTGGATCACGAATTTGTTCTAAGGGGGTTCTTGCAAATTCCTACCCCAGCACTGTCATTGTAGAAGTTATTTCTTTTCATTTCAGAATTCCTCAAAGGGAAATAATATTTACGTTCGACGACGTTCTCAATTTGATACCTTAAGCAACAAATGAACATATTTTGTTAATATTGTATAGCAAATAGACTACCCTTTCGTTGTAGTAAGGCGGGCATATGTGACAATGGTCGTGTCAATATTTATGCAATATGGCGCGAAATGCGCAGAACAACAACATAAAAGAGACGATGCAAAGTCCTAACAACGATGTCAAAGATGCAATCAATACCAGCTTCGGGGCTAAACATCGAAGACACCGAAAGAGTTTAATGCTTTTAAACCACGGATATAGATTTGCTGGCTTAAATTTACTCTAAACGATTCAAGTCAAGACTGGTTCTAGCATGACGTTCCATTTATTGGACACTATGCACCAATAAGATTGTAGGGGAAGGAACACAACGTTTAACACAATATGCCCATTTTACAAGTTCGCTAAAATGCAAACGTAATGAATAAAATGCCTTACTGCATTGCTGCAATCTATATGAAATGCAATCAATTCTCAGGTCTGGTTGAACAAAATCAATAAGTTAAGTGCAAAATATCCTTGAGTCTGTCATTTTGATATCATGGCCTGTAGTCATCATCTCAAACACACGTTGAACATGGTTATAAATGTATAGTCCGTGTAAGTTGTGCATAAGTTGTTTTGGTTATAATCGGGGTTATAATATTTTACCCAGAAAGTTTATAAAGTATATGATTTTTTGGGCTGTTTTGCATAATTTTCCATAAAAATGTTTTTAAGATGCGGCTGTCCAACTGCTTACTCATGAATATTTTGTTCGTAATTATTTGAATTGCATGACATGACATGCCTTGGGGTTTCAAAACAAAATAAAACATGTTTTATAAAAGAAGACAAATTTGAAGGCTTCAACAGACAATATTAGTGAAATCTGCCAGATTTCAACTATTATAGGCCTAGACCACGTTTAAGGGTAATTCGTAATTACGTCCTTATTTTGAGCAATGGATGCATCTTGACGTGGAAATGAGATGAACAAACTCTTAATAACCTTGTATTCACTTACAAAATACAAAAAACTATGAATACGACTTTTGTATTATTATTATTATTATTATTATTATTATTATTTTACTGACATTTTATTTGAAACTTGTTTTACTGTTATGTAATTTAGTCAAATAGCTTGATCGTTGTGGTATAAGGTATGTAGGGGTGTGTTACGTCATTATGCATGTGGATGGCCGGGTGGGGTGTGTTGGGATGTATATAGGGGAATGCGTGGCTGGTTGTGCGTCTATCTGTCTATACTGTCTGACTGTCACTATATTTATCCCATCGTTAATATTCGTCATGTTTAACCTAAAATTGAAAACTCGAAGATTAATCTACTTGCTCAGCGAAATATTCTATTCAGCTATCGCTTCCTGAAATCCTCGTCTGCTTTAATTTCATCGCCAGTATTTCATATCGGATTTCTATTGTTAACATACAATGAATTGAAGCGAGCCATAGGCTAAACATCCGAGACACTTCCTTTGCAAACCAGGTCATTTTAAGGATTGAAAACTAACGAAATAGAGTCTCTTCTATTCACTAAAGTGCGTCACAGTTTGGAGTACTTTCTTCAATACTAGTAAACACGATAATACCATATAAGTCCAGTCGCAAATTATACGATTTTTAAATGTCGTGCAATTTTTTGTGATTAAAGATTGGAACCAACTTATAAGTCTATTAAAAACCTTGTTTTACCGGAAAAAAACCCCAATAATAATAATACTTTGCGTTTATAACAAAATCTGAACACATTGCACCTTATATGACCTTTATCTCTTTTCCGAGCATTTTAATTAAATTTTCTTTTGCAACCAACGTTTTTCCTATTCTTTGAGGTCAGCTTATTCTGGAACTCAATCACAAAAGCTCAAGAAGTTTTCCTTGCTTCTTGACTATATTATGTGTTTGCATTAATCATTAAAAATCGTTTTGAAAAATATCCTAATTTATTTCCACCATAATCCAATTCATGTTATTTAATTTAGAGAAAGTATTGATGAAAATAGTACTTGATTTCAAGTACAGGTGATTAAAAGAAAGGGGGAAAGAAAAAAATCAGATAATGTTGAAAAATCTGGATAATATTTTATCAAAGATTATGTCAGATATAACCTACGAAATCAACAAAAGCAAAATATATTTTGATGCTTAGTCTAATTAAGCTCTAAATCAAAAAATAATACTAAGCTAGTTTTGCTACATACCAAAATGTGAGGCGAATTTGATTTTCATTTCTCTTCATCAAGATATCAACATATCCGTAGCGACTGTCACTGTTTAGTAATAATATTAGTTTAATAATATTTTTGGATCACGAATTTGTTCTAAGGGGTTCTTGCACATTCCTAGCCCATCACTGTCATTGTACAAGTTATTTCTTTTCATTTCAGAATTCCTCAAAGGAAAATAATATTTACGTTCGACGACGTTCTCAATTTGATACCTTAAGCAACACGTGAACATTATTTTGTTAATATTGTATGGTAAATAGACTACCCTTTCGTTGTAGCAATGCGGGCATATATGACAATGGTCGATGCAATCTCGTGTCAATATTTATGTAATATGGCGCGAAATGCGCAGAACAACAACATTAAAGAGAAAATGCAAAGTCCTAACAACGATGTCAAAGATGCAATCAATACCAGCTTCGGGGCTAAACATCGAAGACACCGAAAGAGTTTAATGCTTTTAAACCACGGATATAGATTTGCTGGCTTAAATTTACTCTAAACGATTCAAGTCAAGACGGGTTCTAGCATGACGTTCCATTTATTGGACACTATGCACCAATAAGATTGTAAGGGAAGGAACACAACGTTTAACACAATATGCCCATTTTACAAGTTCGCTAAAATGCAAACGTAATGAATAAAATGCCTTACTGCATTGCTGCAATCTATATGAAATGCAATCAATTCTCAGGTCTGGTTGAACAAAATCAATAAGTTAAGTGCAAAATATCCTTGAGTCTGTCATTTTGATATCATGGCCTGTAGTCATCATCTCAAACACACGTTGAACATGGTTATAAATGTATAGTCCGTGTAAGTTGTGCATAAGTTGTTTTGGTTATAATCGGGGTTATAATATTTTACCCAGAAAGTTTTATAATACTTTACGTAGAGTTCAATTGCAGGTATTTCGAACAATCAATGATTTAGTCCATTACACAACTCCGACCGGTAGGAAGTTGAATCCCACCACCGCCGATTACTCTCATTTATATTGATACGTAAGTAATTATCTGCGCACATCCTGTCAAAATTATGACGTTATAATATGCATTTTAGGTGAATTTGGTCAAAATGATACAGGTAGCATAGAATCGAACGATGCATATTATAAATAAATGCAATGTCAATTGAGGTTTGAACCATAATATACGATCTTTTTCTTCTTTTTTGCTATGAAACCTGTTATTCATATTCAAGTCAAACTATTCAGCAAATATAACGTTCTATCTCTAGACTTACAATAATGTGATATAGTTCAAACAACCATAAGGTCGTTATTCACTTGATTTTGATTAAACTTTTGATCCAAACACAAAGAAATAATTCCTACCTCGGAATTTTCAGATGGTACTGCATCTTTCATCAGTGAGTGAGTGACTGTATCAGGTCGAGATTTTCTTTACCTTTGACCTGATAACAGACTCGTAGACTTCTGAAAGTTTGAACCGGCCTCGTCTTTGTTGAGAGATGGTTGGTTGGCTTTGATGTGAATTGCTTCTTAGACTCCATGTTGGAACCACCTGCTGTCTCTGTCGAGTATGCGGACTTTATCCAAGTCTACAAAATGTCCCGGAGACTCGATGTGAATGTGGTTTGAGACCTCTGATGCTGTACTACTGGGTCTCCTATGTTCATTGAAACGTGTTTTCAGTGAACGTTCAGTTTCGCCAATATAGGCTTCTTTGCACTGTCCGGGACCGGTAACAGTTTTGCCCTGGCACGGGATGTAGTATACCGGACCTGTAATGTATTTCTTATCTGTCTTGTCTGAGGTAGGAATTATTTCTTGGTGTTTGGATCAAAAGTTTAAATCAAAATTATGATTTATACCAACATAGATGAGCTTTCATGAACGATCGCTATTTACTTGTTTATTTCTTTTTGTTTGTTCTGTACTCCTCAATGTTACAATACATAAACGACTTTCAATGAAGATTAATTTGCAATACTGTGGTATGACAGTAATGACCTTGGCAATATGTATAATGGGAAAACGCAAATTGCGTATACATGAACAGCACATACTTAAAAATATGTTTAAAAACAAAATCAAAGCAGCTCATCGGAATAGCTCTATTCCGTGTATACCATATAAATGTCTAATTATCAGATCGTACAGTGAACAGCTGCATAATCCAGGTTTTAGCTATGCCTCGTGCACTATTTTTCTATCAACAGGACTTAATCTCTTTTTTTGCTTGCATGAGTACAAGCCATGTTGGCAACATTGGTGTTCAAGTCTTACCTTGACGATTATCTCGCTAGCTATAGGATTTGCTTCCTTACTAGAAAGCTTTTGTGTTAAATTGTCTGTCGCCAATAATGCATAATAAATTGTTTATCTTGCTTTGTCTTTCCTTAATCCTATTGTACTGGTCGCATGCATTTGTGGCAATCAGGCATATGCATGGATCTTATTTATAGCGACACGAGATTACATATAAAGCAATATGCAAATGTCTTATATTGAAAAACACCTTGTCATTTCGGATACTTCATAGATACATTAACTTGTCAAATGGTTTTGCTTGAAATTGTACGCCTAGTACGCTTGTCTTGTTTTCTGGTTTCCACTATACTGAGAGCAGGTCTCTTATTTTATTCCTTGAGAAAGAAATGTTTTGTCTTTTCGAAACGTCGGTTTTTAACTTCGTTTATATGTATTGTGTTACTCCCCCATTGGATGTTGTGTCATATTTCCCTGTTTTTAATTTTATCCATTGCTAGTGTGACACTGTTGTATCCTTTTGGATCCATCCTTTGGTTCCCTGCTGGTCAGTTGGAACAGATTTTCCCTGTTTTTATATTTCTGGTTATTGAAATAATTGTGTTGTATTGTTACCATCATACAATAACTACCAATAATATGTTAATTCAACTTGAGGCTGTAAAGTGCAATTAGGTTATATGATCGTGCTGCTACGTCATATTTCCATGAAAAAGCAATGTTTTGAAAGCATCGTAAATTATTCAGTATTTCAGCTGTTACTGTGATGTATAATAAATCATTCTTGCTGCAGTCATTTACAAAGTGGAAGTGACTAGTTATCTGCACTCTTAAGGTTAGCAACTATTAAAACAGTTGCGATTTGGTTGTTCACATCATCGTGCGAATGGAAGTGAGCTTTGGCAAAAATAGAAGAATTCAAATATCACAGATATATTTTTAGGTCTTAGGTCTTGTGGTTCTTGAGTTATGTTGTAAAGAGGGTTGAAACGACAACACTTTTGTAAGACGTACATAACTCATTAACAACTATAAATCATGCAAGTTTTCAAAGTTTTTTTTTTTTTTTTTGGCTGCTTCGACCAACAATACCTCGTCTATCCTTAAATGCCTATTCAGTGATCCCAGCGAAAGTGAAAAAAAATTAAATGTGACAAATTGCCTAAAGGTGTATGGTTTTAAAGTATATGAAGTGTACATGTATAAGATCAAGATCAACTCAACATAAAACGAGTTTTGAGTGGTCATTTGCATTTTATTTTTAAATGTTTTTATTAATGCCGGGATACCACATTATGTAGAACTGTAATATATATGACGTTGTATCAATTCCGTCGGTACATTTACAAGTTGCCCCCACGCCCCTCGTTCCGAAAACCTGACTACGCCACTGAATCCGATGGTCAGTCTTACATCGGTGTAAGGTGATTGGTCAATGTTGCTAAACTAAATGCAAAGGATGTTCCCACAAGTAGCTAAAGTCATTCGGTAGAAATATACTCCTTTTATTATACGCAAAGAATGAAAGTGCGAGGAATGGAACGATACAGCTTTAACCAACAGTAAAATATAATACAAATTACTAGAGAATGCATCAGAATCATGTATCTGTTAATGTGATCTAATATGAAATCTACTAAACGATCCAGCGATCAACAAAAAAATGCCGTTAACCTTTTTTATATACTTCATTTACCACCCTACAAGAGTTATGTGATATTTGTGTATTTGTATTTGTGACCAGGCAGACGAAGTCTAAGGTTATGTGTGGATTTATGTACAGCCACACCGATTAATATTGCGGTATTCTCATTCCATAGTAAGTCACTACGATTGAAAATATCGTGACCTGTATGTCTCCTTCATATTCATATATACTAATTAGCCTACCTCATTCATATTCATGAGCTCATGAATATTTAGAAACGCTTCTACAGACGTCTATACTACTTTTATACAACATTCAGGGACGCAGTCTCCTAGTCTACTTAGATATAATTGCCATCACAATCAAGATCACCTTTCTGAGTAACGTACGGAAATATTTTCACCTGTTCCACTGAATTGTGATACCTTATGAACTGCGCTAAGTGCCTTGAACGGTTGTAAACGGTTTCCTTAATTTTAATATCGTTGTGTTATTCTTCACCAAAGGGACATACGATTTAATTCTAAATGTGTAACGATTAAATGTCGCTGTTGCTGTAGCCTTGTTGCTGTGCTATGTCTTAACCTAAACGCCCAACATCGACTGCTCAGTGCCAGAAGTGGGTAAGTGCAACAATAGCTGCCATGTGTAGTCGCCATGTGTAGATGAGTACAATGTACTGTGTGTAAATTTCCAAATGTTCACATGGCAGCTACTGCACTTACACACTTCTGGCACTGAGCAGTCGATATAGCTACTTGACTGTTTCAAGAGTCTTGTCATATTGGTCATGCGTAAGGGTGGTATTTGTAGTATTTACTACCCGGGTTTACTAAGATTATGTTACAGTTCTGAATGTACTCCATGTTTCAGAAAGGAAACAAGAACTTTGCGGCCTAGTGTGATAATGATGTAGTACGCGATATTGTTTTTGGTTATTAAGTATGACGCAGGTAGAATTAGCTCAAAGTAAAATCAAAGGAATATTCACATGTGCCTCATTTATCATACCTAACAAATGTTAGGTATAAGGAAAAACGGAATGTAAATTTATAGACAAGTTCATCAAGTTTTGCCGCAGATGAAAGCATAATTAGTTAAATGGTTGGGAACGTTTCACCGTTTAATATATTTAATTCATGGCTATTGTATAAACATTACTTTTCTAGGTAGCTGCTATATATACGATACTTCATTGGCACTAAGGATTTTAAATAATTAATGATGAAAATGATTGAATTTCCAGTTTTATCAGAAACATTTTAAAGATCTCCAAAACAAGCAGCTTAATGTTCGAAAAGACTCTATAGCATGAAAGTGATACTGAGCTGACATCAATTTACTCACCAACTTTACTAGAGTAACCTAATTCAAAGAGTCCATTTTTTGGTTCATTGCTCGAATTCTCTTATCTGAGCAGGACTGACCACTGTCGCTCTTAACACGGCCCAAGGCCCGGGGCCCAAGGTTTAAAGACCTAAGTGACAATAACATGAATAAGGTGAGCCAATATATCAAGATCTTGCGAATGGTCATCATTTATGTTAAAAAGAAGATGAACTTGATATCAACGATCATCTGCGATTATCTATATATTTCTCACGTTATTTTAAAGTCATCGCTTTCTTGTATAATTGCATTAATTAGATTTGACTTACAATAGCCATCGCCATACGCTGGGATAGATTAGCGTTAATGACGAGATACAGTTTCAACTTGTCACTATTCGAATAGCGTCTCTAAAGTGAGGCCATTTCTTTCTAATTTTGAATTGTTCTACCGGTATATGCCATGTTTCTTCAAAACTAACTCTACATACATACAAACATTAAGTTGAATTACATGGTAGAAAAGAATGACACGAATTAGCAACTCTTTTGACGTAAAATTTTACATATAAATTGCCAAATATACAAAGTAAGTTGTTAGCTTTAAAAATCGAAACGTGTCTTTCACACCTGGATCTTAAAAGTTAAGTTAAGTGACAGATTCCTCGCAGCAAATTGAGAAGCGTTCTATACGCATTAAACGAATTTCATCTAGCTGATGACAACTACACAAATGCAATGGGGACAATGGTATATGCTACAGGAAAAGGCGTCAAGTTTAGGGGGCCTCTGTGCAACCATCAGATATTTTGAGGTACAAATATGACTTTTTTGTTGTGTTACTATTCGCGTTGGATTGAGTTACTAGGACAATATGTTAGCTTATTTCTTTCAAAACGCTGCAACTGTATTATGTTGTCTTGATTACATCATTGGTGAATTGTCACGTGTTTATCAGTTGTATTCCTCTATTGTGTAAAGAATATAAGTTAGTGTGTTGCTTTGAGAACTGAATAAAAACTAAATTGACATTATAAGATGTCTGTAATTTCATTGCAATCTAATTTGCATTCATTCAATGTCACTTACGCATTCAATCGAAACCTATATAGAAGTTGGTTACCTTAGATTCTAAACTAGATAACTAGTTAATGTTTTTATAGTGTGTCACAAAAAATATTGGACAATCCTCTCGATGCTACGTCTCGTCCAATATTTAATATGGGCTCAATCGATCCAATCTTATTTCAAACACTGTCCTGTAGGAATCCTTTGTGATTATGCAACAATAACACATAATAATATGTTAATTTGTCCTGAAGCTATAGAGTGCAAAAATCTGACATGATCGCGCTACTGCATCAAGTGCTTTGACCCTTTCTATGGTATCTGCAAAGTGGAAGTGGTTAGTTTTCTGGACTATCAAGTAAAAAAAGTAGTATCTGCGATGATAAGCAGATACTGTCTTTTAACCTATTAAAATGCAGTATATGCCAAAAGCAACCAAAGACATTATTTCGCAAGAATAAACAAAACATTGGACTGTCTTGTAAACAAAATTTGAGATATTGTTTTAAGAACAGTCAAAACTCGAGTTTCTCTGTCTTACGATCAAAAATTGCCAACCATAACTTTTGGCCATTATTGTAAGCATACTGCAATTATACATCTCGTTCAATTCAAAGTAAATGTTGTTAAGCATCAATCAACTATATAAAGGTACGTTATTTGACCGACTGTCAGTAACTATTAGCCTGATTTCACAGGCATTACAGACCGTACTATCATATATAAGTGCTTTTAACAGAACTCAAGGGTCTCCGCGTCAAGGTCCAGACTTTTAATGAGATCTTCAGCGTTTAAACGAGACATTTCTAGTAGCCATGGCGGTTATAAATAAAACCAAGTAACAAATTTGTCGCATGTTTACAGACATCACGTTGCTATGGTAATGGTTAAAGGTATTTATTCGCCTGTATTTTACTTGATTTTGTCATAACCTCGCAAATTTCGGAAGTGTTTGATAAAGAAAACAGCATGGTTTCAGGTTTAGTACTTTTAAACTGTTCATTATTTAAGCATCTTTAATTTAAATAGAATGGCCCGATTGTATCACATATGTTTTTCTTCTTAATTAATTGACCTTGATCTTCACTCCTATATATCTGTGGTAGGAATACTAACTGTCTTGTTATTGAAGGAAATTTTGGTTATTTTGCTGATATCAAATCTATCCTTTGCAACCATAATATTACAATAGGACGATAAGATAAAGGAGAAATGTCCTATTTTCATTGTATAGCGAAGCGATATATCGAGGGTTAAGAGCCAGAAAGTCTTAACTCACAATCACCTGATCCAAAAAATAAGCATAAAGTCGTCAGGGCACTATAGAAGATACTGTCCATTTAAACATCACAAAAATTCAATAGAAAACAAAAACAATTCTGGAGGAATATTGATTTTAAACCAAACAACATGTTTGGTATTACTTAAAAGGGTATGAAATAAGAATTTCTAATCTGGAGTATCTCAGAAATTATTTTGTCAAGTTTATGCTCATTTTGCTAGAGATGGTCATTGTAAGTTCTTTCTGACTTTCTGGTTTTCAACCCTCAATACTCACTTGAGTCTGTTCTCAAAGTGAAATTTAACGCTTCACTTCAATCCCCAACTTCGAAATCCGATGGTCAGTCTTAACCCGGTGTAAGGTAATTGTGGTGTCGCTAAAATGAATGCAAATGATGTTACCACAAGTAGCCAAAGCCATTCGGCACAAATATTATCCTTTAATTATACGCAAAGAATGAAAGTGAAAGGAATGGAACGATACAGCTTTAACCAACATTAAAATATAACACAATATAATAGAGAATGCACCAGAATCATGTTACCATTATCGTAACTCAATATTAAATCTACACAGTAGAACAAAGCCTGCATAGAAACGATTCATCGATCAGCAAAAATTGTCATTAATCTTTCATTACCGACAAGTATATTGTGATCTTTGCGGTTAAATTACCTGTGGCGAGGCTGCATTTTTTGTTTTAGGTAGGGAAAAGAAAGTCAAAGTGTAAGGTTAGCAGCGGATAATCAACTTAATCAAATTGTAAAGTTATCGGCTTGGGAAAATAACAAGAAATTTTATGGTACTATAATTTTAAATAAACCGAACTAATTAATCTTACCTAACGATTAAAAGGTAATGTTTGTGCCTACAAATCCACAGTAAATTTGAACATGCGTATAAAATACTTATTGGTTTAATTATCAAAAATAAGATTAAAGTCAGGTGGGTCTTGTAATGAAGATTTAATTTGATCTTTTCCCTTACATCATCAAATCCTTCCTTTTTAATAACAAATATTACGAAACACCTGTTACATATTTGGTTATGATCCCGAAGGGAGTTCGTCCTATAATGGCCCATTCTCCGATAAAGCGTTCAAGTTTGGTCTCCGGAATGACAAAATGCCAACCACAAAGAATTCATAAAATTCATTCAGAATCGTAAACTTTAATAGTTTAAGAACACAAAACAATGCATGGGTGATTTTCAACAATACTTAATTTTTGAGCAATATTACTTGTACGTATTGGGGGTAACGTATCAGTGGTAACGTATCTGTGAAACCCTTTCCCATCTTTGTCTTAATCGTGCAAGTGTAAAAACTGACCGACTTAATACCCATACTTGATCAGTCATCACCCAATGTACTAAAGTCTGGTATGGTATTTGGCTTCATTTATCACAGCGTTTTTTCCTAGGGGAGTAGAATTTAGGTAACGTATCTGTGACGGCATGAACGTAACGTCAGGACTTTTTGCCATTAATAGACCTATTTTTTTACTTTGAAACCATTGTGTTATGTTCCATATATATAATATAACTATGGAGCCTGCTTGATCCATCACATTATGAGAACATTCATCTAGCCAATTATTTTCACAGATTGTTATCCATTAGAAATATGGTAACGTATCTGTGAACTAGAGGCAAATGGTGGTCATAGACCACAAACCTAGCTGGGGCATGTTGGTGTTGTGGAGGTATCTGACCCCTGCAAAATGTTCCAAAAATGTTCCCCTGTCATGAGGTTTGTTGTCACCGAGTTTTGAGTCCTGTACTCCTCACAGATGTCCAGAAAATGCAATTCTAAGATTTGACCCAGATGACCTTTGACCAGACCCCTGCAAGATGTTCCATAATTCACCCCTGGTCATGAGTTGTCACTGAGTTTGAGCCCTGTACCTCTTACAGATGTCCAGATAACGCAATTCTAAGATTTGGCCCCAGAACTTAGTGATGTCTTTTGAGCTGACCCGTGCAAAATGTTCCAATATGTTCCCCAGGTCAATTGCAAATCCACAGTAGGGTTGCAAATATACCATATGTCACTCGGAGTGCGACAATTTGTACAGATAAATTTATCACAGGTATTTTTCTATTAATTTGGCCATTCGTCTGCATATTACCAAAAATAACGCATTTTGGGCCACCGTTTCTCCGCGAACATCATTATGTCGACAAATTGTTCGCAAATCCACCACAGGGTTGCAAATATACCATACGTCACTCAGAGTGCGACAATGTGTACAGATAAATTTATCACAGGTATTTTTCTATTAATTTGACCATTCGTCTGCATATTACCAAAATAATATAACCCATTTTGGGCTACCGTTTTTCCGCGAAGGTCATTTATGTCGACAAATTGTTTGCCAATCCACAGTAGGGTTGCAAATATACCATATGTCACTCGGAGTGCGACAATTTGTACAGATAAATTTATCACAGGTATTTTTCTATTAATTTGGCCATTCGTCTGCATATTACCAAAAATAACGCATTTTGGGCCACCGTTTCTCCGCGAACATCATTATGTCGACAAATTGTTCGCAAATCCACCACAGGGTTGCAAATATACTATACGTCACTCGGAGTGCGACAATGTGTACAGATAAAGGTATTTTTCTATTAATTTGACCATTCGCCTGCATATTATGAAATATAACCCATTTTGGGCTACCGTTTCTCCGGGAAGGTCATTTATGTCGACAAATTGTTCGCAAATCCACCGGTTACTTTTAAGGATATTAATACATGGCATAAAATGTGACAATTTATCAAAATAATTTTATAATGAACGCTTTTATGGATATTTGCCAATACAATATACCGTACATCTGACATGTACATGGTATATTAGGTATGCTAGGTGAATTCAAATTTGCCATCAAACTACATCATTTTATATATCAAATTAAAGCTCTTGAGCCTTGAGTAAACAAAGCCAAAACTGAAAACCTTTTTTTCATAGCACTTTCCGTAGCAAAGTTACATCTTGTCAAAGATTGACTTTCATCAAAAAGATTCAGCTAGCAAAATTCCCCAAAACGGCATTTCGGGGTGTTTCTAGATCTTAGTCTCATTATGATAATGATAGCAGCTTTTTTTTAATGGAACTGCTATCAAAATCCCTCTAAAATTCCTTGTGCGATTGTCTTATCACCATAAAAAATCATATATTTGGGTCAAGTGAAGTATAGAAAACATATTTATGTAGGTTTCCTTCTTCGGCCAGTTGTTTTAAATTTCTATGTAAATATGCACATAGATGAACTCCTGGATGGGGCAGCTTTAATTAGCATGAGGCCACATTGATATGTAAATAGCGTATTGTTATTTAAATTTGTGCCCAGACGTATTGAGGGCGACAGTCATGTTACCCAGACGGAGAATGGCTGCATATGCCAGGCATGTCAATTTGCTGAGTGAAGGCTGATAATCACCTTTCTGTATAGGTAATAAGCTAGTATATTTCGTGTACCAGTTGGTTATAACAAAAAATTAGTATCATATTAAATATATTAAATGTATAAACTTTGAAATTTACATGAATTTGAAAAGCAGAGCTTCGAAATCTAACTAAGTCAGGTGATGTGAAATTCTGCTGCGTGACCCCCCTGCGTGGTAGAATTATATTCATAAAACATTGAATTTAACAGATATCATGGGCAGCCAACCACGATTTATCAGCATTTAAAATATATGTTAATTAACAAAGATAAATAATAAAGAGTACAAATGGCAATTAACTAGTAAACAAGCCTGAAATCTTAAAATGTTGCCACGTGATTTCCCGAACACATGATATTTCAACATGTGACCACTATTCAGATTTACCGTAAATATTTGGAGTATGCTTGCACATCATGCACATACACTGAGCATTTCTTTACCTCCGTATAAAATCAATAATTCATGCTGGGAGCCAAGTAACATTGTCTACTCAGTGCAGATTGGTATTTTATTTTACTTGAGAGCATAATAGAAATACATAAGACGAATAAGGCGCCATGATGGAAGGTCAGGTCGGGTATCAAAGGTTATTATAACTTAAATACTACTTGTATTCCCCACATTGCCTCTGTCACATATTTCCTTCATATTATTGCCAGCAAGTCCTAATTTTGACTTTGCAAATTGCAAAATGTCATTTCATATCAAATTAGTAGACTTTCTTTGAAAAAACATATCACTGGTGCCTGATGGGAATACCCGTCCGCCCTTTCATTAAACTGGATCGTTTTCGCCTGGTTTCGTCGGCCGTATCACATACTGACGTATTCGACATTTTAAACATTTTTGAGAAAATTGGTATATTAGTTTGTTATGTTCTACTCTACATATTCACCAAAAACCATGCCTCAAAGTGGCTTAATTAGTAAAATATTAATTAATTTTAATTTGACGTATTTACAAAACCTTGAAATGTCTGTATCACATAACGACGTATTTGTCGATCACCTATACTGCGCAAGCCCAGTATGTCGTATCTGCAATTTGAAGGATTTGCCGTTTCACATACTGACGTATTTGCGCGACGTATTTGCGCGACTTTGTCATTACACGATAAAATCGCTGTTTTGTCCTTTTCACATACTGACGTATTTGCGCAACTGTTTCACATACTGACGTATTTGCGCGACGTATTTGTCATTTGAACAGCGAAATTGTCATTAGTCCTTTTCACATAGTGACGTATTTTATTTAATATTGTTTTTTTGCCGAATAAGTTATGCTCTGATAGTAATAAGTGAATTATATTGAAAATATAGTATATTCGCGTTACTGCTAACCTGGTTTTAATCTACAATAAAGTTTTAATCAAGATTATGAAGCAAATGAAAATCTCTAAATTTTCAACTTCGATTTTCTCGAAATGCGTATTTTGCAAATACGTCAGTATGTGATGCGGCCGACGGTTTGTGCCCAGATGTATTGGGGGCGCGCTATACTCTCATTGAACAGGCAAAGTTCGCAAAACTAACAACGTTGTTATTTGCGAAACTCAATTAACATGATTCAAGGGGTCGAACATGAATTATTCATAACGAGCTATAACGGATCGATAACTGGCCTCACTTTCTTGCTAGTAAACCAGCTGAATTTTTCATAGATTTTGCGTTGCTAATAGAACAACCGTGAATTTAGTGTCACCCCCTTGATTTGCATTTTGTCGGCGAATTTGGCTGACTAGCAAATGTGTTAACTAAGGTTTGCCTGGGATGAGTACATCATCAGGTTGTAGTAAGCTACAAATTTCAAATGTTTGAGGACTTGTTCTCATTGCTTACCTGTGTTTTCACATCATATTTTGTGGTCAAAATGATTACAAATGTGTAATTTGCCCGGGGTAATTTGCAATCATTTCCGACGGCTAAGTAAGATGGCCTTGAACAGGGATCTCTGATTTGAATGCACTGTAATGCACACTAACCAGGGCCGTGACACTCGTATTCAATCCCTGTATATCAGTAAGCTTAAAGACGAAATACCTAGGGGAAACTGGGGAAAAGTGGAAAAAAATTGTTTGTCCAGCCCAAACAGGATTACGAAGCAAGGCAAGGCAAAACTTATTAAGGTTTACAAGATACATATTTGGTGCATACGCACCGATATGAACCTCGCGCCAATCAGGCCGTCTTCACGTACTAGAGGTAAAGTTTGACATATCAGATATCGAACGACTCTGTGGTATATTTGGTTAACAAGATAGAGGGTTAAATGCACAAAGTGCTACATCTCATTAACCAATGATCCTACAGAGATGTGAGCACTGACTTTTTTGTTCTTTATGACCAGAGGAAAAGTTTGACATATCGCACGACTCTGTGGGATATTTGGTTAAAAAGATAGAGGGTTTGGTGCATAAAGTACAAAAAAGTGACTATATCTCATTAACCAATGATCCTACAGAGATGTGACCACTGACTTTTTGTTCCTTATGACCAGAGGAAAAGTTTGACATATCGCACAACTCTGTGGGATATTTGGTTAAAAAGATAGAGGGTTAAGTACACAAAGTACAAAACAGTGACTATATCTCATTAACCAATGATCCTACAGAGATGTGACCACTGACTTTTTTTGTTCCTTATGACCAGAGGAAAAGTTTGACATATCGCACAACTCTGTGGGATATTTGGTTAAAAAGATAGAGGGTTAAGTACACAAAGTACAAAAAAGTGACTATATCTCATTAACCAATGATCCTACAGCGATGTGACCACTGACTTTTCGTTCTTTATGACCAGAGGAAAAGTTTGACATATCGCACGACTCTGTGGGATATTTGGTTAAAAAGATAGAGGGTTTGGTGCATAAAGTACAAAAAAGTGACTATATCTCATTAACCAATGATCCTACAGAGATGTGACCACTGACTTTTTGTTCCTTATGACCAGAGGAAAAGTTTGACATATCGCACAACTCTGTGGGATATTTGGTTAAAAAGATAGAGGGTTTGGTGCATAAAGTACAAAAACATGTGCAATTTCACTTAGTTGCCAGCGGAAGAAAACGGGAAGATTACAGTGGTTTGTTTCCAGCGGAAGAACCCGAACGATTACAATACCTAGCTGGGGGGTATAAACCCCCCAGCTAGGTAACAATATTGGCGACATAGTCTGAAAGACCTGTTGGAAAAATTTAATAATCTGTGTTGTGATGATTTATACTTTATAATTAGGGCATGATACCAGCTAATGAAAAGTACCTATAATCCATTATATGCGCGCATGTTTAGAGAGCAGGGACACATTATACGGAACACACCTTGGCTGGCGACATGGAGGAAAACAATGGATATGCATAATCAGCTTTATTGTTTTATACTTTCTAGGCATGCTACAACCTCTAGCCTCACACATTTTAAAAAGCAACTCCTAAGTATAAGTTATATTAATAAAGGTTATTTCTTTCTGACGAAACAAGTCTGAATACGACTTGAAACTATGGGCGACACATATTTGGCATTTTGAACACTTTATCGGAGAATGTGCCCTATGAAATATTAGACTAATCCGTCCACAAGTTATTGACTCTTTCTATTTCGGACTTTAATACATGAAAAATCTGCTAACTAAACTTGGGATTTTGATAAACAAGCACTTGTTAGTAGTGGTCTATTTACACTCAAAGCACACCGTTATATTTCTGTATAAGGAACATAGTCCCAAAGTCCCTCGACTGTTTTTGTTATGTTATTACTTTATTACTTTATTACGAATTATTAGAATTATTGACAATGATTGACATGATATTGAAGATTTGACACAGCAATGAGAAATCGTTTGAGATAAAACAGGGTTGGGCATCATAAGAAGTTTAAATAAAGCATTCCTTGAGTATGAAACTTACTCAATGATCTTTTACACCCAAATAATGTGCCTGAGGCCTTAAAACGTAAATAATGGAAAAGGAGTAGCCAAACCGATTATTTAAACGTTTTTACTACCAAGTAATTATTTGAGTGTAAACAATTGGGTGCCAAAATAGTGCGATTTAAAAAAAAAAATTTGCCCAAGGTCAAGCCTGTATCACGGACAAATTGTACGCGTCACCTCTCGTAATGCCCTGCGTAGAATGTTCACAATTTGGTGCGTGCCAGATGCAATTAGTGCACATTATTTCAAATATACACCTTTTCCCAGACGTCAACGATCATCTATATTGGGGCCTGCATTGGAAGCATCCGCGCTCAAATGCAATAGATCAACTTTGTGTGACGCCCAGCGCACGATTAAGTTCATCACGCCATACCTGGCATATCTTTTTATTAATGAGATCATCAAAATATGTTTTATAGTTAAATATGAATGCTTGTGAACTTTTCACTGTTGTGCATTCAGTTCGTGGCTATTCGCTGTCGAAGTGATGTAATAATTGGATTAACTAACATAGCAATAGGTTCAAGCCATTTTTGATTATATCACGTTTGTTTTGAACTTATTGCTATGTATTGTAGTTAATCCGATTATTACATCACTTCGACAGCGAATTGTATAAACATTTCCTTTCTTTTTAGTTTCCAACTAGCTGCTATATCTTAAAAGAACATACTTCATTACCACTAAATATTTTGAATGATCAAGAATGAACCATTTTATTAAAAACATTTATAAAAGATCTCAAAAACAGCGTAATGTTCGGAAGCACTCTAAAGCGTGAAAGTATACTGATTTGACATTCATTATCTACTCTCCAAATTCACCATACTAATCTTATTCAAAGTGTCAATTTTTGGTTTTTCTCGAACTTTCCTAAATGAGCAGCATTATCCACAGTCCCGTGTTAACACGGCCCCAAGGTGTAAAGAACTAAGTGACACTAAGGATTCTCTTGCCTGAGTCACATTGACCACTGTCAAGTGTTAGTCTTAACACGGCCCCAAGGTGTAAAGACCTAAGTGACAATAAGGTGAGCCAATCTAGCAAGATATGCGCAGCTGTCGATCGGACCTTGCCATCGGCCATCATTTTGGTTAAAAAAGAAGATGAACTTAATATCAACGATGATGTGTGTCTTTCTTATGTGATATTGATCTTAATGTTACCTTGTTCACGTATAATTGTTTCCATTAGATTTGACAATTGTCATCGTTATAAGCTGTGATAGATTAGCGTTAATTTCGAGATGTAGTTTCAAATTGTCACTATTCGAGTAGTCGCTCTTTTGTGAGGCCCTATCTGTCAATGTTTCCTCAAAACTGACTCGCCTTGCAGAACCTTAACAATTATCAGTGTTAAAATACAGGGTAATAGTATGCTAGAATAACAAATCTTTTTTGAATATAAGTAAGATTATCTTGTCAGCTTTACAAAACCGAAACATTTCTTTTACACTTGGATTTCAAAAGTTACGTTAAGTGACAGCAGATCGCAGCAAATTGAGAAGACGTTTTATACGCAGTTTTATACAGCTGATGACAGCTACACAAATACAATGGGGACAGTGGTCATTTTACATGCTATAAGAAAAGACTTCACGCTAGATTAGATATTTTGATGTAAGATATTTATATGTCCTAACATGACTCTTTTGTGTTATCATTCGCCTTGAATTGACGATACGATTTCAATTTGAATTTTGACCTCTGTGTGAACTTTGTCCGGCCATATCTCAAAATGCTCAATGCTGACAGAGGTCCAGTAAACCAATTTTTGAAGTTTGTGGTCTTGAGAAGAATATCCATCAAAAACAAAACTATGGACAGCAAAACAAGCTTCTGTGGCAAAATTGAGTTTGGTTGCCGGACTACCAGAATTGTTTCGAGAATTAAGGGGGCACCATTATGTACCATTGCAATATAGCGGGAGGGAATCGATGTCTTGAATTTTAGTCTTGCTTATAGCTTTAGTCTCATCGGAATCATAGTACAAAATCTTAAGAGAGTTATCCTGATATTAACATTTAACATTGAGTGACAGTGTAACTGATATTGAGATAAATTACTTTTATATTAAACTGTATGTCACGAGAATTGCCAATTTATCATCTCAATCATTTAATTTATCACGTTTGCTATGTAAAAGTAACAATAGTATACCCATACCCATAGCATTGCTTAACACAATTCAATAGCGAATATTGTAATCTAATTTCCAAATACATTTCAATATTTAATATATGTGACGTGTCATGTCAAAATGAGACACTTTTGGGCAGGTTATCAATTTTGAGGTTTTTACTTATCTTAAATATAGAGATATTTTGTTCCACAACACCGTTTTCCCCAATGAAATCGGACATTCCTAAGCGAAGATATTGAGTTCGTAAGTTATGGTATTATAAAATTGGAAATTGAGATATCGGCCTTTAAAAATATTATTGACAATGTTGGGAGTAGGAATTTCCTTGAAAAATGTCTCAAAAAATACAAAATGCAAGTTATATTCCAGGCTGAAACTATCAGACAATATTTTTAACATTAATGACATCACAAATTCGCAACAAACCCAAATTGTTAAAAAATCACCCCGGGCAGATTTTTGGCTATTTCTCCATTTACGATCGAAAAGTGTCTCCTTTTGACATGACACGTCACATATATCATCGAATGATGTGAAACCATATGAATCGCTATTATCACCGTACGTGAATGGATTTTTTTCATACTTGTCATATGGAGAGAATTAGAATGATCGTGCAAATTTGCCGTATCCCATGAGTAAAGGTCCTCTCGTTAAGTGAACGAAAGATGAATGGTTGTGTGCTAACACTTCATACTATATTTGTTCAGGTTTTTAATTCATATGTTTTGCTATTCTAATTTTCAGCTATTCTCACTATATAAAACAACGAAGAAAATCAAGAGCCACATACACAAAGGTAAGTAATCTAGCGCTGTGTTCCTTGTATGATGGACCTTATTTATTTCATCCCAGACCCGGATCCCAGATGTGAAATTGCGTGTCGATCTTTAGCTCCGTTTTAGCTTGTGAATATGAGAGAGAGCCTTGTCTGGCTAACAATCTGCATATTTATCATTTGAACAAACATTTTCAAGCCCATCATGTCAAATGGCTCAAATAAAATCACAATGTTTATATTTACACTGGCAATAAAATGTCAAATGTCATAATTATTGAAAAAAATGTAGGACTATAATATTGCTGTATTGATTGTTTCATCCTGGAACATTTTGCGCATTTGATTGAAATTTAAAAAAGAACATTAAGGTATCACATGGCAGCAATTTCAGAAATACGTTCCTGTTTCCTGTGCCTAATTTTGTCCAGAAGAAAGCATTGACCAATTGTGGTGATAAAAGAGATTGCAACAATATTTGGAAACTTGTGCATACAATATTAACGATGCAATGGAGTCTGTTAATTGTTAATTCCCTAATGCATTTTTATTAAGTGATGATGTTTTTTATTTGATCAATCGTCATTGGTATATTTGAAAATGACATCAGTACTATTAAAACAGGTTGTTAAGCTAATTTGTTTTTAAAATTGAAAATAAATAAGTTTATGCTTAAAGAAAATAAACAGATAAGAAGTGGCTCGTTATGGAATTGCATACACTTCGGGTATAAATGAAAGATTTAAAAGATTCGTGGACACACAAAATGCCTTGCACCAGGAAATGATACTATGAAAAGTAACGTCAAAACGGTATCATATTTTGATATAAAATACGAAGTGAGTTGATTTTTGATAAGGTTAATAGATTAAATGAAACAGATAGTAATCGATACAAAAATTTGCTTCATACTTCGATCGCTAATAAACAACGATAAATTGCTGACCAACCACCATGATCATTCCTTGGTGCACCTTTCAAATACCAATGTTATTGGCTGGAAGTCGGTCAAATAATAGCCTCAACTAGCACTATTGAGACTGAACTTTAAATGCAAAATAGAACTCAATGGATCAGATAACACTAGTTCCAACATACCCATACTCATCAAATTACATCACAACAGCAAAAACACTGAATTATGTGTATTGAAGTCGGGATATGAGAGTATAACTATCTAGCCGTAAGTACATGTATGAAGCACACCATTGAAGAAGGATCTTTTATAAATCTTCTCGCAAAGAACACATTTTCCACAATCGCTGTACTTTTATCCAAGTGAACGCACTGTGCGCTCACTTGGATGTGTGCGCACTAGATCTGTGCACACTAGACAGAATTATAAGCGATGATAATGATTGAGGCATGTACGGGTAGCCATGTTGGTCAACGTCTGTGTGACATAATGAGAACCTTTACGAATATTTACGAATATATTGTCGGAAATTGAATCAACCACAGAGTCACAAATGATAATCAATACGTATAAATCAATATGTACATATTGACGGACAAAAGCATACATTAGTTTTGATGAGTGATTTATTTTCGTAATGCATTATGGGAAGATTCAATTTGTATGTATCTTAGGTCTACAGTAGGCTCCATATTGTTTAGTATAGGCATTATTCATCTTTGAAATACTTTAATAGGTACAAAAATACATGGCATGTGACCCTAGCGTCATACCTAAATCACATGACCAAAATCCTACTCTAGTCAACAGCTCTTCAAAAGGTCGCGTCGGATAGTGAACAAAAATTTGAGTAATCAAAATATTTCAATTATCATGTGCTTAATTTAAATTTTCATCAACAATAAATTTGTTAACAGTTTCACAATAATAAAATTAATTGACTAAACGAAATCCATATACAGCATCTGCTAATTAATGTTCTGCACGCATCACAATGTTATAAGAAACACAGTACTCAAGAAAACAGTTTACTCCTAATTACTCCTCAGCACATTGAATTAAAGAGCTCATCCCAAACATCCATTTTATTTTAATATATTTTTATGTACTTGAATGAAAGTGGTAAAATGTTTTCATATAATATTATAGCACGCCGAGAAATGTTTAAAATAATACAGCTTGAAGATGCGTGCCAAAATGCTCTAACAGCGGGACGATTATTGTACATCACTTAAAATGTGCTTGGAGTATTAAGATGTATTGCGTGAATCTTCCTCCTGAGATGCTTTTTTTCTGTTTCTGTGTACAGTCTACCTGCGATGAACATCTGACCTTATCAGAAAAATATTATATAAAATCAATATTAATGGGAATTCAATCTGTTTCCCATATCATTAATCTTCCTATTCATCGTTTCGGAAAGTAACATTTTTGCTTTAAGTATTAAAATTGCGCAGGTTTGGTTTGTTATGTTGAAAGTATAGAATATGTGTGGTAATTTGACTGAGAATACAAACACTGTTGAATAGTGTATTACCCCGCTATACCTGTGTGTATAATAAATTAGGCACAACGGAATGATGCAAAATGGAATGAATTTAGAGATACAAGAATCAGCTGCGCTGCAATCAAACCTGCTTGTATGATGAAATATTTATCACTTGAAAGTGCGCCAAATGAAATTAACAAAGGATGGTACTAAATGGAATTCAAAATAGTATGAATATTGTATATGAAGAACTTATTTTCAAAACCTCTTACATCCACTTGCCCAATTTTGAGAACACATCAAAAAATCATCAAAATAATCACTGATATAAGGTGTTTTTCATAAAAAGCAGTTTTTGGCGGGATGCTCATCCTACCCAAACAACCAGCCAAAAACTGCTTTTGTTGCAAACCCCCATATATCAGTGATTTTTTGATGATTTTTTGACGTGTTCTCAAAAATGGGCAAGTGGATGTAAGGGGTTTTGAAACTAAGCTCTTCATATGTTGACTTGACTAGTAAAACATAGCCCCCTTGTGGAAGAGGGCTAGGGATACAAACACATTTGAATGTTTGTCATATTACAATTCTTTGGATGCAAATGACCTTCGTAGTAGGTTAAGGGATGGGATATGAACGTTTGGACAGTATTTACGATCAATTGAAAATGTTGACCTTTTAATAGTATTGAAGATATGGATTTTTTCCCAAAACACTAACAAAAATTAGGTCTTTTTGGGAAAAAAATCTTCAATATGAAAAGTCAAAATTTTTCAATTTTCAAAACGCTCATTTCAGATCCCTTCAAGAAACGATTACACCCTAAATCTAAATACTGAATCATATATTTTGGTGGGTCCTATTAATACCATTGGACACCGTCAGGTGATCACAAAAAATAAGTTAAGATATCTTTTGATATCTCAAATAACATTAAAAGATTGCGTTTTGAATTGTGCGCTTCACTCTTTAATCTAATCACGTACCTGTTATAAACTGTCACTTAGAAATGCCTCTCATGTTCAACTTGTGCATTTCCTGCAGACCTTCCATTTACTGGTTTGATCAAGGCTTTTTGGCCGTAGCGTGTAGTTTCTAAGTAAATACACCTCAGACAACATTGACACTACTTGTTTTGTTACCAGGTTCTTCCGTGACGAAGCTTTTTATGCATTGGCACGCACAGAGTAAAGTGTGTCATTTATCATCGCCACCCGAGTATTCTATTCCTTGCTCATTTATCTTGTTCTTCTTTTAGCAATCGTGAGTTTTGATTTGGTTTGTTCAATTTACCGATTTTTGTGGGACGTGATAATATTTTGTTTAATCTTGTTAAATTGTTGCAGAATTGGAATTGTGCAAGAGAAAATGTCTTTTTGAAATAATTAAATCTAGGTGTGCGCTAACGTATAAAATAACATACACAAAGGTCTTGTAAGAAAATCTATTTTCAACATTCATCCTTGAGCGACTTCATCAACGATTCGCTCAATAATGAATAAGTGACATTTGGAATTGCTTTTTGATAAATTCTTTTTCTATGATAATACAACGTAATTGTTTTAATAAATTGAATCTTGATGTTAGGCGAGTTCTCTTAATGTTTCTTCTTGTTACTATTACTTACATCTTTTTTTTTGCTCTAATCTCAGTCACTCCCCTGTCTCCCTAGTCATTATACATTTCTTTTTCTCCCGGGATTTTTGCTCTCTTGTTACCATATTCTTTAATCTTTAGTTTCGAGAATATTTCTCTCCGCCCTCATTATCTTTCTCTCTCTTACCCTTCCTTTTGCCATCCCTTCTTATCCATTTAAGTCTCTCTATCTCTCTTTTCTCTCTTCTGCCCATGTCAGCTAGTGTCTCTTTCTGTGTCTCTTTCTCTTCACTATTTTTACTTCATCTTCGTTACTTCTATTTCTTTTTCTATTTTATCATTTGCACTATTGTGTACTCTTCAGTGGCGTAACCAGGGGGATGTGTCCCCAACCCCCAACCCCGCTCATCATGGCCGTCGGTTCACCTAAGGCCGTCGGTACACGAAGAGCGTTGGTGAATAAAACTTTGGGTCAACAATAGACAATTTTGTGCGCACTGCTTATACAACTTGGACGTGACCCTTCCGTGTTTGCCTGTTGATGTTACCACAATGAATTATATTGATATAAAATCGTAACAGCGCAAAAAATATTTCCGTCGGTACATTTACAAGTTGTGCCCCCCCCCCCCCCACCCTTTTCCGAACATCTGGCTACGCCACTGGTACTCTTACGTGTATCATTTCAGTCAGAAACATATTATTGGATAAGAATGGCGTTACCTACGATATATCTAAATATGCAAGTTATCTCACAATGCCTAAGGCTTATAAAGCTTTTAATCAAAGGTACATTAAGTTTGAAATAAAAAGTACAAACACAACAAAAATTTCATAATTTATTCTTCTCATTCCCATACTTCAATTGATTTTCATACAACGAGATTAATGAATCATTTTTCTCAAGGCATCATTTCAACCATATTAAAATCATTTTAGATGGAATGTGTAAGAATTTCCTTAAAAGTCTTGGAAATAAATCTACCAGTTTGAATAATATAAAATAAGATAATGTGATAAATAGTAAGTTAAGCAAGTTTAGATTACAGAAATATATTATTAGCTAAGCTTATTCCATAAACACAATCACGCATTTCCCTATCACCACCTGCACAGATAAAGTGTAGCTCTAAGCAATACATGAATCTAATTAAAAGCTCAAAAGGATTCTGATCTTTGTAATATTATAGATCTAGATTCACCTGATTATAGTGTTGATGCAAGTCTTCAATTTAAAAGGAGTCCTATCACCAGGATGTTTTGCAGACAACTTGATATTTCACTTTAATAATACATGTATGATGCAGACTAATGCATTTGTTCACTTGTTTGTTCTCGATTCTATAAGCCTCCTGAACACACGCTAACCGAATTGAAGAAAAAATAGATCAAATTTAAGCAGTAGGCCTATATCATATATTTGTTTGTATCATGCAAGAACGTTGTAAGTGGCTTGCGTATTACTTTGTTACTTATGAACTTCTGGAATTCTTTCGACGATTTGAATCTGTTTTATAATTTCAAATAATGAAAAATAACTTAGAAAACCTACAAACCTAATAAAGAATTGAGTTGCAGATGCACAACACAAAAATATTTGCTTCAAGCGTTTGATTTAGTTTTAGTTTTGGTTTTTGTAATTGTAAATACGCAGACCTGATCGACCTTTTTGTGTGTCATATTTAGAATTACATTAACATTTGGGCGACACTCCGGTAAATCATATCAGTAATCATCCTTCTTGATAACCAGGAAAATTTTAAAACTTTCAACGGAAACTGAAGGTAAATAAATAAATATTTACCTGCTAATATTTTCGGTAACTAACTGTTCCCATCCTCAGGCAGTAATGACTGGCTGACTGTCTTCTTCACATTTGGATGATTTTGGTGTTTCTAGAAGGCAGTCATAAATTCTCGGAAGATCCTGGCCCCGTCTGTGTTGAGCTTGCCTTGAACCTTCTTGATGTTAATCTTGATGGAGGGCAGGTTAGTGTAGTGGTCTTCTCACTCGCTTCTCACCACCGTGCCCGGGGTTCAATTCCCCGCGGTGCCACATGTGAGTTTGGTTGCCGATCCATGCTCGTCCTCGCAGGTTTTTCTCCTGGTGCTCCGGTTTTCCTCCTGCATCTAAAATCGGACCTCTTCCCATATCCCTGTCCCGTCATATCCGGATGGCGTCCCTTAAATTTAATAGCCTCTGAGCACTATTGGGATTAGCCTGGCTTCGGCCGAATGTTATAAATTAAAAAACAATTTACTCATCTAGTCAACATTTTGTAAAAGATCTACTCCAAGTATTAGCTTCAATAGAGTGTGCAACCCAGAGGGATTCAATATGTCAGTTGCATGGTTGTAGCATACCAAAGCCATGCCGGTATTAGGTTTATTTTGTTACACATTGTATTAGCTGTACGACTACAAGTCTACCATCAAAAAAGATTTGTACCAGTTGGGTGCCCAAATTGTTGGGTGAATGTAAGAAACGTGAAGGCACGATGCTCTTGCAATCTGACCACAAATTGTTTGAGTGTACATGTTATCCATTTACCAGACATAGATAATGGAACAATTATATTGTATCACAAGGTCGAACCACCCGGATATTTAGTCCGCACCAAACAGTCGTGCGATAGACTCTTTTCATGTACTTTCACCTGTGTAGAAACGGCCTTGAGCACGTGAAATAGGGAAAGGTTTTGGCATAAGAAAGAGCAAGTACCGAAATCTCAGTATAAAGGCTGCGGAGCGTAAACTGTCCTTGTTTTAAATTTGCATTCTGATTTCGGCTTTGGAGAAGGTAGAACATGATGGAAATGCAGCTGAAGAATAATTTACCATACTGTTTGAGTAAGCAATACGTAAGAATGCATTCATGTATTATGAGAGGCAATGCATTATTCAAAACGTATAACTCTCTAAACGTTTTGAATAGCTTCTATCCAAATATGTTACACTCTAAGTGACTACATTGGATCGCCAGATTAATGTAAGCAATATTCAAATCAGCATATAAATGTAAGGAATATTGAGCGGGAAAACAGCAAATTTGCACAGGTGTAAAAGTGTAGTGCTTTCACCTGATTTATTCAAATGCTTTACCCACGTCGTTCCTACATTATACCAATAATTTATTCTACATGTGCATGCTTCCACTTAATAGTAGCGTAGGTGATGATGCAGCACTCAGATCGTTAATTCAAATCATTGTTGATATTTGCAGGTGCACAATATTGTGAATTTCTTTTTCTGAAAACAACATCACGACCGGCAACCAACAATAGATGACATTATAAAAACACGTGCAATACGCTGTTGTGACTCGCCTCATGGTTTACTAAATTTACATATCCACGATGAACAAGAATGTCACACATTTGTATCATGATTAATTTATTTGTGATCGGAATAAATTGCTGCATTTATATATCACACATTGTTGAACGCAATTAAATGATCCATTCGAGACTCACTGTCAGCATAATAATTGTTGTATTGCCCTACTAGCTCTAGAAGATATTAATAGGGGTGAAATCGCTGGCATTTATCGAAGGTCTGTTCTAATTAAAGGTCCACATTGACATTCATTCTGTGTGCTCGGACTGATCATCACTTACGTCCAGTTTGTGAACAGTTAATCTGCTACACTAAGGCCCCATTGAAAAATTTCAATGTCCATGTGATGACATGTAATCAAATAATCATGATAATGCTTAAAACCAGTGTCCTATTCACCCAATCAATTCTCGATGTTACGCGCCTCTATAATTATGCATTGGCTATGATCAGTGTTTATAGACGAATCCAATTTCACGCATTCCTGCACCTCAATGTCGGCCATAGCCGAGACGGGGACCCAACTATCTCACCTAAAATGTGAAATGATGCGGCCTTGAAGGGTATTTTAAACTGCATTCTATCACCCATGTTACACGTAGACAAAAGAATGATGACAGTTTACAACACAAAAGAATATAACATCGAACATACTGCAGTTACTGTCCGTTTTCCTATACACAATACACAGTGCTCTTACCATTGACGCGTGACCTCTGCAAATAGCGTACGTTAGAAGTATGGGGATTTGCCTAGTTAACGTCGCTGTGTGAAAAATAACCGGCCAATATTAAAAGTACTCTTCTAAACTTCTAGAAAATATAGTTTTGTAACATGTCCTAAATTTTAGCTAATTTAGATGTTTGGAAATATGCGTACTTTGGTGTTTTAGGAAGGATATGTAAACGACAGATAACACCAAAAATATGAAGAAATTATATCCAAACCGTGTTAAGTCAACAATCATTATGTTGCTCATTTTCAAGAATGCTGGTTAACAGAAAGCAGACCATTGTCTCATTTCGTGAACAAAGGTCCACATACCATTGTTTCCTTGCGTTTCCTTTATAATCGGTTACCCAACTGAAGCTATAATACCAGTTCATTGCGATACCGCACATATAAAACGGACACATGTGCACAACCAGAGAAGATCTGATTTAATCAGTTGAGCTGTTTTCAAAGAGTGTTATCTTGGTTTAATAGCTTTTAATGGGGTTTAAGTCCTGCAAAGTTCGTGGTGAATTCTACAGTAGACATGACTGCATCATGATTTTAAGCGGGTTTAATCCACCCAATTGGGCACTCACAACACCTGTTTGGTGCATGCGGGGTCCTAAATATGGCCGACCAAATCCTGTCCATGACTTGGCTCATTGGATTCGTCTATAGGGTGTACACTAAACAGAATCGTGCAAAGGTGCAAGAAACAAAGAGTATGACGTTATTGAGAATAGTCAGATCATGAGCGTCTATTTTTTCAACAAAAAAAAAGCGGTAACAAAGACAGTAATGATGTAATGTACATTTCCATGCCATTTAAAGTAATTTGACAAAACACGGCTTCGTTCAATTTAAGGATTTTTACTGTTTATCTCTGAATAGCTCTGAATGGCAGCATTCGTGTGTAACACAATTGGAAATTTATTATAGCACTTCGTTTTGTTATAACATGTATAAGATGATTGCTTGGTTGACCTTTGTTAGTTGGCAGTTGTGCCAGTATTATTACTAAAAGATATAAAATCTTATATCAACGCGAGCTCAAAATTTGTCATTTTAACCTAACGGTTGTGAAATATCAAACCTATATGTGATGTGATCAAGCAAAATCAGTCGGAACTCGGAAATATTGATTTTGAGATATAGCCAAATAAAGGTATTTCCTTTTGTTTCCTACTGTTTTAGAAACTCTTTAATTCCTCATATCATGGAACTGGTTGTTCAATTTAAATGGAGTTTTCTGGAAAACGTAGCTTTGTAAAATGCTTTTAACTATCATATACGAAACTGAAAATGTAATATTTCCGAGTTCCGACTGATTTTGCTTGATCGCATCACATATTACCTCTTCATATGGTATAGGAGCTTGATTTGATTCGAAGTTAGCTTACCCATGTGGTTAACATACCCTGCAATGAAGCATTTTCACACGCGTACGAATCAAAATAGCATGAATCAAAAATAAAGCACCCTACAATGAACTTCATTTATTTTAATTGTGGGATAGGCTTTTACGACGGGAATTCATAACAATTAGTAGGTTTTTGCGGGTTCGCCGTCGGACAAGTTTAGAACTGTCAAGCTTTCGTCAGGAGTAGCTCTGACTTCTTCAGGACAAAGTACCTAAGAATGAGACATGTAGACCGCCCCTTGTCTACTGATGACTCTGAAAAGAGCCGTTTGCTGAAGACTGCCCCTTGTCAACAGAAACGATCTGCTAGAAAAGTTCTACCTCTATCATTACATCTCTGTTATCTTAATTGTCAGGATATTTAAATTACCCATGCCTATATTCTTAACGCTCGGCAACACTATTTTCCGCTCACCTGGAACGTTTTTACTGGTTCGACTAGCGTCTTCAGCAGATGGTGATGCTGTGAAGGTATCTTGTCTACGATCGAGATAACCTTCACTGATGACGTCATATAAAAAATAGTGTAGTGTTGAAGTTAAACTCTTTAATCATTTTATCTACCACTACGTATGAATATTTACTCGAATAAAAAAGGTTATTTGATGAAAATGTCATTTTTGGTTGTTTGGATATGTTGGTTAAAGCGAATACAGATTTGATACGCGTGAAACGGAAAACTGAAGCCAAAATTTTAGTAAACATCATATCATAATTTTCCATAAAAATGTTTTCAGATGCGGTTGTCCAACAGCTGCTTACTCATGAATATTTTGTTCCAAATTATTTGAACTGCCTGACATGCCTTGCGGTTTCAAAACAAAATAAAACATGTTTTGTGTTTTATATAAGAAGAAAAACTTGAAGGGTTTAACAGACAATGTTAGTAAAATCTGCCGGATTTCAACTATAGGCCTAGACCACGTTTAAGGGTAATTCGTAATTACGTCCTTATTTTAAGCAATGGATTTATGTGGAAATAAGACTTGGAAATAAGATGAACAGGTTGTAAGTAACCTTATACCGTAGAATTCCGTCTAGAAGCATATATGCCTCCAAACGAGGGCTTTTTTTAACGAAAGATATGAAAGGCCAATACCCTTCTCAAAAACATTGCAATAGATTGGTCTTACAAATATACATGTTTGTACAGCCGCCTTTATCAGTAATATAGTTGTTCAAACTCCAAATAACGTTTTTGTTTAGAGTGTCTGCCTCTTGTCTCTTGTGTCAAACAAACCTCGTTTAGAGGCATATATATGCTTGTAGACGGAATTTTACGGTATACACTTATAATAGTTATACAAAAATTATTAATTAAATTATTTTACTGATATTTATTTGAAATTTGTTTTACTTTATTTCTGTAATTTGGTCAAATATCTTCATCGTTGTGGTATAAAGTATGTAGGGGTGTGGTGCGTCATTGTGTGCATGTGGATGGTCGGGTGGGGGTGTGTTGGGATATGTGGCTGGATGTGTGTCTATTTGTCTATGCTGTCTGACTGTCACAATATATATTCCATCGTTAATATTCAACATGTTCAACCTACAATTGAAAACTCGAAGATTAATCTACTTTCTCAGCGAAATATTCTATTCAGCTATCGCTTCCTGAAATCCTCGTATGCTTTAATTTCATCGCCAGTATTTCATATCGGATTTCTATTGTTAACATACAATGAATTGAAGCGAGCCATAGGCTAAACATCCGAGACACTTCCTTTGCAAACCAGGTCGTTAGAATTTTCAGGATTGAAAACTAACGAAATAGAGTCTCTTCTATTCACTAAAGTGCGTCACAGTTTGGAGCACTTTCTTCAATAACACGATAATACCATATAAGCCCAGTTGCAAATTATACAATTTTTAAATGTCGTGCAATTTTTGGTGATTAAAGCTTGGAGCAAAGTTTTATAAGTTTTATAACTCTATTAAAAACCTTGTTTTGCCGGAAAAAAACAATAATAATAATAATAATAATTCGGAACACATTGCACCTTACATGACCTTAAACTCTTTTCCGAGCATGATACAATTACAATTTCTTTTGCCACCAAAGTTTTTCCTATTCTTTGAGGTCAGCTTATGACAAGCTGATTCTGGAACTCAATCACAAAACCTCAAGAAGTTGTCCTTGCTTCTTGACTATATTATGTGTTTGCATTAATCATTAAAAATTGTTTTGAAAAATATCCTAATTTATTTCCACCATAATCCAATTCAATGGATTCAATTTAGGGAAAGTATTGATGAAAATAGTACTTTTTCTCTCCCCCACCATCCCCAACTACAGGTGATTAAAAAAATATCAAAATCAGATTATGTTGAAAAATCTGGATAATATTTTATCAAAAATTATGTCAGATCCAACCTACGAAATCAACAAAAGCAAAATATATTTTGATGCTTATTGTCATTAAGCTCTAAATCAAAACATAATACCAAGCTAGTTTTGCAAAATACCAAAATCTTCAATAAGATATCAACATAGCCGTAGCGACTGTTTTGTGAATTTATATAATATTTCTGGATCACGAATCTGTTCTAAGGGGTTCTTGCAAATTCGTAGCCCAGATCACTGTCATTGTATAAGTTATTTCTTTTCATTTCAGAATTCCTCAAAGGGAAATAATATTTACGTTCAACGACGTTCTCAATTTGATACCTTAAGCAACAAATGAACATATTTTGTTAATATTGTATAGCAAATAGACTACCCTTTCGTTGTAGCAAGGCGGGCATATGCGACAATGGTCGATGCAATCTCGTGTCAATATTTATGCAATATGGCGCGAAATGCGCAGAACAACAACATAAAAGAGACGATGCAAAGTCCTAACAACGATGTCAAAGATGCAATCAATACCAGCTTCGGGGCTAAACATCGAAGACACCGACAGAGTTTAATGCTTTTAAACCACGGATATAGATTTGCTGGCTTAAATTTACACTAAACGATTCAAGTCAAGACTGGTTCTAGCATGACGTTCCATTTATTGGACACTATGCACCAATAAGAGTGTAAGTGAAGGAACATAATGTTTAACACAATATGCCCATTTTACAAGTTCGCTAAAATGCAAACGTAATGAATAAAATGCCTTACTGCATTGCTGCAATCTATATGAAATGAAATCAATTCTCAGGTCTGGTTGAACAAAATCAATAGGTTAAGTGCAAAATATCCTTGAGTCTGTCATTTTGATATCATGGCCTGTAGTCATCATCTCAAACACACGTTGAACATGGTTATAAATGTATAGTCCGTGTAAGTTGTGCATAAGTTGTTTTGGTTATAATATTTTACACAGAAAGTTTTATAATGCTTTATGTAGAGTTCATTTGCAGGTATTTTGAACAATCAATGATTTAGTCCATTACGCCATATAGTCTGACCTAACTCCGACCGGGAGGAAATTGAATCCCACCACCGCCGATTACTCTCATTTATAGTAATGCATAAGTAATTATCTGCGCACAGATTAGGTAAATTTGGTCAAAATGATACAGGTAGCATAGAATCGAACGATGCAAATCATAAATAAATGTAATGTCAATTGAGGTTTGAACCATAATATACAATTTTTTTCTCTCAAACCTGTTATTCATATTCAAAGACTTGAATAACAGTACATAAATTTATTTTCAAACTATTCAGCAAATGTGACATTTAAAATATAATGTATCATATCTTCTAAAGTTCTCAACTTAGTGACGTAGCATGTAGTTTATGCTAAACAATGGATAATTCTTTACAATAATGTTATACTGTTCAGACAACTATATAGATCGTTATTGTTTTAGGCAAAACAATAGATAATTCCATATTTCTTGACTTACAATAATGTGGTACTGTTCAGACAACCATATAGATCCTTATTTACTTGTTTATTTCTGTTTGTTTGTTCAGTACTCCTCTATGTACATTATACATAGACGACTTCCAATGAAGATTGATTTGCTATAAATGTAGTATGTCAGTAATGACCTTGGCAATATGTATAATGGGAAAACGCAAATCGCGCATACGTGTACAGCCACATACTTAAAAACCTTTTTAAAAGCAAAATCAAAGCTCATCGGAATAACTAGCTCTATACTGTGTAACCATATAAAGGTCTAATTATCAGATTGTACCGCAAACAGCTGCATAATCCAGGTTTTAGGTATGCCTCGTGCACTATTTTATTATCAACAGGACTTAATCTCTTTTTCTTTCTTTTTTTGCTTGCATGAGTACAAGTCATGTTTGCAACATTGGTGTTCAAGTCTTACCTTGACGATTATCTCGCTAGCTATAGGATTTGCTTCCTTACTAGAAAGCTTTTGTGTTAAATTGTCTGTCGCCATTAAGGCATAATAAATTGTTTATCTTGCTTTGTCTTTCCTTAATCCTATTATACTGGTCGCATGCATTTGTGGCAATCAGGCATATGCATGGATCTTATTTATAGCGACACAAGATTACGTGGGTGGCTTACATATAAAGCAATATGTAAAGGTCTTATATTGAAAAATGCCTTGTCATTTCGGATACTCCATAGAGACATTAACTTGTCAAATGGTTTTGCTCGAAATTGTACGCATAGTAGTACGCTTGTCTTGTTTTCTGGTTGACTGCTTTATTTTGTTGTATTGTTGCTATGAACATATAACAATAACTACCAATAATATGTTAATTCAACTTGAGCCTGTAAAGTGCAATTAGGTTATATGATCGTACTGCTACATCATATTTCCATGAAAAAGCAATGTTTTGAAAGCATCGTAAATTATTCAGTATTTCAGCTGTCATTTTGATGTATAATAAATCATTCTTGCTGCAGTCATTTACATAGTGGAAGTGAGTAGTTATCTGCACTCTTAAGGTTAGCAACTATTAACATTGTTGCGATTTGGTAGTTCACAGCATCTTGCGAATGGTAGTGAGCTTTGGCAAACATTGCATTGATCATTTCTTAGCGAATGGGTAGAAGAATTCAAATATCACAGATATATTTTATAGGTCCTGTGGTTCTTGAGTTATGTTGCAAAGAGGGCTGAAACAACAACACTTTTGTAAAACGTACATAACTCATTAACAACAATAAATCAAGCAAGTTTTCAAAGTATATGATTTGTTTTTTGGCTGCTTCGACCAACAATACCTCGTCTACCCTTATTCAGTCTATTCAGTGATCCCAGCGAAAGTGAAAGAAATTTAAATTTTACAAATTGCCTAAACGTGTATGGTTTGAAGTATACGCATATGAAGTATATAAGATCAAGATCAACTCGACATAAAACGAGTTTTGGGTGATTTGCAGTTTCTTTTTAAATGTTTTAGATGTAGAACTGTAATCCATATGACGTTGTATCAATTTAGTCGGTACATTTACAAGTTGGTTTTTTTTAGGTGGATGGGGAGAAAAAAAGTAAAAGACTAAGGTTATGCGCGGATTTATGTACAGCCACACCGATCAATATTGCGGTGTTCTCATCCCATAGTAAGTAACTACGATTAAGAAATCGTGACCTGCCTGCCTCATGCATATTCATAATTGCTAATTAGCCACGACGCCTCGTGAATATTCATTTATGCTAATTAGTCACGCCTACCTCATTAAAAAAACACGCTTCTACAGACGCCTATACTACTATTATACAACATTCAGGGACGCAGTCTCCTAGTTTACTTAGATATAATTGCTATCGCAATCAAGATTTCCGAGTAATGTACGTGAACATTTTCACAAAAACAATTTCCAGTCTCACCAAGGCTCGAACTCGGGACATCTTTCACTGAATTGTGATACCTTATGAACTGCGTTAACTTAAGTGCCTTGAACGGTTGTGAACGGTATCCTTAATTTTAATATCGTTGTGTTATTCTTCACCAAAGGGGCGTACGATTTAATTCTGAATTGTGTAACAAATAAATGTCGCTGTTTGCTGTAGTCTACTTGCGGTGCTATGTCTTAACCTAAGCGCCCAACATCGATTGCTCAGTGCCAGAAGTGGGTAAGTGCAACAATAGCTGCCATGTGTAGCTGCCATGAGTGGATGAGTACAATATATTGTGTGTAAATTGCTAAATGTTCACATGGCAGCTACTGCACTTACACACTTCTGGCACTGAGCAGTCGATATAGCTACTTGAGTGTTTCAAGAGTCTTGTCATATTGGTCATGCGTGTGGGTGGTACTTGTAGTGTTTACTACCCGGGTTTACTAAGATTATGTTACAGTTCTGAATGTACTCCATGTTTCAGAAAGGAAACAGAAACTCTACGGCCTAGTGTGATAATGATTTTAGTGCGCGATATTGTTTTTGTGAAAACGTTATTATGTCGATTATGGTCATGAAAGTGAGAATATGGCACAGGTAGCTCAGAGTATAGTCAAAGGATTATTCACATGTGCCTCATTTATCATACCTATATAAGAAATGTTACGAAAGAAACACGGAATGTAACTTTATAGATGAGTTCATCAAGTTTTGCCGCAGATTAAAGCATAATTAGTTAAATATGAATTGTTGGGAACAGTTCACCGTTTAATATATTTAATTCATGGCTATTGTATAAGCATTACTTTTCTAAGTAGCGGCTATATTTGACATTAAGAAGATACTTCATTGTCACTAAGGATTTTAAATGATTAATGATGAAAAATGATTGAATTTCCAGTTTTATCAGAAACATTTTAAAGACCTCCAAACCAGCTTAATGTTTGAAAGTACTCTGTAACATGAAAGTGATATTGTACTGATAATTAATCTACTCTCAAACTCTACTAGAGTAGCCTAATTCAAAGAGTCCATTTTTTGTTTCATTTCTCGAATTCTCTTATCTGAGCAGGATTGACCACTGTCGCTAAACACGGCCCCAAGGTTTAAAGACATAAGTGGCAATGGCAAGATGTCGATCGGACCTTGCCAATGGTCACCATTTTTGATAAAAAGAAGGTGAACTCTTTATCAACGATATCTCTCACGTTATTTTAAAGTCATCGCTTTCTTGTATAATTGAATCCATTAGATTTGACTTACAACAGCTATCGTCATACGCTGTGATATATTAGCATTAATGCTGAGATACAGTTTCAACTTGTCACTATTCGAATAGCCTCTCTAAAGCGAGGCCCTTTCTTTCTATTTTTGATTTGTTCTATAAGCCTTGTTTCCTCAAAACTAACCCTACATACATACAAACATTAAGTTGAATGACAGGGTAGAAAAGAATAACACGAATTAACAACTCTTTTACACATAAATTACCAAAATAGAAAGTAAGATTATCTTGTTAGCTTTAAAAATCGAAACGTGTCTTTCACACCTGGATCTTAAAAGTTAAGTTAAGATTCCTCGCAGCAAATTGAGAAGCGTTCTATACGCATTAAACGAATTTCATCTAGCTGATGACAACTACACAAATACAATGGGGACAATGGTATATGCTGCAGGAAAAGTTTAGGAGGCCTATGTTCAACCATTAGATATTTTGAGGTACAAATATGACTTTTTGTTGTGTTACTATTCGCGTTGGATTGAGTTACTAGGACAATATGTTAGCATATTTCTTTCAAAACGTTGCAACTGTATTATGTTGTCTTGATTACATCATTGGTGAATTGTCACGTGTTTATCAGTAGCATTCCTCTATTGTGTAAAGAATATAAGTTAGTGTGTTGCTTTGAGAACTGAATAAAAACTAAATTGACATTATAAGATGTCTGTAATTTCATTGCAATCTAATTTGCATTCATTCAATGTCACTTACGCATTCAATCGGAACCTAAATAGAAGTTGGTTACCTTAGATTCTCAACTAGATAGTAAATGTTTTTATAGTGTGTCACAAAAAATATCGAACAATCCTCTCGATGCTAGAGACCGCAACGGTACATAGTAGAATAAAAGCACAGCCCGTGTGTAATGAAGGTATACATGTATGTATCTACCGCTTTTAAACTCTATTTTGACATACATGAGTGGCAGTCAGGTTTGCAACATTGCTTTACATGTTTACAAATTTACTATCTACAGGATTTTTTTCCTTGCCAGAAAGCTTTTGTGTTAAGGTGTCTGGCGTCATTAAGGCATAAAATTATCCCGATTTGTCTTTCCTATTATATTGGTCGCATGCATTCGTGGCAATCAGGTTTATGATAGGGTAGACTCAAAAATAAAGCAATATGCAATGCTGTAATATTGAATAACACCTTTTTATTTCGTAAAAACCACGGAGACACTAACTTGTCAAATGAATTTTTTCTTGATTGTACGTCTAGTACGCTTGTCTTTTTTCTAGTTGACTGCTTTAATGTATATTATATTTTACAAAAAAAAGGTTAATTGTTGATAATGACAAACTGTACCTGCTGAAAACATGTTACTATGATTATGCAACAATAACACATAATAATATGTTAATTTGTCCTGAAGCTATAGAGTGCAAAAAGCTGACATGATCGCGCTACTGCATCAAGTGCTTCAATGACACTTTCTATGGTATCTACAAAGTGGAAGTGGCTAGTTTTCTGAACTATCAAGTAAAAAGTAGTATCTGCGATGCATAGCTAAGCAGATACTGTCCTTTAACCTATTAAAATGCAGTATAACATAAGATCGTAACCGTGAGGGAGGGGGGTTTGTATGTTAAGTCAGAGATTGCCTTTAATACTCATGATGATCTCAATGTTGAGGGTCTGGAAGGAGTCTGGATAGATATTTTACTTCCCAAATCTAAACATATTTTAATAGGTTGTATCTACAGACCTCCTGATCAAAAAGATTTTGTTGATCATTTAGACCATATTCTCCCGATGTGTATATCTCAGGAAACCTACATTTTAGGAGATACCAATTTCAATCATCTGATTCCTCCTTTAAATTCTAAAACGAAAAAATACCTTCACGCCTTTAAGTCTTCTGGTTTTAACCAACTCATCAATGAGGTTACCAGGGTTGGTCGTACACGAGCTGGAACGCTTTCATCAACCCTGATCGATCACATTCTTTGTAGTGACAACACAAAGGTTTGTCAAAGTGGGGTAATACCCATTGGTCTAAGTGATCACTTCCTCATTTATTGTACGAGGAAGGCTGTGAAGTGTATTTTTTCTAGCCACAATACCGTTAATTTAAGATCAATGAAAAATTATAACATTTAGATGTAAGAACCAAAAAAGCTTTGGAAATACTTAAAAGATCTGGGTTATAGCACAAAATCTCATTCTAAAGCCAAAATAGTTCTCAATGTTGATGGTGAAATTCAATCAGATACCCTCGCCGTGTGTAACCATGTGAACAAATTTTTCACCACTGTGGCCAATGACTTGACTGATAAATTACCTGAAGTGAGAAATGACTTTGGAGTGAGGTCGGATTCTTTTGAGAGTTTTTACTCAAGCAAAGGTGTGCCCGGGATCGCTTTTGAATTGAGGGATGTTGACGAAGAGTTTATTTATGACGAGTTATGCAGCCTTAATATTCATAAAGCTGTTGGTCTGGATGACATTGCACCTCGATTTTTGAAAGATGGTGCAAAACAACTCAGCCCAATAATTACCCATATTGTTAACCTCTCCATCGAATCCCGTACTGTTCCTTAAGACCTAAAACTTGCCAAGGTCGTTCCTCTCTTTAAAAAGAACAGCCGTCTGGAAGTGGACAACTACCGTCCTTTCAGCCTTCTTAGCACAGTTTCTAAAATTCTTGAGAAAAGTATTTATGTACAATTGGAACATAATTTAATTTACCAATATCAATCTGGCTTTCGCCGTGGCTTTTCAACTGAAACATGTTAGACTATATTAGGACTCAACTCGATCTTGGCAATTATGTGGGCATGCTTCTTTTAGATGCCAGAAAAGCATTTGACAGTGTCAACCATGATGTTTTGTGTTATAAGCTAGAGGCTATGGGAATCGAATCTGCTTGGTTCAGATCTTCAGATCTATCTAACAGGCAGCAACTTGTCAATATCGATGGCATACAATCCGATCTTATGCAACTCTCCTGCGGAGTTCCGCAGGGGAGCTTGCTTGGTCCCCTGCTATATTTATGTTATAGCAATGACATGGTTACATCCGTGAAAAACAAGTTGCTGCTGTATGCTGATGATGTGATCATTTCTTCCAATAAGAACCCAGATGTGGTTGCACATGAACTAAGCATGGATTTGAGTTCCTGTAACAACTGGCTTATTAACAATAAATTATCATTACATGTTGGTAAAACCGAGCTCATTTTATTTGGTTCGCACAGAAAACTTAAAAAAGCTTCTGATTTCCACATCTCATACAATGGTCATACAATTAATCCTGTCCCATCCATAAAATACATTGGTGTCACACTAGACCAACATCTATCTGGGGAAGTTATGGTTGATTCTCTTGTTAAGAAAGCTATTGGCAGGCTCAAATTTTTACATAGACACACACAATATTTCAACCAAAAGCTTCGAAAAAATCTCTGCTTTGCATTATTGCAGTGTCATTTAGATTATTGTAGCACCTCCTGGTTTACTGGTTTATCAAGGAAAGTCAACGTAAGCTTCAAATCACTCAAAACAAAATGGTTCGTTTCATTTTGAACTTATCCTCGAGAGATCATGTTGGTCAAATCGATTTGGACACTGTCAAACTGCTTGATACCCAAAACAGGGCTAGACAATTAAGGCTAAATCACATGTTTAATATTTTTCACTCACTGGCCCTGTCTTATCTTGATCAATTCTTTACAAAATATCTCATGTTCATAATTATACCACTAGGTCTAGTGCTTCAAATTTCCATGTCCTGAGAGTAGGATCTTACACCAAAAAGTCTTTTTTCTATTTTTCCACACTTGATTGGAATAATTTACCATCCCAAATCAAAGCTATTATTGACAAAATACTTTTAAATATGCCATAAAAAATACCTTGCCAGAAGTGCGTTAACCCAAGAGTCAGCTGCATTTGTGTAACCTGTTCCTTTCTGTCCTTTTGCTTGTTTTGTCCTCCGTCCCAGGCACCGTCTTGTCTTTATGTTGGACCCCATTGGAAATAAATTTACACATTTGCAGCTAGACTTTATGGGTTATCCTGGCATTTCGACTTTTTGGTGTCTTTGCTTGTATCCATGTATTTCATATATGCTAAATTTGTGATAATTTGTGATTGATTATATGTATTGTTCTTGTCGATTTTGCCGAATAAATATGAATGAATTAATGAATGTATATGCCAATAGCGCATCAGAGACATTATTTCGCAAGAGTAAACAAAACATTGGACTGTCTTGTAAACAAAATTTGAGATATTGTTTTAAGAACAGTCAAAACTCGGGGTCAAAATGTGCTCTCTGTAGTTTCTCTGTCTTACGATCACAAATTGCCAACCATAACTTTTGGCCATTATTGTAAGCAGACTACAATACATCTCGTTCAATTCAAAATAAATGTTGTTAAGCAACTATATAAAGATACGTTATTTGACCGACTGTCTGTAACTATTAGCCTGATTTCACAGGCATTACAGACCGTACTATTATATATAAGTGCTTTTAACAGAACTCAAGGGTCTCCACCTCAAGGTCCAGACTTTTAATGAGATCTTCAGCGTTTAAACGAGACATTTCTAGTAGCCATGACGGTTATAAATAAAATCAAGTAACAAATTTATCGCATGTTACCAGACATGACGTTGCTATGGTAACGGTTAAAGGTATTTATTCTCCTGTATTTTACTTGATTTTGTCATATCCTCGCAGAAATTTCGGAAATGTTTGATAAAAAAACCCAGCATGGTTTCATGAATTAAAGTTTTAACTTCAACACTACATAATTTTTCGCTCACCTGGAACGTTTTCACTAGTCCGACTAGCGTCTTCAGCAGATGGTGATGCTGTGTTGATATCTTGTCTACAATCGGGATATCTCTCACTGATGACGTCATATGATTGACAGAATGACGTCATAGGATGTTACGATGTAGCGCCGCCGCCGCCGCCCCCCTGGGCATCAGCAAGTTATCCCAAATAGGATCTATTTCTAGTCCTTGGTCACGATTTAGTACTTTTAAACTGCTCATTTATATTTAAGCATAATGGCCCGATTATATCACATGGGTTTTTCTTCTTAATTAATTGACCTTGATCTTCACTCCTATATATCTATGGAGGGAATACTAACTGTCTTGTTATTGAAGGAAATTTGGGAAATTTGGGTTATTTTTTCTGATATCAAATCTATCCTTTGCCAAGATAATATTACAATGGGGCGATAAGATAAAGGAGAAATGTCCTCTTTTCATTGTATTAGTACTAAGTACTAGTGAAGCGATATATCGAGGGTTGAGAGCCAGAAAGCCTTAACTCACAATTACCTGATCCAAAAAAATAAGCATAAAGTCGTCAGGGCACTATATATAGAAGATACCGTCCATTAAACATCACAAAAATTCAATAGAAAACAAAACAAATTCTGGAGGAATATTGATTTTTGAACAAAACAACATGTTTGGTATTACTTAAAAGGGTATGAAATAAGAATTTCCAATCTGGAGTATCTCAGAAATTATTGTGTCAACTTTATGCTCATTTTGCTAGAGCTGGTCATTATGAGTTCTTTCTGACTTTCTGGTTCTCAACCCTCGGTACACACCTGTCTGTTCTCAAAGTGAAATTTAACGCTTCACTTCAATCCCCAACTTCAAAATCCGATGGTCAGTCTTACCCTGGTGTGAGGTAATTAGTCAGTGTTGCTCAAATGAATGCAAAGGATGTTACCATGTTACCACAAGTAGCTAAAGCCATTCGGTAAAAATATTCTCCTTTAATTATACGCAAGGAATGGAGCGATACAGCTTAAACCAACATTACAAAATAACACAATAGAGAATACACCAGAATCATGTTACCATTATCGTAACTCGATATTAAATCTACACAATAGAACAAAGCCTGTAATGGAAACGATTCATCGATCAGCAAAAAATTGTCATTAATCTTCCTTACAGATTTCATTACCGACAAGTATATTGTGATCTTTGCGGTTAAATTACCTGTGGCGAGGCTGCATTTTTGTTTTAGGTAGGGAAAAGAAAGTCAAAGTGTAAGGTTAGCAGCGGATAATCAACTTTATCAAATTGTAAAGTTATCGGCTTGGAAAAATAACAAGAAATTTCATGGTACTAAAATTTAAACTAAACCGAACTAATTAATCTTACCTAACGATTAAAATGTATCGGTTTGTGCCTAAAAATCCACAGTAAATTGAAACATGCATAGAAAATACTTATTTAGGTCAAGTTGGTTTAGTTATCAAAAATAAGATTAAAGTCAGGTGGCTCTTGTAATGAAGATTTAATTTGATCTTTTCCCTTGCATCAAATGATCAAATAAAATGAAAAGAAAAAAAAATATTACGAAACACCTGTTACATATGTGGTTATGATCCCGATGAGAATTCGTCCTATGAAATATTAAACTAATCCGTCCACAGACGCTATATGCACAAGTTATTGACTTTTTCTATTTCGGACATAATAAATAATACACAAATATCTAAAGCTAACTAAACTTGGGACTTTAATAAAACAAGCAGTAGTGGTATATTTACAATCAAAGCCCATGTGGCTCACTGATCATACCTAACATAACAAAAACACGGATGAGATCATCAAGTTGTACGGCACACGAAAACATGAATGCTTGGCAACTTTTCACTGTTATGTATTCAATCCGTGGATATTGTATAAACATTTCCTTTCCTTTTCAGCTGCTATATCTTAAAAGAACATACTTCATTGCCACTAAAGATTTTAAATTATTGAGAATTAAATGAACAATTTTGTTAAAAACATCTATTTTAAGATCTCAAAACCAGCGTAATTTTCGGAAATAAAAGTGATACTGATTTGACATTCATTATCTACTCTCCAAATTCAACATCTAATCACTAATCTTTAATATTCAAAGTGTAAATTTTGTTTTTTCCCGAGCTTTCCTATAATATGAGCAGCATTATCAACAGTCCCGTGTTAACACGGCCTCAGGGTGTAAAGAACTAAGTGACAATAAGGATTCTCTTGTCTGGGTTACATTGACCACTGTCAAGTGTTAGTCTAAACACGGCCCCAAGGTGTAAAGACCTAAGTGACAATAAGGTGAGCCAATCTAGCAAGATATATGCGCAGCTGTCGATCGGACCTTGCCATCGGCCATCATTTTGGTTAAAAAGAAGATGAACTTAATATCAACGATTATCTGTATCTTTCTCATGTGATAGTGATCTTAAAGTCACCTCGTTCTCTTATAATTGTTTCCATTACATTTGACTTACAATTGTCATCGTTATAAGCTATGATAGATTAGCGTTAATTTCGAGATACAGTTTCAACCTGTCACTATTCGAGTAGTCGCTCTTAAGTGAGGCCCTATGTTTCTATTTTTGATTCGGTGATATAACTAAGCTATCTTTCCTCAAAACTGACTCGCTTTGCAGATCCTTAACAACCATTTGTGTTAAAATGCAGGGTAATAATATGCAACTAGAGATAATTTGCGCTCACAGAGCGCAGACAATCGCAAGGCATGTAACCCTTTGATGGCCATTTGACCTGACCTTTGACCTTAATGTTTCCCGGGTCACAAGGTTTGTTGTCACCGAAATTAAGCGCCCATACCCCTTACAGACAATGAAATTACGGTATAAGATTTGACCCCAGATAACCTTTGACGTGACCCCTGCAAAGTGTTCCAACATATTCCCCCTGGTCATTAAGTTTGTTGTCACCGAGTTTGAGCCTCGTACCCCTTACAGATGTCCAAAAAATGCATTTTTAAAATTTGACCTTTGACCTGACCCCTGCAAAATGTTCCTCTGGTCATGAGATTTGTTGTCACCTAGTTTGAGCCCCATACCCCTTACAGATGTCCAGAAAAGGAAATTATAAGATTTGACCCCAGATAACCTTTGACCTGACCCCTGCAAAGTGTTCCAAAATATTCCCCTGGTCATTAAGTTTGTTGTCACAGAGTTTGAGTCCCGTACCCATTACAGATGTACAGAAAATGCATTTCTTAAATTTGACCTCTGCATGACCTTTGACCTGACCCCTGTAAAATGTTCCCCTGGTCATGAGATTTGTTGTCACTGAGTTTGAGCCCCATACCCCTTACAGATGTCGAGATAATGCAATTGTAAGATTTTACCCCCTTAATGACCTTTGACCCCAATTCTTTGTACAACTTTTAGACACTGGCTAAAGGCGATGCAGGTATGCAAGTGACGACATTGTGTTATGTAATTTGTGGAAGAAGAAGCATTTTTAGTGAAAATCACATTTTGGCCATAATGACCTTTGGATGACCTTTGACCCCGAGTTGGTCATGTAACATTTGTGCCCCCACCTAATGGTCCTTGTGACCAAATATGGTCACATTGGCTTAAAGCATATGGCTACGATGGCTCGTTAAAAGTTTGACAGAAGAAAGAAAGAAAGAAAGAAAGAAAGAAGAAGAACTGACTAAAAACAGAACACTCGCAAATTGGAAATTTGCGATTGTAAAAATAACAAATCTTTTTGAATATAAAAATTATAGATATACGAATTAAGATAATCGTGTTAGCTTTAACAAAACCGAAACATGTCTTTTACACCTTAAGTTTAAAAGTTGAGTTAAGTGGCAGATCCCTCGCAGCATATTGAGAAGTATTTTATACGCAGTTTCATCCAGTTTCATACGGGGAAATTAATATCGTATGCTTCATCATTTAATATAAAAGTTCGGTTCTTTTTCCTCAATAAATGATTCCATAAATGACTTACATCAATACAAAGGTAATGTGAAAGTGTCCAGACAACCTCTTTCACAGTACTCATTTTTTCCTCTGTCTACAGAGATGATTTAAATGATTGATTTGCTATATTTTTCCATATCAGTAATGACCTTGGTAATATAAATAATGTGAAAATGCTAATAGCGCATTAATGTCATACGTTTCTAAACAAAATATAAGGCTCTTTGGAATAGCCATGCAGATTTATACCATCTAAATAGCTAATCATCGTATTGCACAGCGAACAGCTGCATATGCATGTATAAGGTGAGTCGGATTGCAAGAGCAAGCTTTAGGAATTAAACCAAAAAACTACAATGTATTTCTTGATAAGAATACATTGCTCTTACATAGAATTAGTCAATAAGCCAAAAAAACGCATCCATGTTTCCATAAGTCATGCGGTTCTCGAGTTCAGGCCGATACTATATCAAAGCAAAGGTTTTAGGCATTTTACCTCTGCCGAGAAAAATCATGCACATGGGGCGAAAATGCAATCCTTTATATCAATCCTTGAAATCTCCTCTATAAAATCCATACCGTTCTTCGTCTGGGTCTGCTTTATTTGTACGTGAGTGCAAACGCCACTGGGTCATGCTCCCCCTCCGTCCCGCCTTAAGGTAATAATACATCGCGCACTATTATATATTTTCAGCTTTTTAACTTTATTTTGCATGCATGTCAGGTTTGCAACATTGGCATTCAAATCTTACCGTGAAGATTATCTAGCTAGCATCAGGATTTGTTTCCTTGCCAAAAAGCTTTTGTGTTAAATTGTCTATCGTCATTAGGGCACAAATTGTTTATCTCGATTTGTCTTTCTTTATTCCCATTATACTGGTCGCATGCGTTTGTGACAATCAGGTTTATACTTGTATTTTATTTATAGCGAAAGGAGATTACGTGGCAGGCCCATATATAAAGCAATTTGTAAAGCTTTTATATTGAAAAACAGCTTGTCATTTCAGAAACTCCATAGAGACATTAACTTGTCAAATGGTTTTGCTTGAAATTGTACGTCTAGTACGCTTGTCTTGTTTTCCGCTTGGCTGCTTTAGTGTTATATTTTTACCACGAAAAGGTGTATTTTTGATGATGACAAAGTGTACCTGCTGAAAACGCGTTACCATGATAAAACAACAGTGACAACTAACAATATGTATATTGCGCCACTCTATTATTTATCAAGTGTTTTGAAACGCTTGTAAATTATTAAATATTTTATCTTTCGTGTCATTTACAAGATGGAAGTTATTAGTTTTCCGCACCATTAACATGATTAAGTAAAATCGCTGTATCTGTAAATCAAGAGTTTGGTTCCATAACTCTCAAGGCTGCTTTGTGTAAAATGTTTAATCTTTGCATAGGAGAATTTTAGGGGACAAAATGATGTTGAAAATAATTAGAAAATAAGCTAGAGTTACAAAGATATTCATTCCTATCGTCAAATGGCATTTAAAATGTTAAAATACAGGGTTATCAAAATAAAGTATACAGGATGCAAAAATGACACTAGATTAAAAAGTACTATATTAAGATATATACGTTGTTTGCATTACAGACAGTGGACGGTCAGTAGTAATTAACCTGATTTCATAGGCATTACAAACAGTACTATATGTAAAGTGCTTTTACCATAGCTCAAAAGTCTCCTCATCAAAGTTGGATAGCACGGTGGCCCAATGGTTTGGGCGCGAGCTTCATAATCGAAAGGTTGCGGGTTTGAGCCCCAACACGGTCAGTGTGTCGCATCCTTGAGCAAGATAGCTTAATTCCCAATTGCTTCACTCCACCCAGTGTAAAATGGGGAGTTGCTGGGAGCAATCACAATCTAAGTCGCTAAGAGTACCTGTGCATCAGTTGTGGACTTGGTGAAGTGGAAATGATTCTTATATATCCTAATGGCAGCGGAGTAATTGTTCAAGTATGCTGATAATTAGGTCATACCTAACTGAAGCACACGTTAAATCAAACAGCACATTTTTTTATTTATCAAATCTAACATTTTAATGAGATCTTCAGCATTTATACGTGACATTTGCACTAGCCATGTCGGTTATAAATAAAACCGAATGACAAAATTATCGCTATGTTACTAGAAATCATGCTGCTATGGTAATGATGGTTAAAGGCACTGAGATTATTCTGCTGTATTTTACTTGATTTTATCATATTATTATAATTATAAGATATATATTGGAAATGGTTTTCAGCTGCAAACTGCTAATTGAATAAGTATCTTTTTTAATTTAATCAGAATGGTTCGATTTTATCACATACACTTTTCATCTTAAAGGAACAATACAACTGTCACCATATTGATCATAATATATCATTACAATGTACCAGAATCATATTGCCGTTTACCGCAACTCGAATATATTCTGTAATGGAAATAATCCGTCGATCAGCAAAAAAATGCCTTCAATCTTCCTCATAGATTTCATTACCGACAAGTATTGTGATCTTTGCGGTTAAATTACCAGCGGCGAGTTTGGGAGTTTTTCGGATCTACGTGGGAGGAAAGTCGAAGGACGGATAATCAAATTTATTAAATCAAAAAAGTTATCGGCATGGAAAAAACAAAAATTAATTTAAACAAGAAATGCACTTATATTATTTGGTAACAAACAATTTAACTACACATACAAAGAACCTTATTAAATAATGTTAATGATGTTCTAGCCACATAGTTTCTGGCGTGCAAAGCGTGGTTCTTTCTTTAAAAGGTACATAGTCTTAAACCTAAAGGTCCGTATGCACAAAAGAGTTAGACCGAGTCTAAAGTTAGAAGTGGAATTTAGTCCCAGGAGAAAGGACATTTTCCTTTACATGTGCTTAAGTTATTTTGTATTATTTTTGAACTCTGCATTTCAATCTTTAGAATTTGCTAGCTACTCTAGGAAGGAAATAAGAGTAAAGGACCATTCTTGATGGAGCTAAATTCCACTTAGACCAGGTCTAACTTTAGACCCGGTCTAACTATTTTGTGCATACAAAAGGTCTTAAGTCCACAGGAAAGTGGAAATTGAAAGGAAATCTTTATCAGAACTAGTTGTTATTAGTTATCAAAAACAAGATTAAAGTCAGATGGCTCTTATAAAACATGGTAAAGAAGATTGAATTTGATGCGTTACCTTATCTTACATCGTCTAATTCCAAATTCATTTATTTTCCATGACAATATTTAGAAACACCTGCTTGATACACTCTTAGAAATCACCGGTTTTTTTACGGTACAAGCCGTAAAATTTTACGGTAATTTACCGTAAACTGAATTACTATTTCTCTACACATAGGCATGTTCAAATAGGAAATAGCCGTATTTGTCTTGACAGATTGTGTAAAAAGACTGCTTCATATAATTTATTGTAATTTTATTGTATTTTACTGTAATGTTAACGGGAAAAGGTTGACAACAGAACTGCCAAATTTACGGAACATTTCTAACAGTGTACTTACGTATATGTAGTGATGATCCCGTGGGTTCGTCCTATGAAATATTAAACTGATCCGTCCGTTGCCCGTTTATAGAGCAACAGGTCCACAGACTTGAAATGCATATTGACACAATATACAAGAAACCTGAAGCTAACTAAACTTAGCATTTTGATTAAACAAACAATAAATTGCTATTGCTATTAGCGACATATTTACAATAAAAGCGCTCCGTCATATCTTTGTATAAACCTAAGGGACATAAAGAACGGTTTTCAAGCATTGACATTGATATTGAAGATTTGACAAAACAATAAGAAATCTTTGACAATAATGGGTTGGGCGTTATAAGAAGTTTACATAAACATTCCTTGAGAATGAAACTTAATTAAATTACTTTAGAACGGAACTAATATGTATTTCATTTTCAGATCCCAATTCTAAAATCAAGCTCATAATCAAACAAAGTTATATTAATTTATTGTAGAAAACGGTTGTTTGATGGTGTGTAAAACTGTAGTCATTTTTAAGTTATGGTGAACAATGATGGCGATATTTATCTTTTAAGATAAATTGCATCTTTTCAAGGGTAGACATAATAGTATTAGAACATCAGAAAAAAAAACTAACACACAACAAGAAAATTTTCAATCGTTTTTATCATGAAATGTAGGGAATAACACATATTATGTATTTGACTTCTGTGCATTTAAAATATATGTAAATAGCGCCCTCAATTTATTTGAAGCCAAAAATATAAATAATTTGATATATGAAACGAAAATCTATGTTACATAGCTAATAAGCGCTTGCTAAAGTGCAATAGGTATTTATAGCGATAATTATATGATAAACCATATGAATAATGTTAACTATTATTGTTGCTCCTTCTTTAACTGGCTTCATATCAGTAGCTTGTTTGGCACTTGCTGCGTCTTCAGCTTTGGTTTCTTTTGGTTCTCAGCTATAGCTTATTTGGTAGCAGTACTTGCGTCTGATGCGTCTACAGCATTGGTTAACTCAGCTATAGCTTCTTTGGCAGCAGTCTTTGCATCTGGTGCGTCTTCAGCCTTGGTTTTCTCAGCGATAGCTTCTTTGGCAGCAGTTGCATCTGATGCGTCTTTAACTTTAGTCATCGCAGCAGTAGATTCTTTTGCAGCGAGGCCTTTGTTTACAATGATCCGATCCTAACTTTCTGTATTTGTCATTGTACGTACTCCATACATGCTTAAGACATAGAGCAATACTCCTATCGCATTCACACGTGTCACGGTTACATGATCCTTTCTTGTCTTCTGGGGGGAACAGAGAAACAAAGAAAACGAGTCACAAGGTTTTGAATTAAATCAAATACTGGAACTTACATTTTTTGCAACTTGCTACGTTGCGTCTGAAACCATCAGACTTCATCAGGCAACTGACTCGCTGGGCTGGTCATGTGACACTTTGAGACGGCTAGGGATCGTCTTGATGGCCTGGTCCCATGCGTGAGATAAGTTGTGTCTCAGTCCCCCATTCTTGTTAAGTGACGGCTGCTCTACTCTCTCCCAGATGGCTTCCTTGATGCCTCTCCTATGCCACTGTTCCTCCTTATCGAGAATCACTGCGTCCTCGGTGTCAAAATGTGACCCCTCGGCACAACTGAGCCCGGATGTCGCCAGTGCCACTATTGAGATATGCTCCATGGAACTTAACAATAAACAATAGGAAACAAAGGATTTATTGACTGTTTTATTGATTTTTCACTACTTAAATGTCAAGTACTATAGACATGATATACATCATTTTAAAGCTAATTTCAAGCAGAATATTTTGGTTGAATATCTCAAAAATGATGATTGGCGACTTCAGGGCTCATTGGTGCCGAGGGGTCACATATTATGACCAGTGTCTTTAAGGTGAAGGTACACGGCGGAGTTCTGGGCCTCGTTTGTACTGGACCTCCTGTGTTGATTGAGTCTAGCTTTCAAGGCTTGTTTTGTTTCGCCAACATAGGCAGCAAAAATGTAAGTTCCAGTATTTGATTTAATTCAAAACCTTGTGATTTTAACGACTGGATGACTGAGAATATTCACTATTAATGAAAACGAGTAATAGGAATATGTTTGGTTTTTGAAATTTATAGTGATTTCCACCAGTGGCATACGTCATACGGCAAGTCACAGCAAGCATTTATTTACCTGCGCCAAGCGAATTACATGAGCCGAATCACAAGTCATATTGGACCAAGACAGTTACTGTGCGAGGACTTGAAGTTGTTTTATGCCTTGTTAAAGTACTTGATTTCTCGCCATTTTCTGCGATTCCTTTTCTCCGATCGCCCTTCCTTTTACGCGCTATTAACCAATCAACGGTCTGGAGTTTGATTGACAGTGATATCAGACGAAACTTGTCTTTTTTTAATTATGACTTTAATTATATAATAGATTAGTTTCTATAAGGTGCACATGCACTAGACGGACCAGGAAATCATGAATAATAATCAATGGTTATGCAAAAGGTTTTAACTTTCGTTTAGTTCAGTGCTATACTTACTACAGACAATCTGTACCTGATCTGTACCACATCCTTTTGTCGTGTACCGATACATAGCGCGATAAGGTTGGTAACGCCTACAATTTCCATTTGTTTGACCTATGTTGTAGCAATTGTCATGCTCCATACAGCATCTGCAATGATGACATTAGTAAATATAATTTAATGCTAATTTCAAGCAGCGGGTCAATGATTAGCGAGGGTGGGGTGCAGGATACATATATGTTTGCACAAACGGGGACGTTTTTATGAAACTTCAGACCGTCCCCAGGTGCTATGCACCGTGCATTCTCTAAATTCAGCAAATTTCCATCGTCAACCGTGTAATTGAATGGGATTATTTTGACATTTTAAAACGCTTGAAATATCACAAACAAATAGGCCTATGTTAATAAATAATATAAATACAAGCTAAAACCGTTGGGGTTCGATAAAGAACCCCACAAAACTAACCGAGTATATGGAAAATGCCATACGGCCGGGCGGTTTCACAAGTTACCGGCTCTATCATGCCACTCGCCGGTTTAACTGAGATTGACTCAACCCGAGTTAAACAACCCGGGTTATAGATATAAGCTGATTATATGAGGCATGTCGTTGTGTAACAACCTGTTAAAGGTCCGTAACCCGATCGACAATGTCATCCGCCCGATTTTTTTCATTGTCGATGAGTTTTTGGTATCACACAATAGATAATATTTGTCTCATTACTATCCTGAAATTTGATCCTGAAATCTGAAGTCGATGTATTTCCGGAGAATTCATGCAAAAGCTGCTCAATTAGAGGCTACCACTTCGAACTTCTGGGCAGGCATTATTATAAAGGAAATCGTAATATTCAGTCTCCTCAACAGCTAGTTTGGTTTCGCGTCATTCACATTGTATGAAAAGAGCGAACCGCAATAACTGCTGAGGAGACTTCAGATCGACGACGGTACAATAAAGGTTTAAAAAATCCAATACGTTTGAAGCCGGCTGCGTGGCGCAGTTGATTAGAGCGTCGTTTTTTGAGCAAGAGGTCCCCGGCGGTTCAAATCCCGGTAGTGATAGTTTTCTTTTTCTTCTCCATTTTTTAAACCTAAATGCATAGATGCATAGCGTCATCATCCCTGTATCTTCGTGTCAAAAATTGCCCTGATAGTACGGCGAATCCTCTCGTTTTACAAAAGCTACGCATGGCGATTTTGTTCGAGATAGGTCGAGCGACTCAGGCTAAGCATACCATATGCACACGATATGAGATACCACATAGCCTGCAACAGAGTTTCTATTATGTTTTTACGATTTGCGCATGATCAAGTACCCCATATGATATTGCTATTACAAGAAAATTCGATTTTTGTCAGGTAAACCCCAGGTTTTGTTTCCAATACACTAATTAGCGGGGATTGCTGTTTGCTGTGGATATATTTTACTGCATTTTTTCCGTAACGATTTTGAAATCGTTCGTCAAAATTGTGATATATTAAACTGTTTGAGAATTACGATTATATAAAGGAACACGTGTACAGAATATTAAAGCACAAGTCTATAAAATGTACTATATCAACACACTATACCACTTTCTTTATCTGCGTCAATAATAGAATATTGATTTCAATCGAATTTAATACATCTCTTCATTTTGAGTTTGTACTCCACCACTGAGCGATCTAGCGATCGATTTCTAGCCAATCAGTTCAGTGAAATACCAATCGCCCGTCGCTCACCAACGGAGTATTAAGTTTATATTTATAGGGTGTCGACACTGTGCGACTCCTTCGTCCGAGAGTATTAAAAAAGGGGATTTTGAGCTTTTACAATTCAAGTTATTATCTACGTACGTCGCGTATGTCTTTGATTTGTTGCTGATACAATCTGCTGCCATCGAGTCACTGAAACTATGCGTTATGCGCGTTATAGCATGCATCAACTCAGCATTGTGAGTACGTTTAGTTTGTAAAGGAATAAGGCAAATCATTTTAATCTAAAACGTTGGTAGAGTAGGACTGATTGTTTAAGAACATTGTAGCGTAATGGTACTTACTTGTCTATTTCGTCCACAGGTTCCCCTTCTCCTCCAAACCCACAATAACATCCATAGTCGGTAAATTTACGGATCAAGGTTGGAACTTGGCAGAAGAAGTTCTTTTTGCCGTTGACTGAAGCACAATTGATCTGTTTGCCTAGTTTTACAAAACCCCGTCGATCACGATGATGAAAACCATCTAAAAGAGCGCGTGCTGACGGTATAAAATAAGGAAAAGCTTAGTTTTTTCTGTATACATACATACATACAATTTTGGTTTTTTTAATTGAAGTCATTGAAGTCGTCCACTTGGGAAGCTAATAAACAGAGGGAGTACGGTGACTGAAAAGATCAGATGTGAAAATCTATCAACTGTGCACAAATTAATTGAATAAAAGCTTAAATGCAATAGCCAGAGTATGCACAATTGGCAAGTGGACTACGGAGAAGTCTATCAATCAACCGGAACCATATAACAATAATTATTGAAATGACAGCCACATATCTCATACCTATCATCTGTTTTATTGTATTATCATGCGAATTGGCCCGTGGTACCTCATGGAGGACACAATTTTATTCAAATGAGGATGACTCTATCATAACTGACATACCCTCTATTTTGAGTGCCGCTTTAGCTTTTCAACAGTGTCGTGATTGAAGTTCCGGATTCGGAATGTTATTATGGAAGCATGACTTTTTACACGTAAGTCGATGAAATAAGCTTAACGATTTCAGATTCTGATTAGCGTATGGAAAATGGAAAAGCGTTGCACCATAAATGTTAAAAACTGGACTTTGACTAAAATTACGGGCGCAATTTGTTTGAACGGAACCACGTTGCCCCTTTAATCATTTTAAAATAGTTACCATGGAACCATCTCGAATAGCATATAATTACAAAAAGTAATTTGGGATGTTTCAAATACGAACTGATTAAAAAGTGAATTATATATTATCAACATTGCACGTTTTAATGTTTTATTTCCTTAGAAAATATTGCTAATTTAAGTAAGCAATTTATGAGATCCAACGCTCTGAAACCTTTTTTAACAATCTAATTAACAGTTATTAATTTGAATATATCAGTAGTACCATATTTGTCGCGTAAACAGGAAAGACAATGTTATGTTATGTTAAATTCTAAATCAAAATCTTCCGGTTCCTTAAAAGATCGTAGAAGAAAAATCAGTTCAAATACAAAATCACTGGTCGTACGTGTATACTTGTCATCATAATCTTTCACCTGTTTTCACCAGTCTAAGCACATTAGCAGTCAAGTTCTATTGTGCTGTTGTCTGGTTAAATATGACGAATGACCAGTGATTTTGATTTTTTTCATTTATGAGCACACTTATTCCAGGTATGTCACCAACGCACCCCCACACCGTACCCAACCACAATTACACACTCACTCCACACCCATATAGCAGCTCTACTTTCACAATATCAATGTTAAACATAATATAATTACCTGGTAGAAACAGCGTCGACATTGAAGTTATCATGAATAACAGGAGAACCCATAGACTACCAAATACCAGCACCATTCATGATGTCTTCCTTTTACACAATATTGTCCAGATCTATTGAAAAGTAAGAGATATCTGGTATAAACATCGGACGCTACATAATTATTGCCGGACGTTACCGATTCACTCAGCATGAACTTTCGTAATGTATCAACAGTATGTTTTGTTTTCCATTTACAATTCTGTAACGACTGCCCATCTGACCAACTGTTTATGTTGCCACCTTAAATTTAGCGACCTTAAAGCGAAAATGAAAGCTTTGTTAAGGCACATGTGACGTAATGTTATTGTGAAATCTAATTTTATGATAAATTCGAAACACAAAACCTGTAATTAAAATTGTCATTCAAAAACAACCTACTATACATAGAAAGATGACATGTTCATTTACCTAATTACTTCACTCTACACTTGTACTTCTTCATTTGGCTTCAGTATTCTACGTTTGTTTCTTTTTGGAGTTTCCTTTTCTTCTTCTTCTACTTCTTCTTCTTTTTCTTATTTCTTTTCTTCTACTACTACTACTTCTTTTTCTTCATCCGAATTGACACATCGTTCTAATTCTTTCGTTAAGATTCTCGCTCCGAATCTGATTCATTTATCATTAACCGACACCCCCATTTTGCTCTAGATAAAATAAGCTCAGTAAGACTCTTGCTAACAGTGACCGTATACCTACTTTCAAAGTGAAGATAAGTGCCCGCGCTCTTACACCCAACTCATCATAAAAACCTCATCATAATATAGGCATAACGATATTAGATTTTCATTGCCAAAAAATCAGGGCCGTAATATGCCAGAAGTTAATTATAGTGATAAGATAAAGTAGAAACACAAAACCTGTATAAATTAAAATTGTCAATCAAAAATGAGCCTTACATACATAGAAAGGTGAAAAGTTCATTCACTTAAATTACTTCTTATTTCTTTATTTTTCTCTTTAATTCGTGCTTGTTTCATTTCTGTTGGCTTTCTTTCACTTTTGGCCCTTTCTTTCCATTTTCTCTCTTCCTGTTCTCTCCTTTCCTGTTCGTTCACGCCACTGGCAATGGGAGACTATATAAAAATTTGAGAACAAAGAAGAAACCTGGTATTATCGGTGGGATATACATGTATGCATAGATACTGTAAAGTCTTCGAGCTCCCGAAATGGTGCGTTCCGCGTATCACACGAAACATTGGCATTTTATACTATTTTGGCACCTGATCAGAGTGAATTTTGGAGGAAACGGGCCCTTTCCATTTTCTTTTCCTTTGCCCTCCCGATTTTCTCTTTCGTGCTTTATAAACTTTTCCTTTCACTCTGCTTCCCCTGCCCCACACTGGCTTTGCTACTTAGCATAGTTTTCCATAATTATGTAATCATGTAAAATATGACAATATTAAGGGTATCAATGTAGCTAATTGATTGTTCTAACTTTTTAGTATTATTTTGAAGTAAAGCAATCATTAGTTTTCAGGTAGATAGACAGAAAATGTGAAAGAAAATCTACGTGTAACAGTGAAAAATAAGATAATAATAAATGGCGTGGAAATATAAACTCTCACAACTCAACTTTGGCTCGTTTTGCTGTGTATGAGTAAATTAACCTTAAAAGCTTCCTCAATTGATCTCCAAACACAAAATGAAATTTGCTCAAATTTTGATATTTTTTGCAAGAAATCAGAAAAAGGATAGTTACCGTAGCCAAATAACGTCCTCTTTCTGTCAGGTAATTTCTTCTATCAATCGTATAATGAGCCATCGTAACCATATGCGTTGTCAATTTTGACCCAATTTGGTCACTAGGACCATTGGGGGTGCCACATATGTCACGTGAAAATGTCTGGCGCAAAGCTCATAGCAAGGTCATTATGGCCAAAAACGCGTTTTTCACTCAAAATGCTTCTCCTTCCCCATATTACATACCAGTGTCTAAAAGTAGTACACAGAATTGGGGTCAAAGGTCATTAAGGGGTCATTTCCGGTATGTAACCAAATACCTTAAATCGGCCATCGTAGCCATATGCTTTCAGCCATGTTGAACATAGTTTGTCACTAGGATCATTGGGTGGTGCCACAAATGCCAGATGATCATTTCCGGTCAAAGGTCATCCACTTCCGGTCAAGGGCCAAAAACGTGATTTTCACTAAAGTGGACTATGACCCACCCCCCCCCCCCCATATATTTGCACACAAATAGCTACTATTCATTCAGGCCCATTGTAGCTCAATGAGCCATGCATAATACTAATAGGCTGATCCACATTATTTGTACTTTAATGTATAGGCCTACTTATTTGTAGTATTAGGTAAACAATCTTCACAATGCCTTCCAAGGACAAATCTGTCATCTGTGTAATTTACCTTAGCCAAATAGCATCCCAGCAAACACAAAACGTTTTCGACATCATTCGCAAAAGGTTATAAAAGGTTGTCAGAAAACGTTTAAATGTCGGGTTATATAAAGGGTATATTAAGAGTATAAAACGTTTTCATAACCTTAAAAACATTTTCTGATAATCAACTGCTCAGCAAACAAAAATGTTTTACAGAAAACGTTTAAATGTCGGGTTATGTAAAGGGTATAAAAACGTTTTAATAACATTCCAAAAACATTCTTGAAAACTTGATACAAAACATTCTAAACAGAATGTTATTATGTGATTGAAAAAATATTTTGCGAAAAATGTTTGGCCAAAATATTTTCAATAACGTTTTAAAACCGTTTATAATACCCGGCATTTAAATGTTATTAAAAGGTTTTTCAAAAAACATTTTAAGAACATTTCTGTTTTTGCTGGGTTCAAATATTTTAACATAATGTTATTTAAGTATTGACACAATATTTGGCAAAAATAGTATTTTTTTTTTAAAATATTATTGTAGTGTGTTTTCATACAAAACGTTTTAAAACGTTATCATGACCTTTATATAACCCGACATTTTAATGTTATTAAAACGTTTTACCTAAACCAAAAGCCAAAATATAACTTATTTAAAACGTTTTTAAAACGTTTTTGTGTTTGCTGGGATCTGACTGCAAAATTGACCTGCCATGCATGATCTACTTTCCAAATCAAAACAACAAGGTTGCCCCAGAGTGCTAAAACATCAAGGGCCATCTAGTTTGCCCCGCAGGGCTAACAGAAACAATAGCGATCAAGCTTAATCTATAAATTAACCCACGATAGAGGGCAGGACCTGAAGAATGAGGGAAATGAAGGTGTAAAACTAACAAAAAACATCAAAGCCACAAGCCCGGTAGGGCAGAGGACGGAAACTCTCATAGTGACGACTTACAACTAATCGAGTTCTAATATAATAATGGCCCCGCATGGCAATAAGCAAAATCATGCGTAATCTTAACGTAACGTTGACCAACAGAAGGTGTCAATATAGTCATCCTACTGTAAACTGACTATATACAGCTGTTTAGTTAGGAGACCAGGTTGATATGGCAGAAAAGTGATTCCAACCTTACTTTCATAATCTACTCTGGAAACTGAATAATGTTTCTTCTATTATCTTCTCTAATTTACATTGACCACGTACTGTCCTGTGCTCGTCTAAACACGGCCCAATTTATGACGACCTAAGTGACACTATTGGAGGTGAGCCAATCTAGCAAGACATGCGCAGTTGTCGATAGGATGTTGGACTTCATATAAACGATTATCTATATATTTCTCCTGTGATAGTTATTATAAAGTCGCCTCTTTTTTGACTAATTGTATCCACTAGATTTGACTTACAATTACCACCTCCATAAGGTCATAAGGTCATAAGCTATGACAAATATATTATCGTCAACGTCGAAATATGGTCTCATCTAGTATGCATATAATATTCCTTCGGGTGGGGCCCTTTTACTATTTTGATTCGATGTTATAAGCTATATTAAAAAACCTCCTTACAGACCCTTGATATCCCAAGATTTATACTAGAATAACGAATCTTTTTTGACGCTAAGTTTGAATATAAATTACTAGATACACAATAATATTGTTAGCTTTAAAAAACGGAAAAGTGTCTCTTACATATAGATTTTAAACTTGAAGTTTAGAAGTGACAGGTCACTGGCAGGAGAGTGAGAAGCGTTCTATACGCAGTAACGAATTTATCATGGCTCATGACAGCTACACAAATAGAATGGCAACATTAGCTGGCAAGTGCTATAGGAAAGGGCGCCAACCTTAGGAGGCTTATGTGCAGCAATCAAATATTTTGAAAAACAAAATGTGGTGTTTTTTTGGTTGTGTTATCATTCTGTGCTGTATTGCGTTACTGTGACAACACAGTAGCACATTTCTATTTTTTTTTCAAAAGTTGCCACGGTGTTGTCTTTATTTAATTTGGGCGAATCGTCATGTACATAGTTGATCAGTTGTAAACACTATGGACCACAATAGCCTCATCCCAATGGCATAGTCCAATAACCTCAATTACATAATCATAGTGCAAAATTTGACCTCAAGTTGCAGAGTATGAGTTTTTGTACCCAAATCTTCAAAGGTCATTTAATGAATGTTCAAATGTATTGGGGGTTAAGAACTGTGCCCTGATAGATGAGCATGTTGTGGCTCCTAGTGAAAGTGTGTACTAAGTTCAGAGTTGTTTTAGAACTAAACTGACACAAGGAGGTGTCTGTAATTTGATTTTAATCTATTTGCATTCATTCAACGTCACTTATTTGCATTCATTCAACGTCACTTATTTGCATTTATTCAACGTCACTTATTACGCATTGATTCAATCGCAGTTTCAGATTGATCTGGCTTTAAATTAAAGCGAGTTACCTTACATTCTATTAAACGTAAATAATGGTTTTAACAACATGTCCCAACATATATAGTACACTCAACACCTCAGCAGTACGTTGCTATAGTTGCTAGATACCATCAGCATAGCCGTGGCGACTGTTTGCTCAAATACATATATTTGTCGATCACGAGTTGGCGCTTGGGGCTTCTTGCGAAATTCGTAAACTGAATCACTTACTGTACAAGTTATTCTTCTCATTCCTAAATTCCGTAAGGAAAATAATATGTATGTTCTACGAAGTTCTCAATCTTGTACCTTAAGATTTTGGCCCTGTGGGCTTCTTGCGAAATTCGTAGCCCGAATCACTTATATTGCAAGTTATTCTTCTCATTCCTAAATTCCGTAAGAAAAATGATATTTATGTTCTACGACGTTCTCAATGTTGTACCTTGAGCAACAAATAAAATATCTGTTTATATTGTATGGTAAATAATCCTTTCGATGTAGCAAGGCGGGCATATACGGCAATTGTTATTGCTATCTACGATGTCAAAGATGCAATCAATGTCAGCTTGGGGGCTAGACAACGAGAGAGTATAATTCTTCTAAACCGTGAATTTGTTTGCTTTATGCTAGACGATTCAAGTGAAATAAAACTTGTGTGATCACTACATGGTATTCGATTTATTGAACGCTCGTCAACCGATAAGATCCACCGTAACAAGACCAGAAATATAATGCTTAAACCAATACGACGTAAGGAATAAATTTCCTAACCGATTGCTGCAATCCTAATCAAGTGAACTCCATTCGCAGCATTGAAAATTATCAATAATTGAAGTGCAAACTATCCTTCAGTCCCGGCCTTCAGTCTGTCATTTTGATATCGTAAATATCGCAGCCGGCGGCCAAATCTCACTGAATATGAAAAACATTGGACGCTTTGAAGCTATGCTCAGTGCTTGGTTGTTTGTTTTCAAACCGGTAGTTTTGTAGTTTCCTCTATAGAGTGTATGCAATAAAGCAACCGGAACGGTATAACAATTGAAATGGCAGCCATGTTGGAGGACAGGTCTCTAGATCGATTCCACAACCATTCATACCTTTAACCTGTTTTATTGTATCATCATGCGAATTGCCCCGTGTTACCTTATGGAGGACAGAATTTTATATAAATGAGGATGATTCTGTCATGAGCGACGCAATATTGAATACACAATAATCAAACTCAACATTAGACGGGAAGACCCGTGCATGCTGCTTTGCAGGCTACCAACAATGTCCACAATGTATGTCGTGATTACTTTATTAAAATGGACTCCGATAATTAAGAAATAATAATTCTTTATTTATCTATTTATTTACATTACTTTATTTTGAACGATCAATGATTTAGTCCATTAGACCTGGAACCTGTAAGAGGCATTTATGTCACGATTTTAACGCCCTTAACTTAGTACTGCAAAACAAGAAACGTTTGTATTGTTGACATTTATAACAAAACACATATATAAGAAGCCATCTTTGCTAGCAAGTCGATACTGAAACTACACTATAGAACAAGTGAAAATATTTTCATTTCTTGGATTACCAACGTGATGTAATGTGCGACTGCGCAGAAAACAACATAATTAGATACTTCTTGATTTTGTTTTTATTCTGTTCGTTTCTTCTCTACTCATCTAAAAAGACAACGTAAATGATGATTGATTTGCCACGTCATATAAGGATTTTTTCCAGGCGGCATAGGACACGCGACACGTGACGTTCGAGGCTGGCGAAAATACAAGGCTGATAGCCCCATTCAAAATACACGGTTAGCAGTTATAAATTGAAAAATAACATACTTGCAGTGCGGTACATTGTCGTACCCCAACGGTTTTAGAGTAAGATAATTTTGCTTTGACACCACATAACAAATGTAGAATTGTTTGTGAAGATTTCATGATTACGTGCTAATCCAATGGCGACGTCGAAAATGGCGATATCACATCCACCACCGCCTGGATTCTTTCAATCCCAATAACAGGAAAATGCAAATGGCTCAATAAAGTAAGACACGAACCTCCATATGTTTGTGATATGTTCTGGTACATTCCAGAATAAAATCAAACCTCTTCAGTTCACCGGATCTAACTTTCCAACGATGTGCCTATAATCAATGGCACTATCAGATTGCACAGCGAACAGCTGCATGTGCAGGTTTTAGGATGCCTCGTCTGGCTCACTGCATAATATACGGCTTTTAAACTAAACTTATTTTTTTGTATGCACCAGTGCCATTCATCCCAGTCAGGTTTGCAACATTGTGTTCAAATTTTGCCCTGATTTTTTATCCTTGCCAGAAAGCTTTTGTGATAAATTGTCTGTCGTCATTAAGGCATAAATTGATTATCTAGAATTGTCTTAGATTTCCATACTCCTCTAATATTGGTCGCATGTATTTGTGACAATTAGCTTCATGCATGTATCGTATAGAAAGAAGATCACGTGGTAGACTCATGTATAAAGCAATAGTGTATGAATGTATGGTGGTATGCGCGAGCATCATATTTTGTTCAGGGTCCGTGGTTTTAAAACTCCCGCCTCATCACAATATATGAACAGTATAGTGGTTGTATGCAGTTCGCTCAAGCTCGATATACCAGTCTCTTGTTGATAAACATTGAGGTCAACTCATCAATTGAAAATCACCTTGTCGATGTGCTGTTGTGCTGTTAGTTCAAAGACAATATTGCTCAAAGACATTATTGTTCAAGGTTGCGGCGCAGTCTAACAAAGTCTTGAATCTTGAGTCTTGAGTGAAATACTGCCCAACACTCCAGTATGGAGACAAACGGTCAGGATGTGTGATCTGCCGCTCTGCGCTGTGGTTTTATTAATTCATGCTAGTCTTGGTTGCTTTATAGATGCTTGGTTACTGTAGTTTTGAAGGTTTCTGGTTTTGTAATGCTGATTAAGTGTGGCGGAAGAGAGTTCCAATCACGGATTGTTTTTGGCACAAATGAGTTTTTATAGCAATCTTTATTTGTTGATATCGTTGAATAAGCTTCAGGATGATGATGCCGCGACTGGCGCTGGACAGGCTGTAGAAGGTTTCCGATGGGCAGGGACAGGTCACCTAGTCTTGCTTGTTGAAAAACGCAAAGTCTTCTAGTTTCCTGCTGGTGCTGAGTGGTTCTAGTCCAAGGTCTTTGACCATCTGGGTCGCACAACCGGGGAATTTAGATTTGTAATCATTGAGAATAAATCGTGCTGCTCTTTTTTGCACTCTCTCCAGACGGACGAGGAATATTCAACTTGTGGCCGGACTAGTGATATGTACGCTGTAAGTTTAGTGGATTGGTTACATGAGTAAAGATTTCGTTTGACACGAGGAGGTGTCTGTAATTTGATTTCAATCTATTTGCATTCATTCAATGCCACTTATTACGCATTGATTCAATCGAAGTTTCAGATGGATCTGGCTTTAAATTGAAGCAAGTTGCCTTAGATTCTATTAAAGGTAAATAATGGTTTTAACAACATGTCCCAACATATATCGGACACTCAGCAGTACGTTGCTATACTTGCTAGAATATATACCATCAGCATAGCCGTAACGACTGTTTGCTCAAATACATATATTTGTCGATCACGAGTTGGCGCTTGGGGCTTCTTGCGAAATTCGTAGCCCGAATCACTTACTGTAAAAGTTATTCTTCTCATTCCTAAATTCCGTAAGGAAAATAATATGTATCTACGAAGTTCTCAATGTTGTACCTTAAGGTTATTAATTATTTTAAACTGTTGTGATTTGGTAGTTCACAGCATCTTACGAATGGTAGTGAGCTTTGGCAAAAACTGCGTTGCTCAATTCACAGCGAGTGTGTAGAAGAATTAAAATATCACAGATATACTTTTATAGGTGCTGCGATTCTTGAGTTACGTTGTAAAGAGGGCTGAAACAACAACACTTTTGTAAAACGTACATAACTAATTAACAGCAATAAATTAAGCAAGTTTGCAAAGTATACGATTTGTAGAATGAACTTTTGCAAAACATCAAGGTGTTAATTTTCAATAAAATATTGACCTAGATAATGAAAATCGATTTTTAGGTTGCTTCGACCAACAATACCTCGTCTACCCTTAAGAGTTGGCCCTTTGGGCTTCTTGCGAAATTCGTAGCCCGAATCACTTACTATGCAAGTTATTCTTCTCATTCCTAAATTCCGTAAGAAAAATTATATTTATGTTCTACGACGTTCTCAATGTTGTACCTTGAGCAACAAATAAAATTTCTGTTTATATTGTATGGTAAATAATCCTTTCGATGTAGCAAGGCGGGCATTTACGTCAATTGTTATTGCTATATAAGATGTCAAAGATGTAATCAATGTCAGCTTGGGGGCTAGACAACGAGAGAGTATAATTCTTCTAAACCGTGAATTTGTTTGCTTTATGCCAGACGATTCAAGTGCAATAAAACTTGGGTGATCACTACATGGTATTCGATTTATTGAACGCTTGTCTACCGATCAGATTCAATAGTGTTTTCAAGCCGGTAGTTTTGTAGTTTCCGTAATAGAGTGTATGCAATAAACCAACCGGAAAGCTATAACAATTGAAATGGCAGCCATGTTGGAGGACAGTTCTAAGATAGCTTAAGATGATAGAGGGACAGGTCTCTAGATCGATTCCACAACCATTCATACCTTTAACCTGTTTTATTGTATCATCATGCGAATTGCCCCGTGTTACCTTATGGAGGACAGAATTTTATTTAAATGAGGATGATTCTGTCATGAGCGACATAATATTGAATACACGCTATAATCAAACTCAACATTAGACGCTATCATTGATTTGCATGTACAGCCCTCTTCCCTAGTAAAAGTGGCACAATTGTGATTTTACCCTTTCGTTGTTAAGTAAGCATATGTCGAGATTAAAACAAGCAAATTGAACAGAACAAACGGCATTTAAGAGCTGAGACTACGCCCTTGATGTTGATGTGAGCAATATGTCACAACGGTATTTTCTAATTGCCAAAGAGGGCGCTTTTCACTTGCACAATTTTTTTGAGACAGGCTGTATATAAGAAGCCATCTTTGCCAGCAAGTCGATACTGAAACTACACTATAGAACAAGTGAAAATATTTTCATTTCTTGGATTACCAACGTGATGAAATGTGCGACTGCGCAGAAAACAACATAATTAGATACTTCTTGATTTTGTTTTTATTCTCTTTCTTCTCTACTCATTTATCTAAAAAAGACAACGTAAATGATGATTGATTTGCCACGTCATATAAAGATACTTTCAATCCCAATAACAAGAAAATGCAAATGGCTCAATAAAGTAAGACACGAACCTCCATATGTTTGTGATATGTTCTGGTACATTCCAGAATAAAATCAAACCTCTTCAGTTCACCGGATCTAACTTTCCAACGATGTGCCCATAATCAATGGCACTATCAGATTGCACAGCGAACAGCTGCATGTGCAGGTTTTAGGGTGCCTCGTCTGGCTCACTGCATAATATACGGCTTTTAAACTAAACTTATTTTTTTGTATGCACCAGTACCATTCATCCCAGTCAGGTTTGCAACATTGGTGTTCAAATATTGCCCTGATTTTTTATCCTTGCCAGAAAGCTTTTGTGATAAATTGTCTGTCGTCATTAAGGCATAAATTGTTTTTCTAGAATTGTCTTAGATTTCTATACTCCTCTTATATTGGTCGCATGTATTTGTGACAATTAGCTTCATGCATGTATCGTATAGAAAGAAGATCACGTGGTAGACTCATGTATAAAGCAATAGTGTATGAATGTATGGTGGTATGCGCGAGCATCATATTTTGTTCAGGGTCCGTGGTTTTAAAACTCCCGCCTCATCACAATATATGATCCTGTGTTATATACTGGGGTACCCAAAAAGGTGGTTTTGTTACATTTTGATGTGCAGCTTGGATTTCAAAACAGTGTCGTATTCCTTCACTTAGAAGATTCAATTAGGTCTTAAATTGAGGCTAATTTATTCTATATTACTCATGTTTTTATCCTGTTTTAAAATAATTTTTAATTATTTAAAAATTATTTTCTTATGACGTTTGGCGTGAAATGTGCCAAGGGTGGTTGAGGATTAGGAGGAGAAGGATTAGGAGGAGGGATTTGTATCGTAAATTTGATCTAAAACCCCCATTAAAAATTTGAATCTAGTACAAAAATGTCTATGTGTTCCGTGTAGATATGGGTGAATGGGGTCCTTCATTTATAGTCAGAGGAATATATCGTGCAGGTTTAGAAATGTGATTCGTGTTATTTGGTATCTTACATTGAAAAGAATCACTCAAAATTTACTTTGATGTGCTGTTGATCTATTATGATTTTACTTAATCAAAGAAATATCGCGTGGCTTTAGAAATGAGATTCACGGTGTTTTGAGACGTCCCTTAATAGTTGGTATATCTGGTGAAAATGTAACCCCTTTTATACCTCTATTATCTAAAAGTCCACAAATTTAACACGTGTTATTCCCTCCTCATATATGCAAATCTAGTAACGTCACTGCCTAAATTTACATCCATTACATCATTTTAATTCCTTTTCTAAGAAAGTATTGAAAACACCTGCCACACACACGTTAATAATATTAAACTAATGTGTTTTATACGGCAACAAATTCATGGGTTCTTGACTGATTGACTCATCTATTCGGACATCAATACACGTGAAATCTGAAGCTAACTAAACTTAAAAAACTGAATTTTAATGAAAACAAACAATATTGATGGCATTTGTAGAATTGGTTTATTTACAATCAAATCACTCCTTGATATTTCTATAGAAGGGATAAGGTATCATGCTGCATAAAAAATATACAAGTGTCTTTATAAGGAATAATTTTTTACATAATACTTGGTGGGTCATTTTTGTAACAAGGCGGTATAATGAACATATTGCATGAGAAGAAACTTAATTTTATTACTTTAAATTGAAGTAACAGAACCAATATGGCCTTCAGTTGCCGATCTTGTCGATCATCGGGATTTCAAAATCTTCTTTTCGATATGCAAATATCAAACAATGTTATGTTTAGTGTTCTTTTAATAATATATCGGTATTCATTTAAATTCCAATATTTGTCCCGAAAGTGTGTGATAAATGCGTGAATCGAAATTCAAGAGAGCTGTCAATTATTTTCTTTCAAAACCTGTCAAGCATTTGACGATTTCAATTAAACCGCATTGCTTGTAGTGACAGTATTCGATGCTTTGATTTTTAACATTTTCCTTGCTCCTATACTCAGTGGAACTTTGATGTTTGATGATGAACGTATTCATTGATAATATGCAGATGGTGGCATCCACTTGTACGTAAGATGATGCCAAGAGATTATTGCGAACACTATAATGTCATGCTTTGCAATTACTGTAATCTTCAGACCTTTTTCTAAATATCCCATCATGCACTATTCCAAGGATTCGCGTGGTTTTACCTACTCACACGAGTTTCAACGAGATTTCAAATCCGACAATAAAATGTCAACGCTGAAATACCATTGCATTTGTACGTTGTGGTATTTTTTATGACAAGGATGTATTTGTTTACTGCATGTGGGCAACATTTAGCTTGACGCAACGTTCCCGGAACCACCGCTAGGTGGCAGCACACGACGAAAGCTTTGATGGAACACCTTAATTACTTTCATATGGAAAAACCAGGTAATGCTCTGAGATGCCCGAGATATCTATGAAAAGTGTTGGAAACGCTGATAAATATACGAAACAGCATAGATCTGGGCCAAAAAAGTGCATTTAATCGACAGGTCTAATAGACCCGTGACGTTTGCGTGACGTCACGGGTCTATACATGTACACTTCATCTGGCCAGACGCCACCAACGGCATCTATCTCTAGTTCCGAAAAACTCTGGGTTTGTTACATAACATTGTAGTGTTGTTCGTTATTAAACCAAACTTACAGGTCTTTTGTTATATCGCCATCCGGCAACTATATTTGCATCGAGCTCCTTCCGTGATAAACAATTAAATCAGCGTTTCTGATAGTTTAGTGCTTGGTGCAACTGATTATTTAGTTGTAAACGCATAATTTTATTTAAAATGTCACTGTCGTATGCTGAACCGTCTTAACCTAAACTTTCAACATACTTGACTGTTTCAAGAGGCTTATGATATTAGTCAGGCGTGTGGTAGTTATAGTGCTTAGTAAGATTATGTTAGTAAGAGTTTTGAATGTGCTCCTTGTTCCAGAAAGGAAAAAGCAATTATACGGCCTTATAGCTAGACAAATAGCTCATAGTATTATAGTCCGGTATCTACCAGGCTTTAATGTGCATCCCCCCCAGGACTCTACCAAACCAACTTTTTTAGCTTCCTTTTATGGTCCTATAACACATTCAAGATGTTAACAAAAAATATTTCCTGGCACTCCGGCCATATTCAAGGTTAAAGGTCAACACAGGGGTCAAATTTGGCCCCTGTGTGGTCAAAAAAACTGACCACCGCTCAAAATTTGACCTTTTTGCTTATAACTCAAGAACGGTAAGTCGCAGGTAGGTCAAACTATACTTTTTCTGAATCTTTGCAATGAGAGGAATAATTTGGTGTGCTTGTTAACCAGATTTGAGCAACTTTGAAATTTGACCCCTGTGTTGAACTTTAACCTTGAATATGGCCGGAGTGCCGGGAAATATTTTTTGTTAACATCTTGAATGTGTTATAGGACCATAAAAGGAAGCTAAAAAAGTTGGTTTGGTAGAGTCCTGGGGGGGATGCACATTAAAGCCTGGTAGATACCCGACTATTACACGGAAGAATTGACTTACGATTAGAAGCTACAAACGTCAAATGATTATTATTTTCATCATTTCAAACATACATAAGATTTATTATTATACACAAAAGAGTATAAATTATCATCGGATCTATTTGTTTAATAATGCGTGGGCAACTGTTAGCTGAGGTTTATTACGTATTTGGTAACAATTACAGTGCAATTCTTCGCGAAACCCAAATTACACTTTATAATGCTGCACACAATCTTTGCTCAGCGATGAATCTATTAAGTTGGTGACAGTCATCGACGTTTCCTCATTTGTGCGTCCTTTTTGTGTATCGCCATCCGACAACTATAATTGCATCCAGATCCTTCCGTGGTAAACAATTAATTCGTGGTGTAGTTGAGTGCATGGAGCATTAGTTGCGAAGGCATTCTTTATTTCAAATGTCACTGTCTTATTCTAAACTGAAGGAATTGACAATTCAATTGTGTAAGGGGCTGTGCAATAAATTATGAGGCCCGGGGGGTAATATTTCCAAATGGCTCGCCAAAAATCGCTTGCCCCCTCTCAGCCTGCCAAAATCGATTCCCCCCTCTCTCGGCCCGCCAAAATTATTTGCCCCCCCTTGCACATGCCAAATTTTTGGGATCCCAATTTCCAAACCTAAAATGGTCTATATACATGTTGCGAGCGCAGAGAGAAGGAAAATTTGCATATTTAAGCCTTTTTAGTGTGTTTTATTTTAAAAGGCGTCCCATGAATGTGTGCCAAAATCGCTTCCCCCCCTTGGCTTGCCAAAATTACCCCCCCTTCGGCTCGCCAAAATTACTTTAAATGTAAAAATAAAAAAATAAATGTAGATATTTATATAGCGCTTTATGCCGTAAACAGCCTCAAAGCGCTTTACATTTATTCCGACGTCATTAGAATATGTCGGAACCACGTTTGCAGCCTACAAGTAGCGCAGGGTCCATCAGTACAACGACTGTGACTACCCCTAACAGCTTCCCATTGCACCTGGGTGGGGTGAGGCAAGCGAGGCAAAGCGCCTTGCCTAAGGGCGCAACACGGTGGTAGGACGGGGAATCGAACCAACGCACGTCGAGCAATCTCTCGGATTATGAGTCCAAGGCCGTAACCACTGAGCCACCGCCCCCCCAATTTGACCCTCCTCCAGGGCTCATAATTATTGCACAGCCCCTAACGATTAAACGTGGCCGTTGCAATAGTCTATCGCTCTGATGTCTTAAACGTTTAACATGATTGACTCCTTTAAGAGACTAATATCATATTGGTCAGGCACATGGGTGCTAGGTATAGTGCTTAGTAAGATTATGTTACAGTTGTGAATGTGATCCATGTTACAGAAAGGAAAAGGCAATCCTTTGGCTTAGCATGAACGTAAATAATTCGTGAACTAATTTGAACGCTATGCTAGACATATGGCTCACTTGATCAAATTATGGCAGAATTGACTTGCAAAAGTCAAAGGGTTATTATTTACATCATTTCAAACATATGTTAGGGTTTTGATATCCACAAAACAGTATAAGCTATTATAATAATGAGATGCATGTCCTAAATTCATTAAACCGCCTGCTTTGCCGCATAGGAAAAACAATTTCTTTTTCGGTTTAAAATATGACCAGTTGGCTAGTTTTTACAGGTAAGTATGCTAATTGTGGTGATTGTTGTGTGATCCTATAGGAGCATACATTGGGATTGTCGTAGATACGACCTTGTTCGCAAGCTACACTTCTTATTAGGTATATTTATGTTCTACAATTTTCCTGGTGCGTCAACTGTGATTAAATCTAGACACCATTTTATTTTGAACCTGAACGGATACCTAATTTAATGAGAAATTCGCGAAAAAACGGAGGTCCAGCAAACTGGTTTTAAATGCGCACAATGTACATGTTGTAGCACAAATACACCTATAAAAGCAATATTTTGGCATCTTGCACTTGTATGAATTAAAATTACTTTCCCAGCAGAACTGCTGATACATCTCAAATTTACTTCGCCATCAGGAACATACATTACTGGCATTGATGATTTTTAATACATAAAAGTGAAAACCCACTTGTCAATCTAAAACACTGCTTAAAGTGATCAATATTCTGAAAACCGAATATAGCAATCAAGTGTCAGTTTTGTTTTTCTCCTATTCTCTTGTATGATTTACATTAACCACTGTCCTGGTGAGCCATCAAGATCTATCAAGATATGCGCGGTTATCAGTGGGACCTTGCCAAAGGCCATCATTTGTGTTGAGATGAAGATTGTAGACTTGATATCAACAATCTATTTATTTCTCCTGTGATAGGTATTTCAAAGTCGTCTCATTTTTACTAATTGTATCCATTAGAATTGAATTACAATTGCCATCTCCATAATGTCATACGGTAAGCTGTGACAAATTGTTTTTTGTTTTTTCAACATTGAGATATAATATACTTCAGGTGAGGCCCATCCTTTCTATTTTAATTCGGTGTTATTGTAAGCTACATTTGCATTAAAACAGGTCCCCCACTGTAAAAAAACGGACCAGCCAAATTTGCACGCTACAGAGCCTGAAACTAAAATCCCGCTAATCACACGTATGGGAGCTGCCATAGGGTGCTAACGGCAACGCGGGGGTAGCCGGGGTGCTAACGAACGCGTCGCCAGCACAAGCGTCCTACGCGATCAATATCGCGTATAGGGCGCATTCAAGTGCGCCGTACGCGAACGGTAGTTCCTGATACGCGATGACAGGGTCAATGGCCGCTTCCACGCAGTAACATACTCCTGAACTCACTGTCAGGGTCCTGATTAAAATTGACCTCTTTATAGAGCCTTGATAATCCCAAGGGCGAATACAGGCTAATAGAGTACTTGAATAACGAATTATAGACATGCAAGAGTATCTTGATCGGTTGTTACCTTTAGAAACGGAAAAGTGTCTCTCACATACAGATTTTAAACGTGAAGTTTAGACGTAACAGGTCACTCGCATCAAAGTTAGAAGCGTTCTATGCAGTAAACGAATTTCACATAGATCATGACAGCTGCACAATAGAATGCGGACATTGGCAAATGCTATAGGAAAAGGTGTCAACCTTATGACGCTTACATGCAGAAATCAGATAACAGTCTGTGCTGTTACTGTGACAACACAGTAGCACATTTCTTTTAAAAACCTCTTTGTGCTTCTTGCGAAATACCTATCGTGAATCCGTTACTTCCATTGTACAAGTTATTCTTCTCTTTCCTAAATTCTGTAAGGGAATACATTTTATGTTCTACGACGTTGTCAATGTTGTACCTTAAGCAACAAATAAAATATCTCTGTTAATATAGTATGGTAAATATCGTACCCTTTCCATTGTAGCAAGGCGAGCATATACGGCAATTGTCGTTGTTATCTACAATGTCAAAGAAGCAATCAATGTCAGCTTGGGGGGGGCTAGACAACGGGAGAGTATAATTCTTCTAAACCGTGGATTGCATTAAATCGATTCAGGTGAAACAAAACTTGGGCGAACACCACTTGGCGTTCAAGTATTGATGGCTCGTCTTTAGGGGTCGTCTACCGATCAAATTTTACGTAACAAAACAAGGAATGCTTAAACCATTAATGCCAGATTTTAAGTATAAACGTGAGGAATAAAATGCCTAACCGTATTCCTACAATCTATAATGAACTCAATTCGCCGGGTAGAATAAAATCAACAATTTAAATAAAAAAATATCCTTCAGTCTGTCATTTTGATATTGGAAATATCGTAGCCTGCGGCCAACTCATTTACACGTAGAAAATGATGATAAATTTCAGTGAATATGAAACACACTATAACAATTTGTAAGCTATGGCCAGTGCTAAGAATCAAACTCAACATCAGTCGGTACTGCAATCTATTGGATGCTGGTCGTAGTCAACCAAAAAAACCACAATGTAAGTCATAATAAATTTGTTAAATTGGGCTTTTTTCGATAGTTTTGTTCGTTTATTTATTTATTTATTTTTATTTATTTATTTATTTATTTATTTATTTATTTATTTATTTATTTATTTATTTATTTATTTATTTATTTATTTATTTATTTATTTATTTATTTATTTATTTATTTATTTATTTATTTTATTTTATTTTGAACGATCATTAGACCTAAGATTCTGATCTAATTCTGACCTGTACACAGTGAATCCCACCACCACCGCTGATTCTCTCATTCGTGTTTATCTGCGCTCATCTCACAAAATCCTGTGACGCAATGCTTCAAATGCATTTTAGGTGATTTATATCACATCGATATAGCACGTATAAAATCGTGTGATGCATAAAATGTAGGTTCATCGTTACGATAAATGTATGAACTATGAGAATTTACTCGACCAGATTCGTTAGAAATATGTGTGATGTACTACCAGAATAAGATAAGTCTGGCGCATTATATTCAATAGCACACAGTCCACATTACATGCATGGGTCAGAGAAACTGCACTGAGCATCATGTCTAGGAAAAGTAATGTGCTTTCGCCAAGGGTTGAACCATCTCAACAGCTTTTGACATGTTACAAGAGGCATGAGTCCACCAGGTGATCCTTTCTATAAGATAAATGCATAAAGCCATATGATATTTTTAAATATCGTATGTCTTTATGCATAACAATATTACTTCTGAACTGTCGACATTTATTACAAAACACAGATAAGGTATCATCACATTTGACAGCAATTCGATTGTGAAACCATAATATTGAACACATGATAATATTTTCATTTCTTGAATTACAAACGTGATATAATGTGCGACTGCGCAGAAAACAACATTAGTTTCTTTTCTACCATTAATGATTGATTTGCTACGATACGTAATGATTCTGTCACTTCAAATAATGGTAAAAGGCAAATAGCTCATTAATGTAAGACACGAACCTCCCCAAGTTTGTGATTATGTTCCAGGACAAAATATTACAGGACAAAATCAAACCGCTTTAATTCACCAGGGCACATTTCTAACCATGTGCCCTTAAAATCAGTGATATACTATCAGATTGCACAGCGAACAGCTGCATACAGGCTCATTGCAATGTCTACGGCTTTATAAGCTTAACTCATTTTTTGTATGCCCCAGACTACCAGTCATCCCTAGTCCATACAGGACCAACGCAATATTTAGCACTAATAATCAACGCCGTCAGGCGTTGGTCCTTATAGATTGGTGCTATACCCCCAGCAGCGCAATCGAATTACCATAAGCAGTGACCTGAACCAACCCAGTTAATGACAACGTAATAACTCCAAATATGGTTGGTAACCCCGCCCATCATTTAACCGCATCTGTTATGTAACTGGGACGAGTACGCTAGTCATCTCAATCGATTGATTTTGAGATTGCATGGATCAAAACACTTCACACTTTTAAAGTAGCTTGGTTTACCAGTGTAGGCCTACATCGTGATATCATATTGATTTATTTTGTAAAATCAGTGTCATTATATTAGTCTGGTTCTATTTTGGAAATGTGCTTATATAAGCATCAAGCGGCAAGTTAGAACTCCGTGACCCTCAAAAAAGACCCAAAAGACCCTCAAACACCCTACATACTCATAGTCATATAGGAGGCAAAAATTAAACGTGCTCCAAATTCACTAAAAACATGTCAAATTATTTGTCTGGGTCTAAGGATCACAGTGTAACATATTTGCACGTAGGACACATAGTTACCAAGTTTTGAGGCTCGACAGGTCCAAGGTCAATTTGCATGCTAGGGGTGAAAAATTAAAAGTTACTCCGATTTTCGAAAAATGGTTGCAAACTGACATTCTTCAAGTTCAAGGGATTCTTAGATTAATCACTCAATCGTTGGTTCATTCAACCAACCAATAAAGTATTCAACAAACAATCAAGAAAACAACCAGAATTATTTAATGAATTGATTGATTAATCATTTAATTGATATGGTCATCCTATCAATCAATATAATTATATAATAATATAAATAGAATCACAATAACTTATTAGATTGATATGAATTAATAGTCAGTCAAGTATTAAACTACTCAACAAGCATCAATTGATAATCATTCGTTTGATCAATCGATCAATTATGATTATTAACAAATTACATTGTAGTCTCGTAATTATTGTACCGTATCTTGGTGTTAAAATATCAATCAATTAAGTAATCGAGTCAAGCAACCACCCAATTTATAATCAGTCTCTCAATTGGTAGGTCTTCATGTCTTACACTAGGATCCACAACATGCTCATCTAATGAGGGCACAATTCTTTAACCCCAATACATTTGTATATTCGTTGAATGACCTTTGAAAATTTGGGTACAAAAACTCATACTCTGCAACTTGAGGTCAAATTTGCACTATTGAGTATTTAATTGAGGTTATTGAACTTTGTCATTGGGATGAAAATCATGGTATTACCCCCTTAAAGTAAATAAATGAGTGAAACCCAAAGTTTTTATGAAGCGTGTGTCCTCCAATTCTATATTTTTCTTAAACATGTTAAACGAATAGGCCAACTATCACAATTAATAGAGGTTGTGCATATGACGTATCATACCGTAAATATGGTGGACTCCTCAAATCCATTCAACAAAAGCATGATTGCAATCTACCGAGACAGTTCGTCTCACACACATAACAAATGCACTACGATCAAATAGGTTGATGACAATATTTGATTAAATGGACTGCACTGCCCAATGATTACGGTGAAGAACATCGGTTCAAATCCTTTGTTTGTAGCCAATCAATAATTTCAACCACAACCTCTACAAAAATAGTAACGAATCGTGGTTAACCAGGACAATATTAAATGTAGTGATGACAAAAGGAACTGATTGTGTGCTACCTACAGGTCAGTGAACTGAGGGTAAAACCGAGTATTATAATAGCATTAACACATATGCAACTGAAGAGGATTAATAATCAATTTTGTTACGCAATACTGGCGTCAATCCCAAGCTAGAAGCTAGTGTTCTGGTAGCAGGTAGGCAAGCCACACCTACTGACAGCTATTGATGATATTCAGTCGATCGGATTGGCTGAATATCATTAGTAGCTGTCAGTAGGCGTGGTTAATCAGTTTGACATTTCCCCCGACTTTCCGGGAAGGATTTGTCGAATGTAGAAGGACCCACGCCTGACGGCGTGGACTATCGTACTAAATGGAGCGTGGTCCTCCTTGAAGGACTAGTCATCCCAGGTTTGCAACATTGGTGTTCAAATCGAGAAAGGTTTTGTGTATTAAGTTAACTGTCGTCATTAAGGCATACATTATTTATCTCGTTTATTTAATTATCTTAGATTTCTTTATTCCTATTATATTGGTCGCATGCATTTGTGACAATCGGCTTTATGCATATAGAAAGGAGACCACCTGGTGGACTCATGTATAAAGCAATTAGTGTATAGCTTTTTGAAAAACACCTCGTCATTTCGGATACCCCTCCGAGACATTAAACTTGTCAAATTGTTTTGCCTGCGAAACGTCTGGTACGCTTTTCTTATTTTCCGGCTGACTGCTTTTATTTTAAATTTTCTTACAGGAAACGGCGCGGCATTATCAACCTAACATTGTACTTGCTTAAAACACCTGTTCCAATGTTTATGCAATAATAATAATAGCTTTATACGTCAACCTACCTCGAAGCTATCTGTAAAGTTCAATAATGTTAGGCTAATGTACTACAGGCTTTATAAAAAATCCTTGTTCTTCGTATATTATACGTCTGTATTTGTTTTTATTTTTGGAGTTTTGTAAATGCTGATCATTTCAGGTTGATCCAAATTTGGAAGAAACGAGCTTTTTAAAAACACCAAAAAACGGATGAAGAACAATCATTTGATTTGTGTACATAGTGATCCCAGATTTCAAATGCAGTATTTACAGGCAAATAACACAACAGGTACTGTTTTTTAACGTTTTACTGCTCCAAAGTAGATACATGCAATATATAGTGGTGCTTAATTGAGCAGATATTGCATTTTAACTTGGGAAAGCAACACTGCAGACTCTATGTTCTCACTGAGACTTAATTTTAGGAATCGGGTTATCGAGACAACGACATGATACGAAGCGCTTTTTGCCAAAACAATAAAACATTCTAATTCTGACCTCTACTATACAGCTGTATAACAAAATGATTCCAAATATGTTCACAAGAACAGGCAAAATTTTTTCTCTATATAGTTTCTCTGCCTCACAGACGATAGTGCTAAACTTTACCTTCCAACCATATTGTAAACAGACTATTTCAAACAATTTACAAAACAAGTGGTGGTAAGCGTCAATTAACTGACAAATCCTGTTTTGCAGACACATTAATGGAATGAATGGGTTGTCTGTTGCTATTAGCCTGATTTGAAGTACATTACAGACCATACCATGTATAAAGGCTTTTAACATGCATTGCTTAAATGTCACTTCATCGAAGTCCAGAAACTTAGTGAGATCTTCAACGTTTACGTGAGACATGTCATTAGGACAGTAGCCATAATGGCTCAAATTTATTCAAGACATATTTATTGCTATGTTATATGTTGCTATGGTAGTGGCTAAAGCCAATGAAATTATTCTTCTGTATTTGCAGATCACAGTCATTTTGGAAAGAGCATATTTCAGTTTTAATCCTTGCAAAGTCACTTCTGCTCATTATTTTAAGTATATTCAAATTAAGCAAAGTGGTTCGATCACATACGTTTTTATCTTAATTGAATGGCAATGACATCTGGCGATAGTGGTAACTAATATGCAATCATCTAGTTACTGAACAAAATAAGTTCATTCCGCTGAAACCAAACCTTATATGTACTTGATAAAGAACCAAACTACGGCGGGGAGATAAGGCAAGCAGAAACATCCTCTTTTTATTGGGCAAAAAGTGCAAGTCAGTGAGTGAAACGAAACACCTGTATTAAAGCTGTAACCAAAGTCCCTCAGAATTTTATGCTCGGTCTTTAATATATCGGGTTAAGGTGAACAAATTATCTCTAAAATGGATCATATGGAAAGGTTCCTATACAAAAACGACTCTCTTATAAACCATCTACGCACAGTTTCACCTCGATACACCTGAGCACACATTTTCGTCCAAGCAGAGAACAACAAGCAGTGAAATGTCTCCATCATAGTCTTTGATTACACTACACGGTTGAGTGCATAGCATCGTATGAGCTGTGGACCTTCTAGCTGGAAAATGGGCCTCTATAATTGGTTTCTGTAGAAACATCACACTTCCCCCTAAAACACTTTTCGTCACTAGGTCAACAGATAACGCAATTCAATGTTATAGCAAGGCGAATGTGGTAAATCTGTTGAAAACTACCTATCCAAGCACATTTTTTGACCAAAATGTAGGTTTTAAAAGTCAAAACCTCAAGTGTTCCTTACAACATTTGTCAAATTGTATGTCATTAAATGAAAAAGCACACTTATATTGTCCATACACTAGCGTCACTAGAATGAGCAATGGCCAATTATCTTTAAATTGCAAATCTTGTGCAAAAAGTTACTATTTTCGCCAGTTTTGTCGTACGGTTGTAAATTCAATGAACTATGACTTTGCTAAAGAGCGCTTACAAAAATGGCACACAATTACCCCAAGTTATTTGATGGTAATTTTTACCACGCAGTGCTGATTAAATTGTATCAATTTTATTTCATCTTGATTAAATGACTTTTACCACCAATAGGTGCAGTTCTGTTTGTTGTTAAAGTTTTATAATTTAGGGCAATAATATTCTATTTTACCATACTTTTCTTTCTTTATCGAACTATCTTGAGCCCCTAGAACCCATGGAGTGAGTTGTAACATAAAACTGAATCGTGTCAATTAGAAGAATTGTCTAAAGGAGCCGTCGTAAATTTGTAGAATTTGATAAGTAGACTAAAAATTATTTTAAAATGATGTCTGAAATATAGTTATTATAGTGTCTTATATAGATACCTTCTCCGTTACAACGTTTATTTTGTATTTTAGTGTTGAGAGCATGGTGCTGTTTACAAATGCACATTTATTAAATTGAGGAGATGCAGATAAACTATAAAATCATGGTTAAGTCGTACTTTCCACAAGTCAACATCCTCTCTAATAAATGATGAACGTTTTGAAAATGTCATACACTGAAAATGTCTTCGATGTGATGTTGTCTCGTTCGTCTTTGGTTAAAGTGATGTATCATTGTTTTATTATAGTCAGAAAAATATCGTGTAAATTTAGAAATGTGATCCACGTTATTTGATATCTAAACTGAAAATATCACTCTAAATTAACTTCTATGTGTGGTTGATCTATCGTGATTTTACTTAGTCAAAGGAATAACGCGTGGCTTTTGAAATGGGTTCAACGGTGTTTGAGAAATATTCGGTGAAAAAAGTAACCTTTTATACCTCTACTATATAAAAGCACACACATTAACACGCGTTTTCCATCCTACCTTCTACCAATTCCCTCCTCATTTACGTAAATCTAGTATCGTCACTGCAAATTATTATTGTATATATTTTAGTAAAACTGTGTAAACTGATAACAAGATTAAAAGTCAGGCGGATCCTGTAAAGAAGATATAATTTGATATTTTCCATTACATCATTTAATTCCTTCTTTTCGAAGTAAATATTAAGAAACACCTGCCACACACTCGGTAGACTTCTCCGTAGTCCACTTGCCCATTTTGCATACTCTTAAAAGTGCTCAGGCTTTCGTGATCAATAAACTGGTAGATTCCAAAATCAGAATTGTACAGTGTTAAAGTGAGCCATTATGTTGCATTCAATAACATAAGTATACTTTACTTTTACTGTCACTAATTATATAAACTCTTTATGACCATTTTACTATTAGTTATAATACACATCAGCATAATTTTGAGTTCCAACAGGATGCGTTCATCATGATTAATAATAACATATTTTTATTTATCAAAATTCGACTATGGCATAGTCTACAAACGTGGTAATGATCCATGTGGTTCGTTCTCACTACGAAATATTAAATATTAATCCTTTTATGTATACCAACAGGTCCACGGTTTCTCCTTATAATGTATTGACTCACCTATTCGGACATCAATACACATGAAATCTGAAGCTAACTAAACTAAGGATTTTAATAAAACAAACAATATTACTAGTACTTGTAGTACTGGTCTATTTACAATCAAAGCACTTCTTGATATTTCTGTAGAAGGGATAAGTTATGATGCAGCATAAATAATATATAAGTGTCTACTTGTTCTATGCAATATGCATTACATTCTAGTTATGGCTAAGTATGTAGTTATATAGTTTTCTAGATTTGTACGTACATCAAGTGATTATTGCTTTTGAGAAAAAGCATTCGTGAATATATTATTTTATATATTTTATTGAATTAAGTTGAATATTCTTAAACAATTGCGGGATATTTTGTTAATTTTTATTCTAAGGCTAAATGTAACGTTTTGGTAGTATTGATATTAAAATTAATTCGATGCTTTGATTTTTAACATTTTCGCTGCTCCTCTGCTCTGTAGAACTGACACTGGTGTCCAATTGTGCATAGGTTGATGCCAAACAATATGGGATTACATTTTAGTCTTTCTTTACGACCACTGCAATCTTGAAGACCTTTTTCTATATATCCCATCATGCACTATTCCAAGGGCTCGCGTACTTTTACCTACTCACAAGAGTTTCAACGCGATTTCAAATCCGACAAGAAATTATCGCCATTACTAATTATTGTAGTATTACAATTGTACGTTGTGGTATTTTTAGGAAAATGATCTGTTTGTTTGTTCCAAAGTGCAATTCTTCATTAAATCAAAATTACACAATAATGGTGGACAAATTCTCGCTCAACGATGAATTTATTTAGTTACAGTCATCGACGTTTCCCCATTTTGCAATCTGTTTGTGTACCACCATCCGACAACTATTAGTAGGGATGACCAGCACAACAGCCCACTCATTTGGACATCTTTTGTGTTTACCATGTAGCAAAGAACACACACACAATCTCAATGGGGTTGATGCATCTCACTGCACTGACCAATGGATCTGAGGTTGAGTGCACACAGAGTACATCAGTAGTATTATTTATCAAGCTGTTTGTCAGATAGGCAAAAACATGTTTTGAAATAGTCCCAATATGCACCCCTAAATATCAATCAATATATCTATAACTTGGCCAATCAGCTGATAGGAAGTCCCCCTCTGGTAAAGCCGACTTTATTTTTTCAACTACCCATACTTTTTCGTCCAGAGCTAGCTAAAGTGAGATCTACAGGCTATTTGTATAAAAGAGTGATTTTACTGTAAATTGTCTACAAATTCCAAGATATATTAGGTGAGTAAAGTTTTTGTATACTATACTATATATTTATCTAATTCCATGTGCAATTTCATAAAATTTCATTACTATTTAGGGGGTGCATATTGGATGATGTAATTTAGACCCTCTTTAATCGGATTCAGAATTATGCAGTACCATAGGCCTACAGTGCACAATGTACTCTGCAATGAACCATGGTAATATCTTAATATTTCACATGAAATTGGTTCAATATTATTATTATGATATACAAAACTTGACTCATCCAATATAACTTGGAATTTAGAGACAATTTGCAGTAAAATCCAATTTTGATGCAGATATACTGTAGCTTTCACTTCAGCTAACGGTCATTAAGAGTCACATAGTTCATAGTGTCTAACACTCCATGGGAAACTATGGATGAGTCTCATGTGTGAAAAATGTATCACCAAATTTTGACAACTTGTTATTTAAGTAAAAAAACATGTAATTAAGTTGATCTGTAGTGACAAATTTTTATGCAAGGTTTCCGAATTTTGCACTTTTTTGGACTTTATTACATGTTTTATGACTTAAATAACAAGTTGTCAAACTTTGGTGATACATTTTTTTGGTCAAATTTGTTCATAATTTTTCTTCCATGACTGCCATCTTGGATTTGAACAAAGAAATATAGAACAAAAAGGCAATTTCACAAGACCAGATCTCCGAATGCAATGATGAAAACCCGTATTTATAAATGATTTCTTCTTGTAAGTATTTGTATAAATCATGTAATCCATTTTCAAGGGTTACTGAAAAGGTGTTTTTTGAAAATAATGAATTTGATACTGGAAATTATTAAATGTTGTGCCATTTTCACTTGGTGTCCATAATCTGTCCAAACTGCCTATTCAAAACACGCATATAAAATTGGCCATAACTTCATAACCATTTATCCTATTGAGGTCATTTAAAGACTGAAATGTTCCATTTAATGAGCTCTTTAATATAAGGTATGATTCTACAATACAGGAGAAAAATTGTCATGGTCATCCCTACTATTAGCCTATATAATTAGCCTATATAATTGCATAGAGTTCGGTCAGTGGTAAACAATTAAATAGTGGTGCCTAACAATTGAGTGCGTGGAGCAACTGATCATGCTGATGAGTTAGTTATGAACGCATACTGTATTTCAAATGTCACTGTCTTATTCTGAACCGAAGAATCTGACGGTTTAATTGTAAATTGTGTAACGATTAAATGTTCCTCTTGCAATAGTCTCTGATGTTTTAACCTACACGTTCAACATACTTGTATTGTATTGTATTATATTGTATTGTTTTGTATTGTATTTCACTCACAAAATCGTGGCCAAAGGCCAAATTACATGTGGTTTACATTTTTAAAACATTAAATTTTATAATCAACATGGAATATTGCACATACATCATAAAACATCAAAACTACATAGATAATCAAATGGGGCATTATACAGGGTGTCCCAAAAAAAAGAGGCCCCTCATCGCGCCCTCTTTTTTCCTATTTTTGAAAAGTTGATTAAATATATTTTGGTATGTAAAGAAACCTTTAATCGTTAGCTTTAATAAACCAAAACAATTATTTCAATCGGCTCATAACTTTTGAAGATATGCCCTTTTGAATAAAAGTACCCGTTTTTCACTCTGTCCACGGATAGCAAACAGAGTGGTTGGGATGGCTCATGCTGTGGAGAGGCCTGCACGATCACCAAACCTCACACCACTTGATTGTTTTCCTTTGTGGCAAAATCCAAGATCTTCGCAAACGTATTATTGAATGCATTCACAAGTATCCGACGCACAAGGATGGTACGCAACGCAATTGATGCAATGAGGACTAGGGCTGAAACCTGTATTCGTCAAGGAGGCAACCAGGTAGAGGGCAATGCAACACAGTAAACTCACTTCAGAAGAACCAAAGACAAACCAAACAGCCTTTTAGGGCTACCTTTTATCCTAAAAAGAGAAATGACTTATGTTGTAAATAAAAAAGAAAAAACAAACAAGAAAATAAGAAACATAATAAAACAAAAAGACATAAATAACCAAGAAAAAATAAGTAATTGCAAGTAGAGCAAAAGAAGTCCCATTCGGCATCCATTTTACACACAAATTAATTACACTATTAACAAAATCCATTGCCCATAAACCCACAGGTAAAGCCCATTCCATAACTAAAGTTATTTTATAAAGTTATCATTGAGGAATGTTTGATATTCATGCACGGTATGCGTACTCCTTTTCAATCTTTGAAGTAGCCAAACCTTCTCCGTGGACAGAGTGAAAAACGGGTACATTTCTTTAAAAGGGCATATCTTCAAAAGTTGTGAGCCGATTGATATAATTGTTTTGGTTTATTAAAGCTAATGACTCAAGGTTTTTTTACATACCAAAATATATTTGATCAACTTTTCAGAAATAGGAGAAAAAGAGGGCGCAATGAGGGGCCTCTTTTTTGGGACACCCTGTATGTTAAAAAGCAGATTTTTGAGCTTAAAAGGGCATTTCGTGATCCACAGCCTCATCCCCCCACTTTTTCGAAAAAAAGTTGAGATTTTTGTATTTTGTAAAAATATTGTCAAATTTGAATTTCGTTCTTGTATACTAAAACGAAATTACAACACTGGTCTATGGAGCAGTGTAATACACATAATCATGCATAACTCGCAAACGCAAAATCGGAATCAACTGAAATTTTGGGAATAAGCTTTTTCGTGGATCAACTGAAAAATGTCATAAAAAGAGGATGCTAGGATCACGAAATCCTCCTTTAACTGAAAAATGATAAAATGAAAATATTGCACATTGATTTCATCCTCGAGCAGTAAAGCAACATACTTGACTGTTTCAAGAGACTTATCATATTGGCGTGCGAGAGGTAGTTACGTCGTATAGTGTTTAGCAAGATTATGTTACAGTTTGAATGTGCTCAATGTTCCAGATAGGAAAAAGCAATTTTACGGGCTTGTAGCTGGACATATGGCTCAGTTTAGCACAAGGTAGAATTGACTTATAAAAGTCAATTAAAAAGGTCAAATGATTAGTTGTGTGATATTTTTATGGTTAGCCACTCTTGACATCCCTGTCATCTTGCGCTCATAAGTTAAGTTGCTTTTAAGATACGGAATTGAAACTTAGCAAATAGTTACAAGAAAGATGAATAAATAATATCTCAAAAAATGACATTGTTTTGTTGTACCATCACAAAATGCGACACCTTGTACTATAATACTGCAACTCATGGTTTTAAAACAAAGCTTGATATATCATCAGGATTGCTACATAATATGACGGTGATACTGACCTGACGTTCATAATTTACTCTGAAAACGGCGACTACAACAAAATGTCATCTTTTTTGCAATTGCCTTATCTGAGTCACATTGACCACTGTCAAGTGTTAGTCTTAACACGGCCCAAGGTGTAAAAGACCTAAGTGACAATAAGGCGAGCCAATCTAGCAAGATATGCGCAGTTGTCGATAAGACCTTGCCAACGGCCATTATTTTCGTTTAAAAAGAAGATGAACTTGATATAGACGATTATCCATATATTTCTCATATGATAGCTATTTTAAAGTCACCTCTTTCTTGACTAATTGTATGCATTACAATTATTTGACTTACAATTGACACCGCCATGAGATGTTGAAGACTTGTAGCGTATCGCCGAGGTACAGTTTCAACTTATCACTATTTCTGTTTCTCAACACAATAATCATGGTGGACAAATTCTCGCTCAACGATTAATTTATTTAGTTACAGTCATCAACGTTCCCCATTTTGCAATCTGTTTGTGTACCACCATCCGACAACTATTATCCTATATAATTGCATAGAGTTCGTTCAGTGGTAAACAATTAAATAGTGATGTCTAACAATTGAGTGCATGGAGCAACTGATGATTTAGTTGTGAACGCATACTTCATTTCAAATGTCACTGTCTTATTCTGAACCGAAGAATCTGACGGCTTAATTGTAAATTGTGTAACGATTAAATGTTGCTCTTGCAATAGTCTCTGATGTTTTAACCTACATGTTCAACATATTTAACTGTTTCAAGAGACTTATCATATTGGCCAGGCGTGCGAGAGGTAGTTATCATGGTTATAGTGCTTAGCAAGATTATGTTACAGTTCGAATGTGCTCAATGTTCCAGAAAGGAAAAAGCAATTTTACGGGCTTGCAGTCGGACATATGGCTCAGTTTAGCACAAGGTAGAATTGACTTACAAAAGTCAGTTAAAAAGGTCAAATAATTATTATTTGCATCATATGATAGGTTGTAGCATATAAAAAAACCAGTATTTGTTACTATAATGATCACATGTCCTAATTTCAATTCAGCCGCAGTATTGCCGCAGATGTAAATAATGAACAATTGGGTAGGTTTCACTGTTAGGTTTGCTAATCGTGGTGATTGTATTAAAATTACTTTCACAGCAAAACTACTGATACACCCAAAATATTTTTCGCCACTAGGAACATACTATACTAGAACTCATGGTTTTAAAACAAAGCTTGATATATCAGAAGTGCTACATAGTATGATGGTGATACTGACCTGACGTTCATAATCTACTCTGAAAACGGCGACTATAACAAAATGTCATCTTTTTTGCAATTCCCTCGCCTGAGTCACATTGACCACTGTCAAGTGTTAGTCTACACACGGCCCCAAGGTGTAAAGACCTAAGTGACAATAAGGTGAGCCAATCTAGCAAGATATGCGCAGTTGTCGATCAGACCTTGCCAGCGGCCATTATTTTCGTTTAAAAAGAAAATTACCTTGATATCGACGATTATCCATATATTTCTCATGTGATAACTATTTTAAAGTCGTCTCTTTCTTGACTAATTGTATGCATTATATTTGACTTGCAATTGCCACCGTCATGAGCTGTTAGAGATTTATAGCGTATCGCCGGGTTACAGTTTCAACTTATCACTATTCTGTTTCTCCAAGCACCACGATCCATAGCTAATGATGCAATACAATAGCATCTGATTGCAAATCGTTGTTGGGTATCCCCAACAGCTTTTGTCAAATAGTCAAAGTCAAATAGATTGTCCTTTGTCGCCCTGGTCTCCGTTTGCCATATAAAGTGGAACATAAAGAACATTATCTTTTACATGGCTAATCCATTGTCATCCTAAGGACGTGTCCGTGGAAGCGAAGTTGAAGCTGCCTTACAAGTTTATGAAACACTGAGTGTCAGTCATATCATAGATCCGGGCGTTGCCCACATAGGCTCTTGATGTTGAGCAAAAAACGTTGAACGATATAAGAGCATTGTTAGTTACTTAGTTGGAGTTGAAAAACCTGATTTTGGTTGCGATGGAGACACGGTTGTTTGATGGCATGTAAAACTGAGTCATTTTACAGAAAAGTTGAACGATTATGGCGCTATTTATCTAAAATCTTGTTTGCACCTTTACAAGGGGTACACATTTGTAAAATGGTATTAGAACATCAGCAAATAGATTAACATATGACGAGGGAATTTTTAACATACATTTTATCATGAAATGTAAAGTATAAGTCATATTATTTGGCTAATTTAAATTTAATCTAATGTAAATAGCGCCCTCAATTTGTACACAAATGTACAGTTTATAGAATTAATATTACCACAATAAAGCAGAAAAAAGATTAATAATTTGATATAGAAACGATAATCTATGTTAAAAATTGCTGCAAAATATACTTTTTATCATTGTGATCATGGTGATAGCCTTTGGTATCATTCAGGTCAAGAATTGAACACTATAATAAAGTTTTGTTAGAAAAATTAATAAATGGTCACATCAAACAAACGTGGAGATTGGTGGACTTCTCCAAAGATGCTCAAACATCTCTCTTCAAAAAAAGCAGTCCAAGCAAGTGTTTTCCGACTGGTTAGATTGCTGGTATTAGAGGCTATCATTGATCCCAGATTTAAAGTCGGATACATGCTTGATAGGCTCCTCATACACTTGAAGTGGTGTCTGTGGCTGTGGGTGGCAGTTGACTGTCATGTACTCAGTTTTGGGTACGCTGATGATGATACCTAGATGTTCTACTATTGGAATAACATGTATTAAGTGAGACCCTTTCTTTTTACATGGTCTTCTTTGATTCGGTTGGTATAAGCTAGGTTTTAATCACCCAAATAACTCTCCTTATAGCGCTTTAATAAACCCAAGAGGTGAAATACACAGTAATATTATAGTAGCCTATACTAGAATAACGAATCTGATTCGGCACTACGTTTGCAGATACACAATGTAAGAGTATCTTGTTCAGCTGTTAGCTTTAAAAAAGGAAAGGTGTTTCTTACGTATAGATTTTAAAAGTGGGATTTAGAAGTAACAGGTCACTCGCATCAAAGTTAGAAGCGTTCTATACGCAGGAAACGAATTTCACATAGCTCATGACAGCTACACAAATAGAATTTGGACATTGGCAAATGCTATAGGAAATGGCGTCGACCTTAGGACTATGAGGCTATGTGCAGCCATCAGATATTATGAAGAACAAAATATGACTATTTTGTTGCGTTGTATCGAGTTACTCTGACAACAACATACTAGCATATTTCGTTACAAACACTGCACTAGTACTGTATTGTATTGTCTTTAGTTTTGGGGTTTTCCATCTGGCGTAGTAAAAATTACTTTTTGGTTTGCCATTACATATTAGTTGATCAGTTGTATATCTCAATTATGTAAAGTGTGTAACAAGTTATTTGTAGAACTTAATGAACGCTTAATTGACATCATGAGATGTCTGTAATTTAATTTCAATCTAATTTCATTTCATTCAATGTCACTTAATACGCAATAATTGAATCGAAGTTTCAGGTGGATTTGACTTTAAATTGAAGCGAGTTTACCTTACATGCAATGACGTGAATAATTATGCATTACGTTTTGTTACCTGGAGAGATTGGATAAGAAGAATAATAAGAAGAAATTTATTAAAAGCTCACTATTACACACAAAGCGGCCTCTAGTTGCTGAATACATAATACACATAATAATGAAAAATAATACAGCATTTATAAAAATTATAAAAATTACAATACTTATCAATATACAAAATATGAATTTACCTTAAAATTAAACAATAAAAACTATGAATAAAAAAGCAGGCCAGCTGCACATACACAACATCAAGGGCAAAAACCATAGCAAAAGACACAACCATCTCCATCCAAGGATGGAGACGCCTGTGTAAGAAGCATGCGAGACCCACCGATGTAGCACAAGTGCCAATCCGTGGGCCTCACATGCCCCTCAACATAATTAAATATAATGACACTTACAATAAAATTATTACACGCAAAGAATCATGTCTCACCTCCTTTTTCAACCAAGTTGACGGTAAAAACTCTTGCAGTGAGGGATCAACATTTAACCACAAATTGCCTCAGGCAAAACTAACATCCTGGGAACTAAATACCACACAAGGTAATTTTATGTAACTCATTGACCCATGTGTGCCATATACTGCCTCTAGCTATAATGACAGCCTGGTGATATGGTCAACTCATTGACAGATACCAACCTCAGGAGGGAATTCAATTTTTGATCAATTCTCTTCAGGTAGTGAAACGTAATGGTTCTTTCTAGTCTGTCCCAAAATACACACACCAGAAACTCTTCTATCACGTAATTGGAATTATGTCCTGAGCCAAAGGATAACCGAATTGGCAATTGCAGATACGAAAAAGACATTGCAATGTTAAATACCATTTCACCGACAACTACTTTGTATTTTTAGATTTAGAAGAAAGCTACCTGTCGTATTTATTTAGGCATATAGAATATATATTTTATATATTTTATGCATTTGTCTATTTTACTGTTGCTGCGTGGTCCGTGCAATATATTGATAGAGTGTTTAGCAATTTAATTACTTTGAAACATTATACATTTTAGACTATAATTTTCTATCACTTGGTCATCAACAAAGTGGACAAATTCATTATAACAATGTACATATATCTAAAGCAATTTTAAGATCTTTCTGGTGACAAAACAGATAATAGTGATAATGCCATTTTTTTCATTCGTTTGTTAGTTATTCAAGCGTGGGAGTTTTAACATCCCAGGGTTCAATATCATTTACCGGGTACGGTTATGAATATTGGTTAATAAATGTACCAGAGCTCTAGAAAGGTCTCGAGATAATAAACTATAAAACAAATAAAAAAAAGAGTGGAAATGAGAACAAAAAGCTGACGCATGAGGTTCCCTACCAACGAGTGAACAAGAGAAATGTCTTTGCATTAATGTGTCACCAACGGCGTAACTAATCTTTTTCATTTTGTTTTTTGCACGCAGGGGTTGCGCAGAGAGTATCACACAACCGATGGAAAATACAAGAAATTTCTTTGTGTATCATGATATCTTCCCCTGTGGTAAGTATTCCAATAAAGGCTTCATTTTTTAAACAAAACTAGTAAATCAGCACACATTGGAGTATTGTATTGAAACAAACGAGCCAAGATCTCGTTCGTACTATCAGGTTTACGTTTGCCTAGCGGGCTTATAAATCGGAAGGTTGGGGTGATTCCAAGCTCTCTAAACTAGATTGCTATGTAAGACTACATGATCATTTCCTGCTTGTAAATGTCAGCCACCCTCAGGGTGGGGGATGCTTCTATTGCGGAGGCTATAATTGGCCCCAAGCAATAAGATACTACTTAATATACAAGAATGTATTCTATTTGCTGAATAAAATGTTTACAGTGCAGTAAGATTTGTAAATATGTAGGAAAACAATAGTGCAATGTTATTAAAATTGCGCAGCAAGCTACAATGTGCTGTTCCAGAAGATTTACTAACCCCCTACATGGATTATAAACTTAAAAAGGCATCTTCATGCAGAAAGAAAATATAAAAAATATAACTCCTCAAATTCGTGTTGATCCTTTTAACCCAATTTCCACCTGGTAGGAATGGAAGGCATTTTACACATGACGTGCTTTGGTACTGTATTATTAGCTTAATGCTCACGATGAAAACACTCTAATCTGCAGCTGTGCCTTACATAGATGTGTGGTTTATATGTCTGTTTAACGAAGACTTCCACCTGTGCCTTGCTGAGTATTAGGGTAATTCAGTCACCAAATTGGCTGCGCCATCTTCAATAGCACGTTCTTTTTTCTCACTGTAAGAAGAAGATAAGATGAAAAATACAGCCTGTAACCAAAATGATTGGTACCATTTAATAGATTCAAGTGATTGTGAATAATATCATCGCATCCAAATGCTTTCTCTGGATCAATCCTCCACATAATTCATTACGTTACATGCAGATCACTCAGTTTTCACCAAACTCTTCTTAACAGCTTTGGTTTTAAAAAGAAATTTTCCTGTCCCTGTAATGACCAGCTTACTAATTTTTTTGTCATACAACCAATTGCAATACCTGACCCAGATTGAAGCAGTCACATGACCGTGTTCAGTACAGTTTTCTAAATTGATAGCCAAGTCGGAAATATTGATTTTGAGATATAGTTGAACAAAGGAAATAATTTCTTCTCTTTTCTATTGTTTTGAAAAACCCCAATATAGTAAAATGAAAAATTAAATATGTCCGACTTCAGACTGATTTTGCTTGATCACACCATATGTGCCATAGTATGGTTTGATGAGTTATTGTTCCCGCGCCTTTTTCCAGCTATAACGCTGGTAAAATAGACTAATCTGTTTAAGGGCTTTGTAGGGTAATGTGACGTTACTGTGACAAAATAAACTAAAAATAAAACTTCGCATCTTTTGCATTGGTTAGATACATGTTTACTCCTAAACCTTTGCCAATAAACAATGCCAATGATCTCGCATGTTTCTTTGACATCTTAATATCATTGTATGCGTGACAGGAGTTAATAGAATATAGTCCGTCTGTAGGTTTGTTGAAGATGGTCAATTGAACTTTGAATGTTAGACAAATCCTTTAACCTTTGTTACTCACGAGTCTGAGCTTTCGTCAATTGATTTGATCTCTTATGCATCTCCACACCTCTATTAACTTGACTCAAGTATTATATTTTTGATCTGAAGATCCAAAGAAGTAAGTTCATCATTTCAAATTGATACTCGGCACTAATCACGACGTTGCAGTAAACTCGATTTTGGTACTCCCACGCACCCTTGTATACGCAAAACGTGCGGTATAAAATCCCCTTCAAATAGTTTTCTATGTCACGTGGATAAAGGCTTCATATTGCTGATACCTTTTCCATTGTGGTCGATATCAAATTACGTATTCATATTATGGCATACGGCACGGTGGACACTTGTTCAGTGATATAAATAATTGGGTCATTATCCTATAAGCATGAAAGGAAAATTGAGATATGGATATTAGCTAAACATTCCATATTTTCCATCCTTTATGTCTATGGTCTATCACGAAGGAATTCAAATAATTTATTTGCGGTTATTTTCCTTGTTCGGCTGTTCTCGGTTCCTAAATGAAGGACAAAAATATCCAATCGAAAATTGTCCTATTGTGTCGTCAACTACAGTAAAACTTTTTACAGTGCCACTGTGAATTTGCAAAACATAACAAAAATAATGTGTCAAGAATATTTACAATTTGGCCCAGAAAGGTTGACAAACAGAAAAAGAAATACACAAAAACAGGCGTTTGCAATTCACTCACTAATGGATATTTTTCTGTTAAGAATCACTGATGGTAGGTAATAATAGGTTCTGTGGAAAATAACTGCATCCATAGATCAAAATTAACTTTAAGTATAGAAGACCTTGACCTAATCTAAAACCCGTATAGATTTATACACATTGTCCAAACCTGTAATTAAATTTGTGCATCGAAATTGGTGTGAAAAGGCACTGTGTGCATCTCAAATCTAGCGCAAAGATTGCAATCAACACTCAACCGGCGGTTTACCACCGTTCCGCCCGGTTCCGTCCGATCTCCATTGTTTAGAACAATAAAAACCAGAAGGAACCGGATAGAATCGGCGCTCAACCGCCGGTTGTGTTTTGAATTCATCTCAAACTGCATTTTATGCATGCTATATACATGCATATTATATATTTTGTTGTTTTTCAAGGCCAGGGGCACTAATTTTTTGAACTGATGGGGGTTCAAAATAAGGGTGAGAAGCCCCCCCCCCCCCCCAAAATGGGGGTTATTGGGTAAAACACGGGACCATTCATTATGATCTGGACAATTTTTAAGCTATTTTGGACCTAAACAGTGCCGAAATACAACAATTAAAAAAGGGAGTCAAAATTTTGATAACTTTTGAAAAAGGGTGGGGACAGCTCACCAATTCGGTGTGCGGGGTTTAACGGGGGGGGGGTGTCAATGTGGCCGCACATCTGCGTCATCTAATTCAGTGAGTGCCCCCCCCCCCTCCCCCTTCAACTATGTTATTATGAGAATTCGGAAATAAACAGTTTTACCTACCTGTAATTTATCAGTCGGGACTTATTAGCCAAAAGGTCAAAGGATAACAACGGCAAATTCCTATATAATGAAATGTTCTAGATTTACAAATACTTTCCCAAAGACCAAAATCATGTGTATACATTGGAAAGCAGAGGAATATATTTTCACCCACGCGACTTGGAGTAAAATGAATCTTACATGATCACAAATGGCATATATTAAAGAAAAACAGTTCATACATCGAGCCAGACAGGGTACATTAGATTTAGATCAAATTTTATCAGCTATCACGTATCATGAATTTATATCAAATGTTCTTTTTTCTTAAATCTCATGCATGCAAGATAACGATTGTGAACCTAGTCATAATCTCTATTGGTCTGGAGTTAAAAGTTTTCAACTTGCATGGGAAAACCATAATACGTAATGTTTAGTGGGGTAAATCGTTTATTAAATTTGTCTGCAAATCAGTCAGTCTGGTGTCATGTTTTGAGGACAGTATGATAATTTGTTCACCTCAACTTTTCCTTCATAATAAAGAGCAACTTGCAAATTTCAAGTGCACACAATATGAGAGTGCTGCACGAAGTGGAGGTCCATTTTGTAATTTCCTCCCTTGCTCCACAGAAACGCCCTCATTTTTGTTCGAATTTCTACTTTTAGCACCATTGTAATGGTCATCGCTGTACATAAATGCCCTGTGAAAGACTAAGCCTGAAGTGCTTTAATTACAGTAAAATTTAACATTTATAATAAAACCGGAGATTTTCAGTTTTATTCTGAACTCACTGATCGCGTGCTGGATAAACAATTCGCGTGCGTGTGTACCATTGAATCATTGAATCAGTGACGTACCGTATAAACTGTATGCATATCGCTATTCGTCACTTGTACATCACATCAGCTGCGTGTAGCTGTTTTACATCATTTGTTTGGCTCAAAGTTAAAATGGGACAAGGTGATCAGTAACTATCAGTGAAAACTAATATTTAAATAGAAATCACACATTATTGCTTTAAGCATACTACATGAAAAAATGTACATAACGAGCTTTACCACGTATATTAAATGCACTGGAAAATTATTGTGCACAGAAACATGCTATTATGACCTTGAGATGGGGCGTATATTGAGTCTTCTGTGGCTATAATCTCCCTTTTGAATTAGCGTGTCTTTAAATTGACACGCTTCCATGCAATAGTTGGGGAAACTATACCATTATCAACATTATCTAAATTGCCTGGCTATTTCCTTGCTTTATATTGTAAATATCGTATATCTTAGGACCTTCATTGAACAATTACTTGAGCAACATTAAGCGATATGGTGTTTTGAATAGCACTGCGGGATCACACAGAAGAACACGATCTAGTGTTTCCAGGCAGTGGTTAGAGAACTTTAACGGTACAATATCAGAAAACCTGACAAAACCATAAAAAATCATATGTTTGCTTTTGTAAGGAAAATATGTGTGCTAGCATATTCTGCCAGTGATAGACTGAATATAACCTGGTAATGTACAGTGTTACATTTTGTTAGTGTGTGTGTGCAATTGTATGGAGCTTTATATTCATTTACACTATTGGTGTTTTCTGGCTTTTTCCTTTATACTTATTACTACAATTTGTAATTTTGTACGCTTTTGTGGGTTCAGTAAAATGACATACGCCCATTCCAAACTGTAATATGTCTCGTCTTAAGTTGAGAGTAACGCCATGTTGGATTTCGTACTGACAGTTTCAAATCGCGTGCGCAATTAAACCTAATTCCTCGGACAATACACACGCACCACCAAGGGCGATTTGTCCGTACGCTGGCGACGCAACCGCGTAAACGTACTGATTCGAGTCTCCCATAACAAAATCCAACATGGCGTTACTCTCAACTTGAGACGAAACACGGTATAGTTTTAAAATTAAGATTTTACGGTTTGAAAACGTCGACGGGTGCGTGGAAAGAAACTGTTTAACGAATGTTGAGCGCAGCATCTCAGCGAATATTTATTGTCAATAAAATAAGCATGCTATTATAACTTGTTCAAAATTGTAATCCCCGGATATCACCCTGAACAAAGATTAAAACACAGTCTCTCGAGGCCTTGCACGTTGAATGATCTATCCAACAAGCATGAGTAAACGCTCTGAAATGAGTTAAACCTCGGAAGATTTATTTCCTCTTTAAAAGCAATATTAGAAAGAAGATTCAAAAGATGCTTTTAGCTCCATGTGTTTTCCATCAATATATTGGTCTATAATATAAGATTATTTTGTACTTATATTTTTCTCAAAGGATTGACGATAAAAGGAAACTAAAATAATACCCTCCAATCGTAATGGTGATCATGAACATGATGAAAGGCTTCTACTTCCGCTTTGATTAGTGTTGCCAGATTTGTTTTATAGTGGGTGAATTTATTGTGATGCATATAAAATTCCATTGATTATTTCTATTATTTTTATATTTTATTTTATTCATTAAATTGGTATGATACTTGACTCAAATCAGAATTTACACCAATCATCCCCGAAGCAACGCATTTTGATCAAATCAATTTATATTTTGTTAAACGTTCTTTCTGATAACTACATTAACTCTCTTCACGCGGGTGTCGACTGCAGACGACAAGTTTCAAAAAAATTTAAAAATTCTAAAAATTCAGTAATGTAAATTGTCATGACCATATGTGACCATCCACATCGAAACGCTCGTAAAGTCGGCCCCTGGTCAATTTTGTTTTCTTGCGTATTTAGAAAATATATATCATAAGCTTTACAATGATATATCATTTGACTTCAAACAATATCCAAAAGCGGGGTTATGGCTTGTTAAACTTTGCTACTTCAGTAAAAAGGTACATTATTTTGGTGCTACAATATATCTCTTTTTCTACATTGCTGGTATTAAATACCAAATGGTCATAATTGGCGGTCACTTCAAATCATCCCCAAGTCAACGAGGTTCAGGAATGTCCTCTCATTGTTAATTGTTGGTTAACTCACCACTTGAACAGGATTTAGCCAAAGCAAACAAAGACTAAAGCTATTTACTATAAGTGTATAAGCTTATTATCCTCTTCAACAATAGGATTAAAGATTGGTATTAAATGACTGGACTGAAATGAGACACTTGTAGGACAATTATTAGGTACATTATGGATACAAGCTTTATTCACATTTTGGACTGTAACTCTAAATATAATTTGCCGACTTTACGAGCGGTTTGAGATGGATAGTCACATATTTGGAATAAGCATGAAAAATGCATTAAAATGAGTACAAACAAGCCTAGTATTTCGTCCAGTAGTTTTTAAGATAGCCCTTGATATTTTGAGAAAATATTTCAAAACTTCAACTTTTTTCGTTGATGCGCATGGCTAGCACGCAGAGCATTAAACAATACATTTGTCATTGTGTTAGTGGTCAGACATCAATGGTACATTGCTAGCCACTGAACATTATTATTAATCCAACTTCAGCATATTAACCCGTCTTTAGAAACACTGAACTACCGGTACAGCAATTTTAACCGTTTACTCGCTTAGCAGCTCGCTTAGATACGTTTTCGTGTAATATCAAATATGACATATCTTCATCTGTTTTCTTTTTACTCAATTGACTGCACCTGTGATGAATATATTATATTCGACATATGCAAGGGATCATCTGCAGAACAGAGTACACCTTGATAATTATGTGAAAAATGACAATTTAAACTTTTGACATTCATTTTATAATTGGTGTGAATTGTTTTATTAAAATATCAGCTTTCCTGTGAGTCTCAGTGGGGAATGAGAAAGTTCGATCGAGTCATCCACCTTATATTGAGAGATTTCACAAAAAGTGCGCCCTCAATTTTGATCAAAGTCCAGTTTTTCATATGTACACAATGTTTACCCATACACTAGTCAGCATCTGAAACAGTTAAGCTTAAATCAGTCTCGTTCATGTCAGATTGTACGATTTTATAATTAATGTCTGGATCTAGACATTTATTCCCTTACACATTTCTACAGGAGAAAGGCTTAAGGCTTAATATGTCTCTTATTTTAAATTTTATAAATTTTGTTTGGTAAATTACTGCTTGGTAGGTTCTCTGAGTATTTAATCAAAATAAAGCGACATTTTCTGATTTGATTTGCCCAAGAAATCTCTCTGAGCCCCATTTAAAAGATTTCGGATAAAAACATTTATTTGACGATTTGTTGGTGATCCCAGCAACATTACGTCACACTTCACGTACATCAATAACACTTTTATTGCCTTTCTAAAATGATCAATCTAAGCTTTACTGACTGTTTTTAAACATTTACGTGACTAAGGTGTTTGCGAGGACACTTCGTGTTATGGAATACTGTCTTCATGATTAGAATCTTTAACAAACTGAAAAGGTTCAAATGTTTCGCAAAAAGGATGCTAATGAATGCACACAGTGTACTGCATGGTTCAGCATCCTTTTATGTAAAACGAACATTTGGCCCTGTTCGTATTCATCGCGTATGTTAGGATACCTTCTATATCCTTTACGCATATTAAACGGTATAATATTTTGTTTTATCAAAGCCATATATCCGAAGAACGACCGAACAGGAAGCATCTTTTTATCCACAGCCCTGCATATATTAAAGTCGCATTCTTCCCACAACGTTATTATGTGATCTTCTTTAACGGCAGTTCAGATTTAAGTACAGCCTTAAAAGTTCAAAAGGAAAAATCTACCACTTCTCTTATCAGCCAACAAAGCAGCCACGCTTTCTGGATTGAATACCAAACACTTACAAAATAATGTGTGATATATAATCTATAAGTTGAATCATGCACTGCATTGTTAACAGCAAAGGGACTAGTATCCGTCCGGTTAATGGTACACTTTAATATCAATTTTGCCAAAGGACAAAGGTCTATAGTTGAAAATGCTCCGATTTTAATCCAAATGGTGCCAAAGGACATTTGAGACCAGTTGGATTAAAATCGGAGCAACTATAGACGCATGTGGACCCAAAATTTGACATTTGACCTTTTTGCCTATAACTCAAGAACTGTATGTCGGAGACACGTCAAACTATACTTTTTCTGAATTCTTATGATAAAAGCATTGGTATGGTTTTTTTAAGGATTTGATCAACTTTGAAATTTTACCACAATTTTATCACAAATTCATCGACAATTTCATTGTGGCATTTATGAAGCGAGAATACATGTGCCATGCAAATAACATACCTGAGAGCAGTTGAATAAAGACAAATTTACGCAATTTTCCTGATATGGAAACTACGATCTTACTTGTGGTAACCTGCTACCTACTATGACGATAAAATTCGGTATGTTCCTATTGGGCAGGTTAAGTATACATAACGCCATCGGAGAGTATCAGTACACAGACATTGGAACATATTCCAATATCTGTGATCTGTAACGGCCGCCAAAAGCTTCTTATGTAACAGGCTTTATCAACCATACTTGACCCACAGATCAGCAGTCCGGTCCGACTGCCTGATCAGGAAATACTGCCGAATCAGGCAGCGTAATGCCGAGTCAGGCAACATGGTATCCCACAATGCAATTCTCTATTTCAAATAGAGCATCTTTTAATATACCGTTATTTCTTGGTTTAGAGTAAAGAAGTAGGTAAAATATATAAAATTGTCAATGGATGTACAATCAGTAGTATTTTTTCATCAATTTTAGTTAAAATAAAGTTAATTTGCATATTTAAATCAATTTTTTTTAAACCGTTAGAAATTGTTTTGTTATTTAAATTATTTTCCTCCTGGTGGAATTTTGTTTCGCCCGGTGAAAAATTGTCAACTTACATGTAGCTCATGTGTGTCAAAGTAAAATTTCCACCGATCTTTTATAAAATCACCATGAACAATTTAGTCCTTAGTCTGTCAAATTCGGAAGGGTTACCAAAGCCTGTGTTGCCTGACTCGGCAACATGCTACCTGACTCGGCAGCATTTCCTGACCAATTCCATATTTTCACACCATATGTTGTATTAATGCAATTTATTCCTTAAACAGTAGCCTCTTGTAAATATACAGTGTGAAGTGTATTACAAAATTATCTAAAAAATATGGTGGCTTGTAGCTTAATATTATGCCCCTATCTACTACCATCGACGTTCCAAAGATTTTAAAAAATGATGCGCTTAAAAAAAAGAAACTCCATTCAGAAAGAGAATAACTTATCAAATTCGTGCTCATCCTTTTTGTTTCCAGCTGGTAGGCATGGTATAGAAAGGTGTTTTACGCATGATGTACTTGGTAATGTATTATCTGATCGCGATGAGAACGCTCTAACTTACAGCTGTGCCTTTCAGATATGTGGTTTATATTTCTATTTAACGAAAAATTCCACCTGTGCCTTGCTGAGTATTAGGGTAATTCAGTCACCAAATTGGCTGCGCCATCTTCAAGATCACGTTTTCTTCTCTGACAGTAGGAAGAGGATAGGATGGAGAAATATATCCTGTGATTGGTACCACTTAATAGATTTCAGTGAGGGTGAATAACATCGTCGCATCAAAATGCAAATGCACCCTCCATATAAAAGTATTTATGTCACATTACAGGTCACTCAGTTGTAACCATTTCAAATAATTTATTTGCCTTGATTTTACTTCTTTAATATAGGATATTTACGGTCACTTTTGACAAATATAATGCCCCTGTGTATTTGCGAAAAATAACAAATAGAAACCTTAATGTCCAAATATTAGAGAACGATCGTCGGTAGTTTCCTCAAAACTGGAAACCAGGTATCGCTGATGGTAGGTAATAATAAGATTTGAAGAAAATAACTGCATCAATCTTTAATTCTCTTCACGCGGGTGTCGACTGCAGACGACATGTTTCAATTTTTTTTTTTTTTTCAAAAATTTCAGAAATGTAAATTTTCATGATTATATTTGGAATCAGCATGAAAAATGCATTAAAATGAGTACAAACAAGCCTAGTATTGGTTGAGTAGTTCTGAAGATAGCTCTTGATATTTTGAGAAAATATTTCAAAACTTTAACTTTTTTCAGAACATTAAGTATAGAAGACCTTGACCTAATCTGAAACCCGTATAGATTTATACATATTGTCCAAACCTGTAATCAATTTAGAATTGCATCGAAATTGGTGTCAAGATGCGTGCATCTTGAATCTAGCGCGAACATCTTTGAACACTAAACCTCATTTCATGCATCCCCGTTTTTAAGTTAATCACCGTTTGACCTGTGTAAAACAAACTTAAACAAGGTCATAGTATGGTTACATTTTGTCGTATTGGAACTTTTTAGTTTCGTGTTTATGACTGCGGATAATGCACCTTTGGTAATCTAGAGAATTCCAAGGTCAAAAGTCAATATTGCTTAAAGTTTATTAAAACCTATTCAAGGCCCTTGGGAAGAGCGATTCAAAACTAAGTTGAGAAACCTCAAAATATGGTGGTCATTTGGGGTCATTCAGTGAGAATGTCGGGCTTATAACAGCACTAAAAGCCAAACTGGAGTCAGGGTGACTCTAAAAGCAGAATCCAGTCACTCTGCGACTCTATGTCTAAAATGATTCCGTATTGAGAGTCATCTGACCCCCTTGAACAGTCATAATTTGTTGACTCTGCTGAAGAGTCACCGTTGATGACTCCTGTGTAGAGTCATCAACGGTAGAGCAAACTGACTCTCTTGTGACAGTCAGGCGACTCCTTTTAAGCGTATTATACCCCTATCTTGTTCAAAATTGTATTCCCCGGACATCACCATGGCCAAAGTTTGCAACATGTCGCTCAAGGCCTTGCACGATGAATTACATATTCAACAAACGCTGTGAAATGAGCTAAACCTCGGAAGATTTACTTTCGCTTTTAAAATCAATGTTAATATTCAAAAGATGTTTTTGCTCCATGTGTTCTCCATCAATATATTGGTTTATATTATCAGATTGTTTTGTACTCAAAGTATTGGTGATAAAAGGAAAATAACACAATACCCTCCAATCGTCATGGTGATGAAAAGTTTACACTTTTGCTTTAATCTAATTTTGATGTCACTAGCAATATGCATTCTTAATTGTCAGTGAACATTATAATATATTATTATTACTATCTTACCAGGTTTAAAGAGGAAGCCCCGCCAGAGCAGTTCTTCTGTGGTAAATCAATCATGCCTGGTTATCAAATTCAGCAGTTGCTAATTGATGCAATAACATTCAAACATCAATAAGCACCTGTCAAATTCAGAGATAATCTTGTCACTGAGTAATTTGATAACCAGACAGGTTTGGTTCACCCCAGAAGAACGGACCTGGCGCGGCTTTCTCTTTAAGCATGAAAGCGATATAATACTGTTTGACCCCATATGACCTTTGACCCCGGATGATCTCTGTTTGATAACCGTTGACCTCGGATGAAATTAATTTTCTCTTACCGATATAACACTCCTCGTATAGCTCTTCGTATATTGCTATGATTTGGGCGATATTTGGATCAAAGCTTCTTCTTCTTGCGTATGTACAACATACACCAACGTTCAATTGTACCGGGTTGCAGAACTGTTATCTGACGGACCCTTTTACACACATACAACATTAGCTGAATTATAGTATACAGTATAAGAATGGTGAGTTTAAGACATTTTCCACGAGTACAATTGGGTCAATAAACTGGTGTGATATTTAACTCAAATCCGATTTTACTTCCATAAAGCACATTATCATCCCCGAAGCAACAATTTTTGAAGGTTTGATCAAATAAAAATCGCTATATAATTTAAAGTTGAATTTATATCTCAATTGCTATTGGCGACCGACGGCATTTTAACCAATACTTATTTCATTCTTCGTGATAACAGCAATAATACATTTGCCATTGTGTTCGTGGTCAGATATGTCAATAGCACATCGCCAACCACTGAAGAAATATTTAACCGCTTGGATACATTTTCGTGTAATATGTGTGATATTTAGAGGTTATAACTTCATTATTCTTTTCTTTTCTTTTTTTCTTTTCCTCAATTGACTGCACCTGGGATGAGTATAATACATTCGACATAATGCAAGGGATACTGCAGTTACTGTCCGTTTTCCTATACACAATACACAGTGCTCTCACCATTGACGTGTGACCTCTACAAATAGTGTATGTTTGAAGTATAGGCCATTACCTAATTAACGTCACTGTGTGAAAAATAACCGGCCAATATTTAAAGTACTCTCTGAAATTCTAGAAAATATAGTTTTGTAACATGTCCTAAATTTTTAGCTAATTTAGGTGTTTGGAAATATTCACACTTTGGTGTTTTAGTGTATGTTATAGGTAATAGGATATTGCCTAGTTAAAGTCACTGTGTGAAAAATAACCGGCCAATATTTAAAGTTCTCTCTGAAATTCTAGAAAATATAGTTTTGTAACAAGTGTTTGGAAATATTCGCACTTTGGTGTTTTAGGAAGGATATGTAAACGACAGATAACACCAAAAAATATGAAGAAATTATTTCCAAACCGTGTTAAGTCTACAAACATTGTCTCATTTCGTAAACAAAGGCCCACACAGTATTGTTACCTTTCATTTGCTTTATAATCGGTTACCCAACTGAAACTATAATACCAGCTCATTGCAATACCGCACAGGTAAAACAGAAACATGTGTAGTGTGGATTTAACCAGAGAAGATCTGATTTAACATAGCTGAGCTGTTTTCAATGAGTGTTATATTGGTTTAATAGCTTTTAATGGGGTTTAAGTCCTGCAAAGGTCGTGGTGAATTCTACTGTAGACATGACTGCATCATGGGATCATCTGTAGAATAGAGAACACCTTGAAACATGAGAATTTAAACTTTTGACATTTTCAGAATGTGTATAAATTGTTTGCTATTAACTGATGAGACGCTACAACTGGTGAGCAACTGACAATAGACCAATGAGGTAGAACTCAAACTGCTTCTTGTCACAACAAATTCATTGAGTTTTTGCTTATTTTGTGGAAAATGACATAGCAAGCCCATAATATGTCCCATAAAGCAATATATTTATAAAAGCGATTAGGTGGTTACCCATTACAACTGACCTACTCTCGGACTTTGACAGCATACCCTAGCCCCATGTAGGACGATCAAGTTTGTTCTTTTAAAGTGACCGCTAATTAAACATGGCCCAACAATTACATAAATCACTTTATCAATGGGATAAAATTGCATAAACGCTGAGCCACCATCGCCTCCTCTTAGTTGAAAACACGAGAGGTAAATTCCAATCCTTTCGAGTTACTCCATCGGTTTGGACATTAGAAGCATCACATACATTCATGACACTTTTATTGACTTTCTAAAATAATCAATCCAAGCTCTGTTGATTTTCTACAAGCGTTGGCGTGACTAAGGTGCTTGCGAGGACACTTCGTGTTATGCATCTGTCTTCATGATTAGAATCTTGAACAAACTGAAAAGGTTCGAATGTATTAGAAACATGTCATTAAATGCACACAGAGTAATGTATGATTAATGTTCTATCATCCCTCATCAGATCGTATTCACGATGTAGGATGCGTTTAGATTTATCTGTCCTCTATGCATAGTCAGAGGATGATTCAAGTACTACCCAACACCCCATGCACTGGGTTAACTGTGCAGCAGGTCAGCAGTGTGTGAGTAACATGACACCACTGCTATGGTGCATAGAAGTGCATGGTTAATTTGATTTGTACAGTTATATTTACATTCAAAACGCTGTGAATATGCTGGTCGATTTCACATTTTATGTTATCTACAGAAGGTGTGAATTATCCTTTAAGCACACATCACTTTTGTTCTGAAATCGTCCGAGTAATAATGACACACACACAATTTTAAAACAACATCTTTTGCACAGAATTCAATGGGATTTGAAAAGTAAAGTGGCAGTTGAAACTCTAGCGATAACACTTTTGCAGTGCATGATGGGGCTTCCTTAAATCATCCTCTGATGCATAGTGTAACGATATATTGTTTTTTGAAACTATCAGAGCCATTTATCCGACGAACGACCAAACATCCATAGCCCTGCATACAAGTCGCATTCTTCCTTTTGCACATTTTAAAAGGCAATTTGAGTTTAAGTACAGCCTACCATTTCTAGACCGATCTATAAGCCACCAAAGCATCCATGCATTCTGGATTGAATACCAAACACTAGTAAAATAATGTGTGATATATATTCCTCCGGTTAATGGTACAATTTCGTATCACGATAAGAGCACACGTGTTGAAATTTTGATTTGGGTTTCATTTTGATATGTAGAGGATCTCTAGAGTGATTTACCTTCTGAGTATGATGAAAGATGGATAATCGCAAGGGTTGTTACTCTTTAACTTAAGTTGTCATCTGTTTAACATTGAATACTTTGTACCAAAGCCTTCCTCGAGTGATGTGAATTGCTTGCTTACTATGTATGACCTTGATGTAGAACTATCTTAACTTTATGAGACTTCCTTGATTTTTTTAATCATTTTCATCGATCATCAATCGATCATCAATCGATCATCATCAACATCAGCCGCGTTAATGTCATCATCGTCGTCGTCATCGTCGTTGTCGTCATCATCATCATCATCATCATCATTATCATCATTATCATTATTCTCATCATCATCATCATCATCATCGTTTTCGTTGTTATCGTCAGTCATCAGGGGCGAGTCCTAATAAGATAAAATTAGGCCCACGATTCACTCTGAAATTTCCAAAAAAAAATGAAGAAAGGCAAAAAGGAGGAAGAAATGAAAGAAAGGAAGGAAGCGAGGGAAAAAGAAGATAAGCACTTTACGTCACTTCAAATCCTGAATTCCCCTGATAATCATCATTATCATCATGATTATCTTCTACTTCTTCCTCCTCCTCTCCTTCTTCGTCTTCGTTAATCTCGCCACGTATATGTATATTTTATTCAAGGCAATTCAGGTGACGGAAAGACTACATTAACTTTTTCTTACAATTCAAAAACTCAGAACTTATTTTGTTCTATATTTAACCAAATTTAATGTCATTGCCACTACCTGACCGGGGCGTCAACACCCAACTGACGATTACTTCAAGATGCATTGACATTTAAATGTTGGCATTGAGGAATAAGCATATATACGTGTGATAAGTACTATGCGAATAACATACACGATACACAGTGTCATCGCCCCGATATCTTCATGGCAGAAAATGCCATGGTAGGTTGAATCCACAGCCACGCATGGCCATTGTGTTCCCAACTGTTTAATAGTTTTTAAATGCATAGTGGGCGGAAGGACATTCGACTAAGGCTAATGACATTAGCCTGTGACTGACCTCTGTACGGTCAGCGAGCATACATTCGCCATTGTTATCTGCTTATAGACTGCCTCTACGATAGTCTCCTACACAGCCAGTTTGTGTCAGTCGGTCTGACACTCGTCGATCCTGTATGTTCGTCATAGCCACATACAGTCTGGCCCGAGACTACCTCCACGAGGGTCTACGCTGCGCTATTTAAAATCTTGAATTTTGGTCACTTTTTCAGCTCAAGACGCAAGCTACTCTCTCAAAGCGCAAACTAACGACTATCATATCTGTTCAAAATATATATTCAAGTGCAAGGAACCACATCTGGTTTCTTTATACGAAATCATTTACGGGAGATATTCATCATTTTCCACCCCGGTATTTAAAGATTTATCGTCTGAATATTAATCGTGCATAGCACATTTACGTGTATCGATCCCGTGTATTCATTTCAGTGTCTCTGGTTGTATAATGTAATTATTAACCGGGCGATGTCGGTGTGCGATAATAAGTTGAAAGTACGTTCTCGGTCTTTTCGTGAAAGCCTGTAAAGACGATAATGTTCGTTAATATGAAAAGGCTGCTTTGTTTAAAATTCATAGATATTCCTAAGAGTAGCAGTAACCTTACCAATGTAATAATCTCTTTAAACTCCCACGTGCAAAGAAGAAAATAATAAATATAAAAGTTTTTCTTTTGTTCCAAAAGGAGCTAACTCCAATGGCAGCCATTTTTAAACTTTGCATTGGAGAATTTTAGGGAACAAAAATGATGTTGAAAAAAATTAGAAAATTAGATAGCGCTACAAACATATCCATTCCAATCGTTAAATGTCATTTAAACTTTAAAATGTTAAAATATCCCCGAAAAATGTGACACAAGGCAGCTATTGGATTTAGCACCTTTTGGAAACAAATTCTTCATATGTTCTTATTGCAACCCAAAAAAAAAGCGCTATTTTAGAGTAAAAGTCGCTAAAAGCTTATAACCTATAGCACTACATGTATGTAAATATTGTAATGGAGAGTCTTTGCCTCGCTTTACCCCTTTCCACCAGGGATATGAATGAGTACCCGGGTGTGGAACAGAGTATGAGCAAGGGTAGACCCATAATTTTACATGGATTGAATTATAATTCTCATGATTGTTACTGCAGCTGAACATACAGATGAAAACAAGTAATGCAATATTGAATTGCAAGATATTCCTCTTCTTGAGATTCAATGTAATAAAAGAGCCTTTTAAGGATTTGTAAATAGGGCGTAGCGTTATTTATGTCATTTTGACCAACGTAAATTTGACGACTATATTTTTAGTTGGACAGACATGTGTGAATACATCCGGTCTATAGTCAGTGTAATCACTGCCCTTTGACAGAGGTGTTAAGAAGTGCAGCTCATATGTCTGGATATTTCAGATTGTGATGACTTTATATTCAAATAAGTCTGGGCTAAGAACTATGAATAGATACAGATAACACTTAAAAGTGGTAATTCCCTAGCATCGAATGCAGTGTTATATGATCCACCTGACTAAAGGTGTCAAATGCGTGTTAAGGTGATGTGACACATTTCAGATATTGTTGGCAGTAGTGTGAACAGTAAGGCACAGATATTGGAACACGCAGATATTGTCATCCAATATATGTGTTCTAATATCTGTGGCATAATGCATTATCATAATGAACTATATATAATATAAAGAATTAGGCACAATAAATTTGAAACCTTTTGGAAACTTAAAGTGTGGTGAAAAGCACACTTGAATGCCGTGACAGAATTTGTCTAGGATCCACCTTTTAATAAATTTTCTACTATCCTCAGAAAAATCACAAACTCTTATAAAGTAAAGTGGCTACAGGGTTAAGCGTGACTTTTATGTCAAAAGCATTACAATGAATGCGTCAGGACACAGTTCCTGAACATCAATATAATTGCACACGCATAGAATCACCTTAAAGATGCATTGGCTAAAGACAATTGGCCAAATCCTTCTTAAACCCGACAATCGAGTCACAATTAGTACCTCGGTCAGTTAAAGTCTAACAACGTCTAACAACGTCTTGCAAGTTAAATTGCACAGCTGTTGTGGGAAATTCAAACTCCTCAAAATACAATATAATATAAGCTCAGTCCGATTTCCTTGTCAGCCAAATGGTTCAAATTATTAACTAATTTCACAAACTGATATCATGTACCACGGTTCGACGTACAAAATGTATTTTTGAACTATTTTAGATACAGAATAACATGATAGTTCTGACCATGTTCAGAGTTTTCCCCGGGGAGCTTTCAGATATCATTACGTTTGATTTGTACTGACGAACTATCGACGTCATTGTCTCTCAAGATCATCCAATTGTCACGTTCTGCTATACAAACAATCAGGTCAAGGCAGATGATTCCCTCATTCATTGTTTTCATTCACTTTCAAGCACCTGCTTCTGATCGTAGATCATAGAGATATATCAACCAATCATTATGAGCTAAATATTCTCAATTCCATCGGCGCGGTTTATTAACCATCATTAACAGAAGCAGCAATCACAGCTAAAAATTGAACATCATATTGACCTTACATAATTGCCTTCTGATATATTAGCATGTTTGAGTTCTGCAAATACAGTTTAGCTGTTGAATCTGGCTTTTTTGTTGCTTCTTAATATCTAAAGCAAATAATTCTCGCCTTGACATCGATAAACGTCACATCTTGATGTCAGTCGGAAGTTAAATACTATTTGTCTAAAATAATATAAGTAATATTTGTACTTGATACAAAGTTACAGACCTAAGTTTCATTGAAGATTGTCCTTATACTGGTCATTTTATCTCGCTTCTTAGTAAACTTATGTTTATTCCTTTTTAAGAAAACCACAGGCTATTTATTTAGTGTGTAATTTTGTAAAGTAAAGTGCGATGCAAAGTGAGGTTGTTTATATAAAGAGCTATATTTAAAAAAATACTTGCGGTGTAGGTGATTTTATTCAGCTTCTCTGTGATTCTTTACGCTACATGTGTTTAAGTTATGCAATCTTGGACATTATAATATTTACATTCATCCTTGCTGAATTTAAAGATTTTAATAACAAAACAAAGATACATAATATACGAATAATATCATGTTGCTTTATCTTTATCAAAATTACGTTTTAAGTGCCCTTTCACTTTTTCGTTAATAGATCTAGAAACCTAGATTCAAATCATTCGGCAAATGCTGACATTGGTAATCCGTGCTCTATATATTAAACTAAAATTAAGGTTTTAAATTACATAGATATATTAACCAGCCAACTACCTAATATGAATATTTAATATAATATTAAGTAAACGTCTTTAATGTCCTTGGATTATTGGATAAGACGTAATTTACTTCGTGTCTGCTACAAAAGAATGAACAAATGGATAAAACACGCATGACACAGCCACTAACGTACGCGTACTGACTGATTTACCTACATCTTTCTGTCTTCATTTCAGATCGTTACACAGTGTCAGCCTGAGTACTCAATGTGCTGTAGTAGTAGACAGTTTTCCTTATGAACCTAGTGTATATCGGAATATGGTTGCTGAATGAAGACACGGAATACCCGAACAATGCATATTTTTACGGTAACTATTGTGACTATTTTCCTTGTATAATTTATTGTATATTGTGTATTATTATTATTGCTTTGAGGTTAAGTGGTGCGGATAAGAGACAAGTGTTGTGGTATTAGCTTATGCTTGGGAGCGACGACTACTATTCTGAAATTGCTCCACGAAGGTGATGTTTTTTATATCATATGTGACCGTACAGCACGAATGAGCCGTAAATGTCCTCAATTGTATTCTGAGTTACAGTGTAAAATGGGCATGAAGGTCGTTTTCATAGGTACCTCAATTTGGTGCTACGTGTACCTCATTTAATGAGATACACGTAGCACCAAATTGAAATAGCTATGAATATGACCTTCATGCCCATTTTACACTGTAACTCAGAATACAATTGAGGACATTTACGGCTCATTCGTGCTGTACGGTCACATATTGCTTGTGATTTTCTTTCACATTCATGTTAATACGCTGAAGAACGTAACACAGATAACCTGAAACCATCTGCATGTTAAGTAGATCTATTTCTTCCCATTGTTTATATCCGTAAAGGGTAGAATTTCGACATTGAGCTTAAAATAATACATATGTATGTATGTATGTCTGCAAACTACGATGTTCGTTTCCGTTGTTTCTGAGTACCTTAGCATTCCGGAATTCGCGTAAATGTTTCTGTTCCATAATCCTGAGAATCAACTTTTTAAAAATTTGTCACCAAAACATCTCTTCTTTTTTTACTGTCCAAACCTTGAATGGTAGTATTTTTTAGCTGAATGCGTTTTAAAAATGCAGTACGATCAGCAAATTATTTTTAAAACTTAATGTCTTCTTTATAACCAAATTGTACTTGTAGATCTATTAGTAATTGTTTGATCAAATCAGTTGACCTTGTTATATTTTGTACTTTGTTGCATTTTATTGGATATTTGAATTTTCTTTACGTTTATACGTGTGGAACTCCAGTTATGCCTATTGCATGTAAAATATACTGCCATTAAAACATCAGAATGATTAAAAAACGCAAGGACATGTTGTGAAATGAAATCATGAAATGAAAGGAATAACATTATTTGGCTAAATTAGGTGTAAAATAGAAATAGCGCCCTCAATTTCCACACAAATATACACCATGAAATTTCCATAAAAATCAGCCAAAAAAACGTGTATTGTTGCAGCATTATAACAATATTCAAACGGTAATCTATCATTAATGTATTCAAAGCATCATCAGCAAACCAAGGAATAGAGTTCCTCTATCTAGTAAAGAAATCGTAAGCAAATATTCAACAGATGAATTAGTGAATTTGTAACATATTTTCCCCAGTGAATCTGCAATTGCTGAGTGACAGTATTACATGTACATGTTATCGAAGACTTGTCTGTCTTTTCATTCATGTTTGGGTCTTCATAGAGACTTTATAAGATTGGCAATCTAACAGTACTATAAATCATCCAGTTGTTGCTTTACTCCCTTGAGTCGTGTCCTCACTTTGTACTGATTGCAAAGATGTATCATGTTGTGTCTCGGAAAACCCACCGTCTAGATAATAAACAAATCTATTCGATATCTTATCGCGTTGTATTTTGTTTCCTCTGCTAGACAGTGCAGTATACCTAGGAATATATGTCACGGTAAATAAATTTAAAGTAACTAAATGTTTTCTCAGACATGTATGCAAAGAAAAGTGTTGTTGGATTCTAAAAGTATATCGTACGATTATAATAATTAGTAACTGACTGAAATGAATTCTAGGAGTATATTTGACTAACACATCAGCCAATAGGAAAATACTGCATGCATATGTACTTGTAGAACATAATATTTTACAATATCCCATGAATTGTTTAGATTTTAATAATACATCTGAATCTATATCATGATTCAGTATCTTCCGGAATAAACAGTATTGTCAAAATATGATGCTGTACTCCAAGGATCTGAATAAGCAACATCGCATGTGACCCTATATCTCTTCTTGGGTATTAATTTTTGCCCACGGGTTTGCTCCTGACTACCGACCAGTATGTCTTAATGAATCTACATCTGAATCCAAACATGCGATTGACTTCAATACTATTCAAAAGGCGTACGTTCCTTAATAGATCTCATATTGTCAGCTTCAATAATATTCCAAAGGCGTGTGGTCCTTACTAAATTTCAAATTGTCAGCACAGTTTTCATCAAAGGGTAAAATAGAAGTGTCTTTCCACCTACTCTAATGACGCGTGTTTAGAATACTTCTCTGCATGCTCTGGACAGTGTGTTTGCATGCACTTTGGTTCCTTCTCATTTATTCTCTACGTAGAGTAGGATTTAAGGAGCAATTACTTCTTGTACTAGAGTAAAATGGCAGTGTGATACTTCCTGATACTGGACATCCCCACTTAGAATCTCTAAGAAGTTATGCACAGTCATCAGTCAAACAGGTTAAATGTTTCAAGAACTCGAAGTCTCGTAAATGATTTTACTCATTTACGTTATTAAAATGTATCTTTAAAGCAAAGGCCAATGTGGTTTCCAATGTCCGCGATAAGCCCATTGACCTCTCATTTCAGGGGTCTAAGAGTAGAACTTTAAAAAGGGTTGCTGATATTTCTTGCACCCGATACTAAGATTAATATAGACTCTTCGCTGCAATGGCATGGATTCGCTTTATAGGTAAGACCTTTTAAAACATCGGTGTTTTAAGTAGGAGCACAATTGAAATTAACAAATCATTTGTAATTGATTTTTTTTTCAATATATATAGGTTTAGTATTTTTATATCAATGTCTGAATAGCATTTCTATGAGACTTACAAAATACAGACAATATTAAACCATTTCATTCCTAGAGAAGTAGTAAGAATGCATTGTTTGTCATTTTGTAACCCGTTCTTATCAATCGCTATCTATTTTAGACCAAGACGTGTACGCATTAACCAGATATGTCGTAATTCCAGTACAGTGTTTCCTGATCGCTCCTAGCTAGCATTTTCCCTGTCATACATGCTTTAATGTGTTTTGATTTCAGGAGTCGATAATTCCAAATCTACATCACTTCTCTAACGCAATATCAGTTTGTATCCATATATTTTGTACGATGAAACGTATGGACATAATGAAATAGCGCCCTCAATTTCCACACAAATATACACCATGAAATTTCCATAAAAAGCAGAAAAAGATGAATAAGTTTATAAAGAAAGGAAAATCAATGTTTAAAATGCCTAAAATGTATCTTTGCATAATATTGTGAAAGCTTTTGGTATTGTTTTTGTTATTAAAACTAATGAATAATAAATCCATCAAAAGTAATTCAGCTGATTTTTTAAACAACCGACCTAATCGGTCTTTCCAACACAAATAAATCAATTACATTGAATTGAATCAGTAAATAACCTGAAGGTCATTACTCATCTTATTTTCTTGAAAAGAATCGCTGAGCACGATGATAAATCGCGAGTTATAATTTTACATGGTTGTTTGATTCATATAGAACTAGAGTCATTATCACTGATGTCACTAATCATCTTATAATTTGTTAGAATATTTACAAAGGGCAGACACTTAAAATATACTGCCATTAAAACCTCATCAGAATGATTAAAAAACGCATGAAATGAAAGGAATAACATTATTTGGCTAAATTAGGTCTAACATAGAAATAGCGCCCTCAATTTCCACACAAATATACACCATGAAATTTCCATAAAAATCAGCCAAAAAAAACGTGTATTGTCGCAGCATTATAACAATATTCAAACGGTAAGCTATCATTAATGCATTCAAAGCATCATCATCAAACCAAGGAATACATTTTCTCTATCTAGTAAAGATAACGTAAGCAAATATACAACAGAATTTTGTTTTGGTATTACCAGGTCACAACATGCTCTTTACAAACCAGTACAAAGAAAGGACATGGCTCATGGGGTAAAGCAACAACTGGATGGAATATGGAAGTGTCAGATTGCAAATCCCATAAAGTCTTTTTAATGACCAAGAATCATTCCTCGTAGCATTCTCTAAAAAATGTATTTCCAATCATAAGGAAGGGAATATGAAAGATAACAAAAAAGACCTCGTGTATATTATTCATGAATACCCTATAAAGATTTTAAACTCTTATTCTCCCTACGTAGAGGAGCGATGCGCGAGTGTTCGCTGACCAATGATCTGAGAGACGTCTCGTTGCTCGCTCAAGCGCTGAAGAATTGTTTGTGCCAAGTTGGTCTTGATACTTGTTTTGTTAAGGGTAAATTGCATTATAAGAGAGGGACATTCAATAAGTTCTACCTTCTCTCATATAACTTTCGCTGTCTATATATTAGTTCTTCAAGCTCAGCATGATAGTTATATTATGTCAGCTTCTATTTAAGCCATTTTGAGCTGAAATAAGAAGGTAAAGTGAAAGAAACCCTACTGGTTATTTCGGCCGTGTAACATGTAGTTCTATGGGAGGACATAAAGCGATTCCTAACCGCTTGGATTCATTTTGATATAATGTGACAAATTAACATATTACATGACTTAATCGTATTTGCTTGTGGTTTTTTTTTTTTGTTTTTTTTTTGGGGGGGTTGGGTTTTTTTTTGTTTGTTTTTTAATTGACCGTGCATCTGGGATGAATTTTACTTTCTACATGTGCAAGGGATCATCTGCAGAACAGAATTAAGCATTCCCTTGACTTCAATATGAAACATGACAATTTTAGATTTGCAGTTTCAAAATTTTCGCAAGTTGTTCTGTTGTTTGACCGATTGACTGCATCTGACCAGACATACTACAGCTGTCGGGCAATTTAATTTAGGTAGAGCGTATTTCACTACTTTTGAAAATGATTGGGCAAACTTTCTGAACATATTGGTTGATTACTACTACTCCTATACCCTCCGATTTTGACTGCATATCTGAAGACTAAGCACCGTTTAAGATGGTTTGGTCAAGTTTCTTCTGTTAAAATGACCGCAAAACATAGCCCAACAATGACATACAGCTGTTCAACAATTATACATAATGCTGATTCACCCTCATGCCTTGGATAACGGGAGTTAAATTCAAATCCTTCAATTTAACAGTTGGTGAGGTTTTGACGATTTTTTCTGGCGATCCCAGTTAGATTGCGCCACACTTCATGCACATTTCATGACACTTTTATTGCCTTTCTCAAATGATCAATCTAAGCTTTGCTGATTTTATAAAAGCATTGACGTGACTAAGGTGTTAGCGAGGACACTCATGTTATGGCATCTATCTTCATGATTAAAATCTTAAACAAACTGAAAAGGTTCAACTGCATTAATCCATATATGTCACGACAAGGATGTACTGAATGCTTAACATTCCAATGCCTTTTTTTTATCATGGAATACTGCTACCTTCAAGTTGTAAGTTCAAACGAACATTATTATATCGAATACCTTATTAAGTAGGATACCTAAGTATCAAGGATATATGTGACATGTCATGTCAAAAGGAGACACTTTTGGGCAGGTTATCAATTTTGAGGTTTTTACATATCTTAAATAAAGAGATATTTTGCTCCACAACGCCGTTTTCCCCAATGAAATCGGACTTTCCTAAGCGAAGTTATTGAGTTCGTAAGTTATAGTATAAAATTGGAAATTGAGATATCGGTCTTTAAAAATATTATTGACAATATTGAAAGTAGGAATTACCTTGAAAAATGTCTCAAAAAATACAAGATGCCAGTTATATTCCGGTTTGAAACTATCAGACAATATTTAAACATTAATAACATCACAAATTTGCAACAAACCCAAATTGTGAAAAAAATCACCCCTGGGAATATTTTTTGCTATTTCTCCATTTAGGATCCTGCCCAAAAGTGTCTCCTTTTGACATGGCACGTCACATATATCTGACGAACGATGGAACGGCAGGCATATTTCATCTACCACATCCCCTATAGCATACAAGTATCCTTTACCACGTAGTATTGTTAAGTAACGACATTATTCTAGAAAATGGACCAAAGCTTTATAGAACTGCAGGTGTATTTGATTTTCAGTATTGTGATCTATTTGAAAGAACATTCAAGTTTCAATGTGAGTTTTAAAAACCACCTTAGGCAGATATATCAGCACCCACAAACAACCATGTCCTCTGGATTGAATACAGAATACGAACAAAATAATGTGTGATATATAATCTTAGCTGAAGGGGGTATGTACTGTTTTATTAACTGCAAAAAGGCTAGTGTCCGTCCGGTTAATGGTACAATTTCATATCACCCAATAAGAGCACACGAGTTTCATTTTGATATGTAGATGGTCTCTAACAGGTGGTGGCCGCATTGCATTCTCTAAATTCAGTAAATTGTCATCGTCAACCGTGTAATTGAATGGGATTATTTTGAAATTTTAAAACGCTTGAAATATCACAAACAAATAAGCCTATGTTCATAAATAATATAAATACAAGCTAAAACCGTTAGGGTTCGATAATGAACCCCACAAAACTAACCGACTATATTGGAAAATGCCATACGGCCGGGCGGTTTCACAAGTTGCCGGCTCGATCATGTCATCCGCCGCCTGGTCTCTAAAGTGGGTTACCTTGTTGTACGGTGAGTGGATCAAGGAGTGTTACCTGTTTAATATTAACTACCTAACACTAAAGCTTCCCTTGAGTGATTTGAATTGATTGCTTACTATGATCTTAGTGTTAGAGCCATCTCAATTTTATGAAACTTCCTTGATTTTATACTCATTAACATTGCGATCATCATGACCATCAATATCAGCAGCATCATTATCATCATCGTCGTCGTCATCATCATCGCGGTCGTCGTCGTTGTCATCGTCATCAATCCATTATAATCATAATCACCATCTGATGATCACTATCGCCGTGTGTATATGCAATACACATATGTAAACATCCACCAAAAAGTAATTAATGAATGACCATTATTCCGAAACAGTCGATCGCATGCAACATTTGCATTCGAAGCAGAATGTATTCTTTGCGCATTATGACACCGCATATGGTGCAATGGTCCCAATATTGATGTAGCAGCGTACATTTAGATAAACATAACCCAAGATTTGAAAGTTGCAGCAAAATCCTATTACTTGTTTTCAATGTCCATGGAAGGAAATGTTGTTAGCTCTCATTGGATAAGTCATCTTGTTTCGTTTTGGAGGAGGTCAAATCATGTGATCAATAAAAAAAATAATATATTGATTTAGATAATAAATGTTGATTTTTTGGCTGCTTTGTAGGGCCTATCCAGTATCTATTGAAGGAAATCTGTTCAGCTCTCATCCTTTTTGTTTTATGCTCTTGGATGGTATCAAAATATATGATAATCAATAACAACTGTCATTATTTACATTAGTGATTATTATTCACGTAATGTTGAATTGTAACATGAAGATTTCTTCTGACCAACAAAGTCCTAAATAGCCTACAGTTGTAAGTTATCCTTCCAGTGAGCAGCTACCACCTGGAGCTGATTCCACATGGCCTGAGTGGCGGTGTCTCAACAGACTAAGATCAGGGGTCGGAAGGTGCAAGGTCGCTTTGCAGAAATGGGGCTACCTACCAGAAGGACAAAACACTACCTGTGAGTGTGGAACGGTTCCACAGACTATGGAACACCTGTTGGTCTGTCCACAGATGGGGCAACACTGCACACATGAGGACCTAGCTGAATTCAACGATTCTGCTCGTCACTGCGTCAGCTATTGACCCTGCGCTTGGACACGCTAAGAAGAAGAAGTGGTAAACTTGTATCCAAATTTTCCTGATTGGAAGGTGTTACCAACAGATGTAACGCTTGGTCTTGTACTTGACCTTCTTGAACTTGTCATGTTTTAATATGGGATTAATTAAACAATGGCCAATGATGTGAATAATCAATAATGATATTTTTTTTATTGATCACATGATTTGACCTCCTCCAAATTCAAGAAAGAAGACGACTTATCCAATGAGAGCTGACAACATTTCCTTCCATGGACACTAAAAACAAGCCATAGGATTTTGCTGCAACTTTCAAATCTTGGGTTATTTTCATTTAAATGTACGCTGCGACATCAATATGGGAACCATTGCAACAAATGAGGTGTCATAATGCTTAGAAATAAATTCTGCTTCGAATGCATATCCCCCATTTAACATGCGATTAACCGTTTTGAAATAATGAATAATTGAAAATTAATTAAAGGATGGTAATTACTTTTTGATAGATATTTATTTCATTCAAGGCAATTCAGGCGACGGAAAGACTACATTGGCTTTGTCTTATAATTTCAAAAATACTCTGAAGAACTTGGCATATTTTGCCATTTTTTGTCGATATTTAATAAAATTCAGTGTCGTTGCCACCACCTAACAGAGGTGTCAACACCGAACTAAAAATACTTCAAAATACATTAACATTCATATTTGGCATATAAGGAACGAGCATTCATGTGCTAAGTACCATGCAAATAATAAACGAGCATTCATGTGCTAAGTATCATGCAAATAACATACACGACAGTAGTGTAATAAAGACAAAATTCTACCCGAAGTAGAAAGTACGTTCTCAGTCCACTTGTGATCAGGAAGTAACGGTCGCGTCGCTAAAAGCTTCTTGTAACCTACAGCACTACATGTATGTAATCGTGGTAATAGATAGGGTTTACGTCGCTTTGCCCCTCTCCACCCAGGGGTATACATGGTTAACAGGTTATTATGGGAATGGAACAGAGTATGCGCAAGAGTAGAGGCCCACCACAGCACTGACCCACTTGTTACTGACAGTTAGTACTCCGGAATGCACTAAAAACATTCATTTTACCTACAGGGTGTACCTGAAAGAACTGTACCGTCGAAAACTATTTTTGACGCCTGCATAAAACTTTATGCAATTGCACATTAAAACACTTTTCATTATGTTTTTGAATTTTTAAAATTGAACAATTTCGTTGACTCCGTGGTATGGATTAAAAATGAGGTGTTATTTCCTAATTGTATTTATCGAGAAGGGAACTGTCAATTGTAATAATTCACAATGATGCAATATAGAATTGCAAGAATAGATTCAATGTAATAAATAGAGCGTAGTGTTATTTATGTCTGGACATTTTAACCAAAGAAAATTTGACAACTCGTTATATTTTAGGACGACGAATATTGGTGAATTTGAGCACCAAGAGAAGCCATTCGTCAGGTCTATCTATATTTAGTGTAATCACGGCCTCTTGACAGAAGTGTTAAGAAGTAGCACTTATATGTCTTGATATTCCAGAATGTGATGACTTCATATTCAAATAAGTCTGGGCTAAGAACTATGAATAGATACAGTTAACACTTAAAAGTGGTAATTCCCTAGCATCGAATGCAGTGTTATATGATCCACCTGACTAGAGGTGTCAAATGCAAGGTGGTGTTGAGACGTAAGTAATATTTGAAAAGTTTCACGTTTTGTTGGTAGCAGTGTGAGAAGTAAGACATAATGCTTTATCGTATAGACTATAGTCTGATGGCAGAAGAGCAAAGTAGGTTGGTATTGCCAGTTCTTTGTTGATTATTGTTCTATGGTTGGTACAAAACGAGATTCCGAGAGGTGTAAAATTGTCACCCCTGGGCAATTCGATATATCCAAGTTCAAAGGTGATACAAGGATCCAAATTAAAAACAGGTTCAATTTTGTTAAAACCTATGCCAAATTATTTCTGTAGTCATAAGGATTCAGAAAATATAAAGTTGACTTTATAGGGGTTAAAATAGACAAAATGCTCCAATTGTGAGGAAATACTCTCAAATGGCTCTTTGTGTAATAACAACTCCAATATAGAATAGTTTGGACCACCTATAATGACTTGTTGCCTAGATAACACAGCAAAATCTGTCATTGTCTAATGAGTCCTGTTGATGTTGACTCACTGGTACTCAGCTGAATGGTTACTTAGGTAACGAGTCGGTACAGGTAGTTCTAACCTTTCTTTATTAGATTGAGATAACCATGCCAACAATAATATTTGAAACCATTATCATCCAATTGGAGCATTTTATTTATTTTGGCCATTGTGGATCATCAAAATTAACCTTTGACCTTTTGGCTTGTATCTCTTGAACCTCTGAAGTTTCTATTCATCTATTATGTCCGATTTGAGTGCTTACATTATTGGAAAATGTTGCCAATCAATGTTCACAACATTGTATAATCAACGTCCAGTTTCAGAAATTGGATGACTTGTGTTAGGCAGGTGTGAAATATGTGACGTGTCATGTCAAAAGTAGACACTTTTGGGCAGGATCGTTAATGGAGAAATAGCCAAAAATCTGCCCGGGGGTGATTTTTTCACAATTTAGGTTTGTTGCGAATTTGTGATGTTAATAACGTTAAAATTATTGTCTGATAGTTTCAGACCGGAATATAACTGGCATCTTGAATTTTTTGAGACATTTTTCAAGGTAATTCCTACTCTCAACATTGTAAATAATATTTTTAAAGGCCGATATCTTAATTTCCAATTTTGTAATACCATAACTTACGAACTCAATATCTTCGCTTAGGAGTGTCCGATTTCATTGGGGGAAACGGCGTTGTGGAGCAAAATATCTCTATATTTAAGATATGTAAAAAATTGATAACCTGCCCAAAAGTGTCTGCTTTTGACATGACACGTCACATATGTGTATCTATCCGGGCGTATTAATTACGTAACGCATAGCTTTGGCTTCATCGCATTACTGTCTTGTGCTGTTATGTGATTAGTTTATATAATCATTGTTCCAAGTTCCTTTCATTTCCTTTCTCTGTTTTTTTTTTCTTTCTTTCTCATTCTCTCTCGTCCCCTCTCACTCTCCCTTTCATTCCCATCATTATTTTGTTCCTTTTCATTCTCTTAATTTTTCTCTTTCTTTATTTCTCTTTACGTTCTCTTCATTCTTGCTTTCTTTTTTGCTTGCTTGATTGATTGATTGATTGATTGATTGTTTACTTTCTCTGGCTTGCTTGCTTAACTTTCTATGCCAATCTCCTTCTAAAAGTAAAGTTATATGAAAACTCGTGAACTAGTTGATCAACAGGTGCATCTCAGGCGCTCGGTAGGCAGGAAAGGAACATTCTGGTGTGGGTTTGTCAAAAAATGAGGAGTTTTGACAACAAATAGAATGACAATCAGCGAAGAAAAACACTTTAACTGGAAAACCATCTAACCTTATAAAACAATAGCTGGCAGCTCTTTCGTTTGAATTTATTATTATCTACTTTACAGGACATACCTTAATACAGCCGCCAGCGGAACTTTATACGTCCGAATTTTTAAATCAGCTTGCACATGTTGAATCTTATTAACTATAGCTCTTGTGAGAAATATTCAAACTCCTCAAATTACAATATCATTATAAACCCAGTCCGATTTCCTTGTCATCCAATATTGTTCAAATGGGTCAGATTATTGGCTCCTCTCACAAGCTAGTATCATGTATTCGGTTCGACATGAAAACAATTTATTCTTGATCCATTTTAGATACATAATTTAATGAAAGCTCTGACCATGTTAAACTCTTTCCCCGGGGACCTTTCAGATATCATTACGTTTGACTTGTACTGACGACGTATCGACGTCATTGTCTTTCAAGACCATCCAATTGTCACGTTCTGCTGCTATACAAACAATCAGGTCAAGGTAAATGATTCCTAAGTTGTTTTCTTTTACTCTCAAGTACCTGTATCTGACTATATATCACTATGAACCAATCATATGAGCTAAAATACTCTCATTTCCATCATTTACCAAAAGTAGCAATTACAGCTCAAAGTTTGACCTTAAGGTTAGACTAAGTATTGTTGGTCGAAGCAGCCAAAAAAAATGAAATTTATTATCTAAATCAATATATTATTGAACAATAAGACTTTGATGTTTTGTCAAATTGCATTCTACAAATCATATGTTTTGAAAACTTGCTTGATTTATTGTTGTGAATTATTTTTGTACGTTTTACAAAAGTGTTGTTGTTTCAGCCATATTTACAGCATAACTCAAAAACCACAGGACCTACAAAAGTATATCTGTGATATGAAATGATCAATACAATTTTTGCCAAAGCTCACTACCATTCGCAAGATGATGTGAACTACCAAATCGCAACAGTTTAAAATAGTTGCTAACCTTAAGTTGTAGAACTTTAGAGCTTTAAACCCGTAATAGCATGTACAATCATATGTGACGTGTCATGTCAAAAGGAGCCACTTTGGGGCAGGTTATCAATTTTGAGGTTTTTACATATCTTAAATATATAGATATTTTGCTCCACAACGCCGCTTTCCCCAATGAAATCGGACATTCCTAAGCGAAGATATTGAATTCGTAAGTTATGGTATTATAAAATTGGAAATTGAGATATCGGCCTTTAAAAATATTATTGACAATGTTGAGAGTTGGAATTGCCTTGAAAAGTGTCTCAAACAATACAAGATGCCAGTTATATTCTAGTCTGAAACTGTCAGACAATATTTTTAACATTAATAACATCACAAATTCGCAACAAACTCAAATTGTGAAAAAAATCACCCGGGCAGATTTTTAGCTATTTCTCCATTTACGGTCCTGCCCAAAAGTGTCTCCTTTTGATACGTCACATATTATGATCTCACACCACCGAATCAGAGTCCCATAGAGATATGTGCTAAATTTGCCTTAAGAAAACGTAATTTTTTCTTCACAGGAGCGACTCAGTTTTAAGCGACAGCTATGATGGTTGGAAATCAGCCCTTGCCTGATCCCTCTGGGTGGGAAGAAAATATAGGTTGACCGTCATTATTTTTTACGACTGGCCCTCGAAGTCTACGATGGCCGGGAATTGCCTATTTTACAGGCAAAATCATGCCAGTGTTTCTGTAAAGAATAGGCTGCTTAAAATTATTATTAAAAGTTATTCGATCTCTCCCATCTGTGGTACACTTGTAGTATTTAACATTACTAATCATGACCAATCCAAATTTTGCCAAAATTATGCAAATTTCTGCTCATTTTAATGCATACATTGGTTTTTTCTGAGAAGTAAAATTAAGGGCGCACAACCATATAATTCTATTTGGTGGTGTGAAATCTGAAAAACATAATTAATTAATAATAGTTCCCCTATTATGTTGCTTTTATCTTTCATGAATATCACATTTACAAAATCACTGAATACAATATTAAGTAAACGTCCTATGTCCTGGGATTGTTGCATAAGACATGTCTACTGCAAAAGAATGGATATCCAGATATGCTGCGGTCTTGTAAGACCATGAAGTTGAAATGACCTCTGATGGCCTTGATATGACTTTGGACCAAATTGTCTTTTCGTAAAAATTATTGGCAATAAGTTTAATAACAATCTATCTAACAAAACAAAAATTGACCTTTGATTGACCTCTGGTGACCTTGGAATGACCTCCATCATATTTTTAATCATATCAGAACCATTATACTAATTTTCATTAAAATTGATTTTTGACCACAAAACAGACTTAATATGCAGTAAATAGTAGATTTCAAGTTTATTATGACCTTGAACTAAAAAATATGTGTTCATCCCATAGACACCAGCTAATTTCAATGTATATTGACATGTGTCAGTCGCATCTCTGTACTATGTAATCTGTAGGAAATAAGCGTTTTTAACGTATTTGGTTATGTATCGATAATACCTCTTTAAGGACCATTGACCCCAAGTATGTGTTTACCCCATAGACCTCGGCTGTAGCAAAGTTTAATGTCCAAATCTCATTACTTTACCATATAATCTATAGGAGGAGGAGCATGTTAGGTGAAAATCACTTTTTAGCCACAATTATTCATCAGTGACGTTTGACCCCAAATGGCTTATGTCACAATGTAAAGGCTGGAGCAGTGGAGCTTTTGTCCAAGTTTGATATAAAATTGAATTGATTGAGCCCATTTATTGGGCGAGCTATGAGTTTTGAAATATTGGACGAGACGTACAATATTTTAAAACTCATAGCGAGACCAATAAATATTGGGCGTAAAGCATCCAATTTTATCATAATTATGTGTTGAATCCAATATTTTCACACACTTGGATTCATCAAAACATAATAATGGTCATAATCGGTCAAATAATGATGGAGCTAGAGCAAATTATATCAAATGACCTTGAAATGTTTACAGAAAGAAAAAAATTGCTGAAAAACAATAGTCCAGCCGAAGTTCGGCTGGACTAAACACGCATGACACATCCACTAACGTACGCGAACTGACTGATTTACCTACATCTTTCTGTCTTCATTTCAGATCGTTACTCAGTGTCAGCCTAAGCACTGAATGTGCGGTAGTAGTAAACAGTTTTCCTTATGAACCTAGTGCATATCGGAATATGGTTGCTGGATCAAGACAAGGAATATCCGAACAATGCATATTTTTACGGTAAGCATTGTGAACATTTCCCTTGCATAATTGTATGTATATTATGTATTATGTATATTGTTGCGAGATGAAATGGTGAGGATAAGAGACTATGGTTAGGGTTATGCTTGGGGTGATGACCACTATTCTGAAATCGCTCCTCAAAGGTGGTGCTTTTTCATATCATATTGCTTGTGTTTTCCTTCACATACATGTTGCTTTAAGATTGCACACATATTACCTGAAACCATCTGCATGTTAAGTAGATCTATTTCTTCCCGTTAGTCATATCCGTAAAGGGTGGAATTCGACCTTAAGCTTAAAATAATACGTATGAATGTATATCTGCAACTAAAAGATGTTGTTGTGTTTTAGTACCTTAACATTCAGGTATTCGCATTTAAAGACGTTTCTTTTCCATAATCCTTTTTATGAGAATGTTGGATGAGTACCAACAGATTTTTAAAATAATTCACCAAAGCAACAAGTTTCTTTTAGACTACCCAAACCTTAGTATTTTTAGCTGAACATGTTTTAGAAATACGATGTAAATTTATAGCAAATCAGTAAATGATCTCGATTAATGCCCCCTCGTAACAAATTGTACTTATGGATCTATTAGCAATTGCGTGACCAAATCGTTTGACATTATTTCATTTTGTGGGATTTTGACTTTAATTAGAACTCCATCGTTTGGATATTCATTGCATTTTTCTTAAGTTTATACGTGTGGCTGTAAAGAGATATCTTAACTGAATTTGATCACTTATGCGAGCTTTCGATACACAAGATTTAAAAAGATGTTCCGGATGTTTATTGTATCGTGGTGTTGATGACGGGGCATGTGTTTGGTTATTTGGTTTATGTGTTATTACGTATTTTATTTACGTATTATTACAACGACAAACGTTCAAATACGACATCAACATTTCTTTAAATTTTTCTCGGCAACCTCCTTTAAATATGAAGGTGTTGTTTTATTTCTTTTTCCTTTTTAATGGAGGTCAAACATTGGAATCCATCGGAATAATTCTAATCTGGTAACTAGAACTAGTATAGTAGCAGTTTAAAAAAAAAGGTGACCTTATATTAAATTTATATTTGAAACGAGCGAAACAAACCGTATAATTAGTCGAACAGAATATCACTCATTTTTTCTACCTATATGACAAATTTCATAACATTTGTCCAATTTGTTAACATTTACTGGAAAATACAAGCCACTATATACTAAAAGCAGCAGCTTGTTGTGAACATTTACTTCTGTGAGTTTGCAATTGCTGAGTGATAGTATTACCTGTTGTTGAAGACTTGTTGTCTGTGTTTTTATTCATTTCTGGGTCATCAGAGAGACTTTATAGAATTGGTCATCTGACAGTTCTATAAATCATCTAGTTGTTGCTTTGTTCTCTTGAGACATGGCATCACTTTGTACTGATTGCAAAGATGTTGTGTCTCGTAAAATCCACTGTCTAGATAGTAAACAAATCTATTGAATATCTCGTCGCGTTTTTTTTTTTTACTTTGCTAGACTGAGGAGCATTAACATGTCACGGCAAATAAATGTAAAGTTAATAAGTATTTTAGTTTTCAGACATGTATGCAAATAAAATATGTGTAGTTGGATTTTAAAGATCTATCGTATGATTATAATCATTAGTAACTAACTGCTATGAATTCTGGAAGTACATCTAAAACCCCAGCCAATAGGAAAGTACTTGTAGAACGTGCATATGTACTTGTAGAAATTTACAATATATCCCATGAATTTGAATTTTGATAATAAATCTGATCTGAATCTGAATCATAATTCAATATCATTGTCAAAATATGATGCTGTACTCCAAGGATCTGAATTAGCAACATCATGTGACGCTACTTTGTTGGGTTTGCTTTGTACCACCGACCAATATGTTTTAATGAATCTACATCTGAATCCAACCATGATGACTATTCAAAAGGCGTGCATTCCTTAATAGATCTCATATTGTCAGCTTCAATAATATTCCAAAGGCGTATGGTCCTTACTAAATTTCAAATTGTCAGCACAGTTTTCATTAAAGGGCAAAACAGAAGTGTCTTTCTACCTACTCTAATGACGCGTGTTTAGAATACCTCTCTGCATGCTCTGGACAGAGTGTATTCAGGCACTTTGGTTCCTTATCATTTGTTCTCTAAGTAGGCATTACAGAGTAAGAATTTGAATGAGTTTTACTTTTTGTACTAGGGTCAATTGGCATTTAGATACTTCCTGGATATCCCCACTTAGAATCACCAAGAAGTTACGCACAGTCAGTAGTGGAACAATTAATATTTACTCATTTACGTTATCGCGACGGCTTCTCCAGTTGCACAGTGCTACTAATTTAAATATTACACGAATTCAATGATAAGGAATGAAAAAGCCTTTCGAAAAATGTCTACATGTTATATGCAGAAAAATGCAAATGGAAAGAACAGCGTTTTTAAGAGTAGAACTTTCTTCCACCCATTACTAGCCTAGTATAACATTGAGCTCTTCGCTGCAATCGCATGGACTCGCTTCATAGATTAGACCTTTTAAAACATATGTACTTTAAGTAGGAGCAAAATTGACATGCCGGTGCCAAATTGACAAGACTTTCTTTTGAATTGACATTCTTTCAATACAGATCAATTTTTGTATTTTTAACTCAATGTCTAAACAGCATTCTATGAGACATACGAATTACTGACAATTATTTTAAAACATTTCATTCCTAGAGAAGTAAAAAAAGAATATATTGTTCGTGATTTTGTAACCCGTACTGATCAAGTGCTACCTATTTCAGACCAAGACTTGTACGCGTTTAACCAGATATGACGTGATTCCATTACAGTGTTTCCAAATCGCTCCTAGTCGGCATTCTGCCTGTCAAACATGTTTTAAAGTGTTTTGATTTCAGGAGTCGATCATTCCATATCAACATCACAGATTTCTCTAGCGCAATATCAGTTTTTATCCATAAGGAATTTTTTGCGATGAGACGTATGTGCAGAATGTAATTCAACAAATCGTAATTAAATTATTGACAACAATAAAGCCAAATTTCCATTTGGATGATAAGTCGCGAGATATAAGTGTGCATACGCTATCTTTAAATTGAACTTTATTTTTCAAACGATCATAAAGTAAACCAAGGAATAAACTTACTCTGTCTAGAAAAGGACGCGTAAGGAAAAATTTAATAGATTTGTTTATTATCTAGACGTTATTTGTGTTCGCGAGTCACAACGTGCTGCATCTTTGCAATCAGCTCAAGGGAGTCAAACAACATCTGGGTGATAAATGGAAGTGTCAGATTGCCAATCCAATAAAGTGAGTCTCTCTAATAACCCAGAATTGTTATTTATCCTCGTAGCATTTTCTCAAAAATGTCCATACAAAAGAGGACTTTCCCAATCGCAAGAAAGGCACTTAAAATATCCAGTATGTTTATTATCTACACTTTGGTGTTCACAACGTGATACATCTTTGCAATCAGTGCAAAGTAAGGATATGGCTCAACTGGTAAAAGCAACAATTTGGTGATTTATGGAAGTATCACATTGCCAATGGTATAAAATATCTCTAATGACCTAGAAATAAATGAAAATACAGACATCAAAAGTGTTTGTAACATAGCTAGTCCTCCAGTCATTGCACACCCAGAGGATGTTTAAAGACATTCCCACAACCCAATGGGGTTTCTGACCTTGTATGTCTGGCTTTTGTACACATGTGGTACAGTTGGTCATACCTTGCATTGGAATTGTGTGCAAATATCTGGTGTTTTTATCCTATTATTTAACATTCAAAACATCGAGACTTAGGAATAAAATTAATGCAGTGGGACAATATGAATGTTTCCTGTAAGAAAATCAAATATCAGTCATAAGTCTTAACTATTAGCTTGTTGGCTGCAGTTTTAAAATTACCATTTTGTGTGTGTGGCAATGGGGACTTTGCCTTTAAAATTAGGTTATATTGATTAAATTTCCCAATCATAGTGCATTGTAGGAATGCCTTTAAGCCTCCTCTGTTGCAAACCCATGATACAGAGGAGGCTTAAATACATTCCCACAATGCACTGTGATTGGGAAATCTGCCCATGATATTTGCTGCTTGCTTCATTTGTAGCATTATCTCAAACTATCCGTAAAATCTAGCGTAAAAACTTTCTGATCAGAAGGATTAAGGGTTCGGTTCGACGTTTTCACAGTATATTTGTGGGATCTGAGAGCACAGCGAAATAACATAACAAAACAGCAAGTATTTATATGCGCCTTTGCATAGGGATTCAAGGCGCAAGAGAAAAGAAAACAACAAAATTGAAACAAAAATACAGAAAGCAATGGCAGCAACAAAATTAAGGACATAAGTGAGTCTTGATCAATGCCTTAAATGAGTCCATGCTGATAGCATTCTTGATTGTAGATGGTAAGCCATTCCAAAACTTTGGAGCAGTCACTGAAAAGGCTCTGTCCCCAGCACATTTCCTGATGCGAAGAATGATATAAAAAATTAACACTCTCACTAGTGGGAATAATTCATTTTATTTCCACTTATAACTTATTTTAAAAACAAGCGCTGATAATAGAATTGCAAATAATGCTGGTGTATACGAAAAAAGTGTCAGGACTCTCAAATTAAGATAGATCTGTGATTTGCGTCATCTATTTTGTATTCACATGGGCAACGTTGAGATCCTAATTCAGGGCTACATAATTGTCAACCTGTCCATAATCTCTATTGGTCTGGGCTTTCTAGTTTTCAAATGAAAGGGAATTGAGCAGACTCAAATTTTTCGCTCGAAAACTTTTTGACCCCCCGATGGACCGCTAAACTTTTTTGACCCCCCTCTTTTGACAGACAAAATTTTTGACCCCCCCCCAGCCCCCATTATCGTATATGGTAAATCTAACCATGGATCTGTGTACAAAATAATTTTGTATTAGAAATAGTAAACTGAAGTGAAGTGTTTAGTTTACGTGCAAAGAAATCCAATTTATTTGCAATATTTTCTTGATTTAGTTGTATTTTGATCAGATTGGTACATAATCATGTTTGTAGCCTACTTTGTAGAGATATAATATTCTATGACAAAAGTGCCAGTATTTCTTAGACGAACCCAGATGTTACATGTTGCTGATCAACTTTAATGTTATATTAATTAATAGACATGTGTACACTAAGTGTTATCATTTTTTCGAACAAAAGCACTGAAAACCCAAACTTTTGGTCCCCCCTCTTATAAGGTCCACAACTTTTTGCCCCCCCCTCCCTTTTTACCAGCCCCCCCCAACCACCAACAAAGTATTTCTGAACACTCCCTAAGCATCACCTTGATTTTAATATGAAACACGACAATTTTATATTTGTCATTTTCAAAATAATCGCACATTGAGACACCAGAGCGCATACTTGGGAAATTGATTGGGTAAAAATCAGTCAGCGTTGATATTTGCAAGTAGCAATCGATCGATTGTAATACATGGTACTCATCTCGATCTTACTCCATTTTATACTTAGAACCTCCATGCTCCTACCTTGGATGACGAGACTTAAAGCCATATTATAACATTTGCTGAGGAGAACGCCCTCAAAAAAAAATTTAAATTCTGGTTTTTACATGATTGTAATGTACTTTAGTCAATAAAGATAATCTGCAAAAATCAAGACTTTAGGTGCTGTAGTTTTGTCAAATTCCAGCGTTTTAATATTACGATGGAAATATTAGTTGAACACGTATGCACAGTACGTACACGGCGTGCGGGATACACATACACACACACCCCGAGGATCGTACCGTATTACAACCGCGGGAGTAACATGCATGGGCGCTAGTAGTAAATTCCAATTTTCTATGCTTTACCTCACTTGTTCGGCTCAAAATTAAAAGTGGACATATCTGACAGTAAAAGCTAACATTTTATGGAAAATAAATCTATTTTTACAGAAATGTTATAATATGGCTTTAAATGATAATTCTTCAATCTAAGAGTTGGTTTGGATAATGACGATTTCTTGTCGATCCCTCTAATATATTGCGACTCACTTCATGCACATTTCATGACACTTTTATTGCCTTTCTCAAATGATCAAGCTAAGCTTTACTGATTTTATAAAAGCATTGACGTGACTAAAGGTGTTTGCGAGGACACTCATGTTATGGCATCTGTCTTCATGATTAAAGTCTTGATCAAACTGAAAAGGTTCAAAAGGTATGTTACATAGGTCAATACAAAGGATGACAAAATCTGCGTCAGGCGTACTACATGATTGTATTTGCTATCATAGAATGCTGCTCCTTTCAAGCTCCTTTTCATATGAAGATTATTATATAGGTTCCCTATCAGATACCTTGTTAAGTATCCAATATATATACTCTAAACTTTACAACGGTTAATGTAGCTGTGAACAAATAGTTGAACCGTTTGTTGCACTCTCTTGATGCTACGTACTTTGAATGTGTACATGCAGTGCTTATTTATTTTGATATAATTACCATTAAATGGCCACATGTGTCATAATTAGTCTTTTGATAAGGCTCGTGATTGTTAGAAGACAATTTATACAAATTACACCGTATTATCGTGACAAAGTGCACTAACACATAGTTGTCCCGAAAGTATGCGTTTGTATTCTCGGACAATTATGTGTTAGTGCAGTATAAATAGCCAAGAAATTACTTTTACCAATTACGAGTCTTTTTCCAAAAGACAATTGACACCTATGGCTGCTTAATTGGATTATAGGCAATATATGTTCACAGATTTATACAAAGTACGTAGCATCAAGACAGTGCAACAATCGTTTCAACCATTTGTCACAACTACATTATCCGTTGCAAAATTTAGAGTGTATATATCTGAAAAACGATGGTACGGCAGGCATATTTCATCTACCACATCCCAATAAAAGTATTCTTTGCCACATACGTATTTTGGATAAGTAACGACATTATTCAAGAAAATGTATCAAAGCTATATAGAACTGCAGGTGTATTTGATCTTCAATATTGTGATCTATTTAAAAGGTAATTCAACATGACCTTAAAACTTTCTAAAAAACCACCTTAAGTATGGCTATCAGTGACCAAGTATAACCACGTATACACCCTATTGAATACAGAACACTAACAAAATAATGTGTGATGTAATAATCGAAGTTGAAGGAAGTACTGTATTGTTAAACAGCAAAGTGACTAGTGTCCGTCCGGTTAATGGTACAATTTCACATCACAATATTGACATATTTATCTTGTGAGTATAGTGGAAGGTGAATAATCGCAAAGGTTGTTAATCTTTAGCTTTTAAAGTTGTCATATGTTTCACATTAAATGCCGTACGCTGAAGCTTCCTAAGGTGATTTGAAATGATTTAATATTAAGGCTATGATCTCAATTTTACGATCATCATCATCATCATCGACCTCAACAGCATTTATTATCATCGTCGTCGTCATCATCAGCGTCGTTGTCATTGTCACCATCTTTAGGGACTGATTTACACTGATAGCCAGAATGGAGCCGAGTAACTCTCAAAGTGGAGTAAACTAGCACTGACTCTCAAAAGGAGTCGCATGACTGTCGCAAGAGTGTCAGTTGACTCACTCTCAAAAGGAGTCGCACCTACAGAGTCAATTGACGCGGAACACGTTTTTTGCTGTGGTAGCGGTCTTTTTGCATTATGCTGCTGCTGTTTGTTGCTGTTCAGCATACATGATAATTCGCACAGTGTATCATGTATTGGTGTTTGGACAGTATGGTATTTTCATGTTGTAGGCTAACTTGGCTTTGAGCTGGATTCCACAGGAAACTTTTAACCTGACGGTGAGGTCCCGGGGGTGAGGTAAAGCTAATAATAGTAAGCATTCCTGGAGTCGGCTGTAGAAGTGACCCTGTAATGGAGCCGGAGTGACTCTATAAATGGAGTTTGGATTACTCTAGAACCAGAGAGTCATCAACGGCGACTCTTTAGCGGAGTCAACAAAACTCTTTATGGGAATCAAATGACTCCCAATATGGAGTAATTCTAGAAATATAGTTGTAGAGTGGCTGGACTCTGCTTTTAGAGTAACCCTGACTCCAGTTGGCTTTCAGTATACATCATGAGTAGCAAATGAGGTGAAAAAGAGAAGAAAAATCCTGGATCCACCCTTGATCATCATCAACATTATTATCATTATCAACTGAATATAATCATCATCACTATCGCCATGTGTATGAGTATTTCATTAAAGGTAATACAGGCGACAGAAAGACTACATTAGCTGCAAAGTCTGCACTTTTTTACCTTGTAAAAGTGACTATGATTTTGACAGACGTCTAATAAAGTCAAAATTCTTCCTGAAGTTGAAAGTACGTTCTCAGTCGACTCGCTAAACGCTTCTTATACCCTACAGCACTCTATGTTTGTAATCATGGTAATAAAAAGGCTTTACCTCTCTTTGCCCCTCTCCACCCAGGGGTATAAATGTGTACCATGTTATTATGGGAATAGAGCAGATAATGCGCAAGAGTAGAGGCCCACCACAGCAACATTCCACGGAATGGTTCTGACCCAATTGTTACTGATATTGGTATGCACTAAATTTACTTACAGGGCATCCCTGAAAGAATTGTACCGTCGGAAACTAAAAATGTTGGGTATTTCAACTTTGACGCCCGCATAAAACGTGACCGAATGCGTTATGCAAATTTAAACAGATTTCATACTTTACCGTTTCGTTGACTCTGTAGAATGGATTAAAATTGAGGGTGAGATTTTCAAATTGTTATAATTCGAGAACGGAACTTTCAATTGTCATAATTCACAATAATGCAGTATTGGTCAATGTAATAATAACACCTTACGGATGTTTAAATAGAGCGTATCGTTATTTATGTCGTGACATTTTGACCGCCGTAAATATCACAGCTCGTTCTATTTTAGTTCGACGAACATGTGTGAATTTGAACAGCAAGAGAAGCAATCCATCTAGTCTATATTCGGTGTAATCACAGTCTCATGGCAGAAGTGTCAAAATCTTATTGTCTGGACATCTCAGAATATTATTCATGCCTTTATATTCAAATAACACTTTTAAAAGTGTTAATTCCCAAGCATCGAATGCATTGTAATAGGATCCAACTATCTAGTGGTGTCAAACGCATGTTAAGGCGATGTTGAGAAGTAAGTCATTTTTGACAGTTTCAAATATATGCTATAGTTTGTTTCGTCTCATGTTGAGAGTGACGCCATGTTGGATTCGCAGCAGCGTATTCGAAATGCGCACGCTAACCTAATCTCGCGTGGCGTATACACACTAATATCATCTAGTTTATAAGAGGTTTAAAGGAGCTATTTAGTTTTGAATAACAACCTCGAAAATGTCACTTTGATTGCCAGTAAATCAGCATGATTAATTGATCTTTTGAATCAGCTTAAAGGCTCGAAAGCTATCTGATTTTCCAGCAACCAATATGGGAATATAATGAGCAAAATCCTTCTGAGCTTGACCATTAAATTACATTAGTAGCTCGATCAGTTGAAATCATGTAATTTATACAGTTACCTCTTAAGGGAAATTGAAACTCCTCTTTCAATTTTAAACGTAATTCAAATCACAGTGTAGGTATATAAATCCCAGTCAGATATTGGTTATAAAACCCAAATAATTAAGGCGACGCAATCTTTTGTAACCAATCCCAGCAACCAAAAAAAATCGATTTCCATTGTCTAAATCAATATATTATTGAAAAAAAACACTTTGATATTTTGCAAAAGTTCATTATACAAATCATATACTTTGAAAACTTGCTTGATTTATTGTTGTTAATGAGTTATACACGTTTTACAAAAATGTTGTTGTTTCAGCCCTCTTTACAACATCACGCAAGAACCACAGGACCTACAAAAGTATATCTGTGATATTTGAATTCTTCTACACACTCGCTATGAAATGATCAATACAATTTTTGCCAAAGCTCATTGCCATTCGTAAGATGCTGTGAACTACCAAATTGCAACAGTTTAAAATAGTTGCTAACCTTAAATGGATTTAGCTCGACGTAGTTATACGTTTTAATAATAACTTATTCTTGATCTATTCTAAGTATATGCAAAAAACATCAATAATAAGATATCATCATTATCATTATTCTCTCAAGACCATCCGATTGTCACGTTCTGATATACAATCAATGAGGTCAAGGACTTCATGGCAGATGATATTTAATTCAATGTTTTCATTTACTTTCAAGCACCTGCATCTAACCATATATCATAGAGATATATCAACCAGTCATTATGAGCTTAAATACTACCATTTTGAATGGCACAGTTCATTACCCCTCAGATATATAACTAAACATTTATACACAGCACAAACCAGGTAGTTAAATCAATGTTTGAGGAGTCCTAAACAGTTTAGCAGCTATACTATGCCATAGTCGAATTTTGAATTAAATAAAAATGTGTTATTATTAATCATGATGAACGCATCCTGTTGGAGCTCAAAATTACACTGATGTGTATTATAATTAATAGTAAAATGGTCATAAAGAGTTTATATAATTAGTGACAGTAAAAGTAAGTATACTTATGTTATTGAATGCAACATATCTTGTATAATGGCTCACTTTAATAATGAACAATTCACTTGGGAAGCTAATAAACAGAGATCAGATGTGAAAATCTATCAATTGCACACAAATTAATACAAATCAGAGTTTTATGTTTAAATGTAATAACCAGAGTATGCAAAATGGGCAAGTGGGCTACGGAGAAGTCTATTTAGCAGCCAACTTTGGCTTCTTCTACGATTCTTCTACTTCTACGGTATAAAATGCTTTGACATTGTTAAATGTCACGTCCTGGTAGCGACAAAATGTCAGCGATGTCAGCAAGTCAGTCGCAAGTGTTTGGAGATTCTTTTCTAAAATTGATCAAACGTAATTGATACAAAGCTCCTAAGTTTCATTGAATTACATCCATTAAGGGGTGGGGTATGAACGTTTGGACAGTATTTATTGTGGGACATTAGAGCACATCAGACATATCGAATTGCGCTCATTCCAGATCCCTTAAAAAACTTAACCTTACCCTGGTTTTTATTCCGCTTCATAATAAACTTGCGTTTATTCCATTTTTAAAGGAAGCTGGAGGCTATTTATTTAGTATGTGATTTTATAAAGTAAAGTGCGATGCAAAGTGCGGCTGTTTGTAAGTGCTATATTCAAAAAACACTTCAAGTACATGTGATTTTTAAAAAGCTCCTGTGTGATTCTTTACGATAAAGGTGCTGGCAACGCAATCTTGGACATTATAATTGTTTACAATAATCCATGCTGAATCTAAACAGTTTAATAACAAATAAATCAGATATTATTCAATCCCATCCACGTTTTTGTTAGTGATATTAGATTCCTAGATTCAAATCATTCGCCAAATACTGCCATCGTAATCTTATATATTAAATTAAATCTAAAGTTGTACACAGAACGATTAACCAGCCACCTATATCTATGGACATTTAATATATACAATACTAAGTAAATACCTTACCGTATATCATTAGATTGCCGTGTAAGAATGAACAAAATGGATAAACACGCATGACACAACAACAGGTACGTACGTACTGACTGATTTACCTATATCTCTCTGTCTTCATTTCAGATCGTCATACCTGTTTTGATATCAACTATTACACAGTGTCAGAGTACTAAATTTTCTGTAGTAGTAGACAGTTTTCCTTATGAACCTCGTGTATATTGGAATATGGTTGCCGGGTGAAGAAAGGAATACCCCAAAACAATGTATATTTTTACGGTAAGTATTGTTTACCATTTTCCTTGCACAAATGTATGTATAAATTGTGATTTAAAGTATAATGGTCTTACCTTCGAAATTTTATGTCCCTAACCATAACCCTAATACTATCCCTAAAACCAAACCTTAGAACCAATATATTGCTGTGAGATAAAGTGGTGAGGAACCCCATGTTGGCCAGTATATCGTTAGGGTTATGCTAGGGGGTGACGACCACTATTCTGAAATGCTCCACAAAGGTGGTGCTTTTTCATATCATATTGCTTGTGTTCTCCTTCACAAACATGTTGCACGGCTTTAAGATCGTAACACATATCACTTGAAACCATCTGCATGTTAAGCAGATCTATGTTTTCCCGTTGTTCATATCCGTAAAGGGTTGGAATTTCGGCCTCGAGCTTAAAATAATACGTATACATGCATATCTGCAAACTAAGATGTCCGTTTCCGTTGTTGTTGACTACCTATTCATCCAGGTATATAAAGAAGTTTCTAATCCATAATACTTTTGTAGAACATTGGATGCTTTTAAGCACAAAACATTTTTTAGTAATGCACCAAAACAACACGTTTCGCAGACTGAGTGCCCAAACTGAATGGTAATCTAGCAGAACATGTTTTGAGGCATCTAGTACGATATATTCAAAACCTAATTATGCAAATCAATGGCTTCCTCATGACCAAAATGAGAATGTATTTGTCGATCTAATATCAATTGGTTGATCAGTTGTGTGACCTTGTTATATTTTGTATTCTTTTGTGGTTTTGACTTCAATTTGGACCCGTTCGTTTAGCATTCATTGTATGCTCCTTAATTTTACTTCTAGAACTCCAATAATATCATATCTGTTTCAGAAACTGAGCGTAATATTCATGAGCTCTTGATACACAATGCATTTAAATGTTTATGGTCACATTACATCGTAGTGTTGATGTCGCGATGATGGCATGTGCATGGTTCGGTAATTTGGTTTGGTGGACCTATCATTTTAACGATAAATGCTCAAAGAAGAACATTAACATTTCTTTCAAATTTGAAATATAGAATTTTCTGTGCTTAAGTTTCAACATCAAGAATTTTTATTACTTTATAGATTCAATTGTTAGTTTTTAATTACACCAAATTAATTTTCCATATTCGGAGACCTATAATAATAGTGACATAATGCATGTCGTCAACAACAAATATTGTCATTGACTCGTTGTCGATTTTCTACGTTACCACAACAAAATGTTAGCTTTTAAAAATAAATACCCGGGAATAAATATAAATCTTGTGTAGGTAAGAGACGTTACATGTTATAGCTCCCGTGATTCAAACGATTTACTGTAGAATTTCTATAATGTGTAATATACATATATGGCTTCTACATAATTACAGAAGGATGGTGTGATTTCATCAACTGCATAACCTTCTCTGAATCTGCTGAATGGCCTTAAACACATTTGTTGTGGGTTGTCATGCTGGTATTTCATAATTTCAATCCATTTTCATATGAAAGCCGATTGTGAACACTTGAAAGCCCATAACATACTATGTAAATAATACCAGGATTGTTAAACTCTTTTTAAACACATTTTGGCTTACAAAATCCAAACAAAATTTTTTACAGCTATGTAATTTCAGATTCAATTTGGAAAGTATAAGCTTTTGTGAGCTTTGGTAATTTTGCTTAAATAATACAGTTTATTTGTGCAGGGTATTGCATTGATCTCATAGGAAACGAGTCAAGGAAGTCACTTTAATATTTCCATATGTATTATATGTGACATGATCTGGTCCATGTGGGCTAAAGGAGACATTGTTGAAAATTGTTACATTACAATTATTACATTATACATACATAAGTCTATCATTTACTGAAAACAGCAAAGGTCTAGCATACTTGGTTCTAAAGTTTTTTGATGTCTATTTTGTTATGTATTTTATTGTTTTTTATTCCTTATTTTTACCTTTATCTCAGTTTCAAATTTGCCGCCTTTGGCCCCCATGGACCAGATCGTGTCACATATTGAGTTATGATAAATAATAGGTCAACACGACACATTTCGCTCCTCCCCCTCCCATTAAACTTCATGCACATGGGGGGAAATGAAACCTATTACAATGAGCCTCACGAATTGAATCTATACCATTTCCAGTGAGTGTGTGCTTCATGTTTCTCCATATTTGAGCACTAACACCGTAAGCTCAGAAACCGCTCCGACTCTTAAGGAAAGTCAAAAATTGAAATTCATCGGAATGATTCCAAACTTTTAGTTGGAGTATATGACAAATAGGAGCTATATTGCATTTTATATAAATAGTCTACAGTGACTTGCCAGTATGAAATTGTATGAAATTTATATTAATTTTTGAAACGCGCAATAACAAGCCTGACGTGCTAATAATTGAACAGAATGTCACTCATTTTGGTCCGTATTATATGACAAAATAATAGTAAATATCATATCATTTACCTAATATGTTGACATTTACTGTAAAACACAAACCCCTAACATAAAGCTTAGGATGTATTTATAGTTAAGCTGTGGCCATATTACTTCTGAGTTTGTAAATGCTGAGTGATAGTCTTACTAATTTGTTATCGACGATTCGTAAACTGTATTTTCATTCAGTTCTGGGTCATCAGAGAGACTTTATAAGATTGGCAATCATGACAGTACTATAAATCATCCAGTTGTTGCTTTACTCCCTTAAGTCATGTCCTCATTTTGTACTGATTGCAAAGATGTATCATGTTGTGTCTCGGAAAACCCACCGTCTAGATAATAAACAAATTTTGTTTCCTTTGCTAGACAGAGAAACACTACCTCAGAATATATGTCACGGCAAAATAATGTCAAGTAAATAAGTATTATTTTGCTTTCTATTTATGTAAATAAGTGTTTTAATTTTCAGACATGTTTACCAAGATATGGAAAACAACAACATGCTAGTTGGATGCTAAAGATCTTTAGCTATCAAAATGTGGGTTTTTTTAATACGTTGTTTTCATGAAAATTAAGAAGATTAAAAGATCAAGGCTGAGTGACATGGCCTATTTATATGTTTATTGTTATTATTCATTTTTTATATTTATTTATTTATTTATTTATTTATTTATTTATTTATTTATTTATTTATTTATTTATTTATTTATTTATTTATTTATTTATTTATTTATTTATTTAATCATTCACTAATAACGGCCTGATATTGTTAACTAACTACAGCATCCCATGAATTTTTTAAATTTAACATGCGATGCTGTACTCCAGGAATCAGAATAACCAATATCACACCCTTCGTGACATGTGAGACATGTGATACAACTTCTATTCATGGGTCCTGTGTTTTTCTACCGGGAGTCAATTTGACCAAATTCCTTCATACCATACAATATGCATATTCTAAGGAACCCCGAAAGGCACGAAGGCCACTAAAGTGTGGACCCTAGGCAATACTTCAAACAAAAGATTAAAAAAAGATTACATAATACAATCCATTACAGTATAAAATTTAAAATATGCGCAGGAAAACCTACAATAATATATGATTATAAAAATTGTAAAATGCTTATAAGATTCAAGCAAATAGTATTTGTAAAAGCGAAGAAATAGTGCTCCGATTGAAATTCCTCCCCTCTCCATTACATTATTATTGGCAAGGAAGCAATCAAGGATTCCAGATTTGAACTCGTAATATGCCATTATAAAATGACTGCTTGGAAATGTTAGTACTACCTTTGTTTAGAATGAGGGGTGGAGAGTTTGAAGATCACAAATATCGTGATGCTGAATGCAATTGAATAACGACCAGTTTGTCTTAATGAATCTACATCGTAATCAAAACGCGTGTGATAGCTTCAATAAAGGCGCGCGTTCCTTAATATACCTCATATTGCCAGCATAGTTTTCATTAAAGGCCAAACCAGAAGTGTCTTTAGACGCGTGTTTAGAATACTTCTGTAGAGAGATTGTATAACATAATGTGTATTCATGCGATTTCCTTCCTTACCGTCTATTCTCTAAGTAGGTATAACCAGAGTAGGGATTGTAAGGAGCAATTACTTTTTGCGCTAGCATAAATTGGCAGTGTGACACTTCCTGACACTGGATATTCTCACTTAGAATCGCCAAGAAGTTACGAAGAGTCAGCAAAGAAACAGGTTAATATAGTTCAAGAACTCATAAATAGTTTCCTCATTTACCATGTTTACGTTATCTAAAAAGCTGCAGGAAACGTAAGGCTTTTTCACCAGTTTGACTGTGCTATGGATTGACACCTGATATACGGATTCAGTTATTGCCCGATAAAGATTGTAAAAAAACCTAACACCAGAGTGATCTGAAGAAATGTCTTTACTGCATATTGTAGGCTAAAAAAGGACTAAGAAAGGACAACGTTTCCAAATGCCAATGTGGTCACTTAAATGCCCTTGGTGAGCAACCTCTCCTTTCAGGAGAAAGGTGTAGAACTTCAAAAAAAGGTTTTATGATAGAGGTATCATTACTAACCTAGAATAACATAGCTTCCAACTGTATTTGCTTTTGGTATAGTTTCACAAATGTGACCTTTTTAAACATTTATGTTTTAACATGTGTATGTAAAGCATTTTCCAGCCTGATGTGGCAGTGACGTCAAAGCTGTTTCTTGGCTGCCTCAATAAGCGATAACTACGACATGGAAGACTGGTGAGTGTGTACGCCAGCTTTTTGGGCGTACACTAGCGATTTGTAGCTGCGCCCAATGAAATGCGCAGTGACGTCACTGCCACGTCAGGGTAGAAAATGCTTTAGTAATATTGGACAATTTTTATTAAGCCAATACATATTTTGCCACCCCAAATTGATTTATTTAAACTATATGTCTATACAGCTATATGATATTTGTCCACACATTACAGACAATGGCATAGATGATTTGCAATAAGTATATACCTTATTTAAAAGAAAATAAAGCTGCCTAATTTTGCATATCGTTTTGAACTACATGTATGCAATTTGAATCTATAGCTGGTAATTATTAAATCCGGGTTATAAAATCAAGAAAATGTGTTCTCCCGTGCTACTTTCTGGGAATGGAATGGCCTGTTATAGAAAAGCAGCTACAACTGGAGAGAATACATTGTTCGTTATTTAGTAACAAGGCCTTATCAATTATCGTTTCATCAGAGATGTCGTAATTCTATTATAGCATTTCCTGATCCCTCCTAGCTACCATTCTGTCAAACATGTTTTTAAGTTTTTTGATTTCCGCAGTCGATCATTACAAAAAAGCATCACCGATTCTTACAATATCCCTTAAGGTATATTTTTGTGCCATGAAACGTATGGGCATAATTTAACTGCTCATATTCAAACTAAATATAAGTTAATTTTATTGGTCCAAACGAATCCCTTCGTAGAAATGGATGCCAAGTTAAGTAGGCAAGTCCAACCAATCCTGCAAAAAATGGAATTGCGCAGCTTGATTACGGTATTCACAAAGATAGAATTTTATCATATGCATTTACACTATCTTAAGCAAACCAAGGAATAACGTTCCCTCATCTAAAAAAGTAAACGTAAGAAAATATATAGATTTATATATTATCTACACGTTGGTGTACACAAATGACAACGTGCAGCTTCTTAGCAATCAGAACAAAGTCAGGACGTGACTCAAGGGAGTAAAGCAACAACTGGGTAATTTATGAAACTGACCGATTTCAAATCCTATAAAATCTCTCTAATGACCTGAAACAATACAGACACCAAACCTGTGTGTAGTAGAGCAGCCACTCGGCCATTGCAAACTGCAATAAGTAATTATACTTACTGCTCTAATCAAAACAGTTGTTCCCAGGGACGTATTCTGTCTTTATTATTTTTATATGGAAATCTGAATACTATAGAGATGAATTTTGAAATATTACATTTCTGTGATTAAAAAAGGGAGATTTTGTCCTCGCTACGTTCCCTAAAATATACTCACACAAAATGAGAAACCTTTCTCAATCGTAAACAAATCTAGCATAAACAATTATTTCTGGTTAGATTAAAGATCAATAAAGCAAGTCCTATCCATCTTTAACTAAAGAAGCGATAATATGATCTGAGAGATGTCTCTTATCCCCAGAAGTATAGACACGCGTGTCAAATTGCTCATATAGCGACTGAAGTATAAATTTACGTGGGAGCATTGTCTGTGTCAAGTTATGATACTTGTTTTGTTAAGGATATATTGCATATCTTGCTCTCAGACGAGATATGAAGCGATAACATGATCTGAGAGATGTCTCGTTACCCCCAGAAGTATAATTATAGACAAGCGTATCGGATTGCTCATATAGCGACAGAAGTATAAATTCACGTAGGAGCATTGTCTATGTCAAGTTAGTTGTGATACTTGCTTTGTTAAAGCTACATTGCATATATATCTTGCTCTGCTCAGACCCTGGTTGAAACGTCACGAGATATGTATGCCCAGAGAGAAAGGTGCGAAAAATACTACCCTGCACATCAATCGAGAATATAATATCATAAATTTTCACTGCATTCATTTGTGCCATTGCTACAAATAGCAGATATGCAATTGGCCGCTTGATTTTCTTGCTGTATTTCAATGTCATACTCCCCGTATCTAGCATGCAAATGTGTTGATGCATTATTACCTTTTTATTCAATCATCTTTTAACCTTAAATGACATCAGTGTACACTTTACTAAATTATTTTCACTTACACTTGATGTTAAAGTCTATTATAACAACTAGGGCGGGTGATAGTTGTCGGTGACAATGGGGCATAAAAAGCAATCTCAAATTCAGATTGATTATGATCTTTCAGATTTTACGTCATTCATATATATAGTGTTCACATGGGCAACAGTGAGATCCCGCCCGAATCTATACTTTGTTTATATTTACTACCAATAAGGCGGATCTTAAAACATGCTTGCATTTATGAAGAATACGTATTTTGCGAAGCTAAACGCAAAGGTAACATACGCACACGCAGATGCAGTACTTCCACTTTAATTTTCTTAGTTCGATGCATAATGGATTTTGAACATATTGGATTGATATAGATTGGCGTAAGTACATTTGAGCGCAGTATACCTATCCTATCACAGCCATGTGCACTTTCCGTATTCAGTAAATTGTTGCACGCTTTTAAGATTTTATTTGACTGTTATTTTATTGAGTTTAGCCTACTTCGTGGCGTCTAACATACTTTACGAGTGTGTAGGTAAGCAGGTCACATTGACCAAGTAATTTCCACTTTGTTGGTACTGCTCCAGAAAAGACGTATACTAACTTGAGGTTTAGCAAGTATGTGCTTGTTTGAGCGATACGGTGATGTGATGCAAGTAACACAATGTCCAATTTCAGCTTTTGCCAAAAATGCCGGCGGTACTCTCTCCTGATTCCTTAAAAACCCAGTGCGTCATGTTTCCAATATTACAATGGGGCTTACGTGATTCGCCCTTTTTACTTTCTAATATGTAGGTCATGGTTGTTATACACAAGCTAAGAAAGGAGTCAAGTTTTCAATAAAGAAGACATGTATTGGCACATCATTATTATATATATAATGTGATATGGTTCCCTTCGAAGGGAATACATTTTATTTGTGATATGGGAATCATCATGACATATGGTTTACAGATGCGTACTATTACGAATGGCTGCAGAACGACAACGGCGTTCTATTGTTTAGAGCAATAGAAACGGACCCTGTTCTGCCAGGGCGCTGGATGCTGGTTTTTTGGGCGCCCTCTACGGAGGGGTCAATTATTTGGTTTGCAAAATGCCATTGTTGTTGTTGTAACTTAATTCCCTCATTCATAAGAATACCGCGTATTACATGCTGACACGTCTATGGTCGGCCGTAACCTTCATAACGTGGAGCTTTATTTTCACTTCTCGGAGCTAAATTGACCAGTGATGTCAGAGTTTCTCATTCATGAATAGTCACTCCAGTTTATGAATAGCTGTTACATAAAATTATTTGGTAAAAAAATCTGGTATCTATTGCAAGCTTAATTTTGTTTTGACATTGTTTTCATATTTCTAGGATTGTTCTTAATTCATACACCCATGTTGTGATTGGATAGTATTCCCGGGGATAACATTACGGTCATTGTGGTTGCAAAGTTATGTGCCAAAAAGGGTCGAAGGTCAATTTTCAAGTTGTACAGGGGACGAAAACTAAAGTTGCTCCGATTTTAATGAAATCTTGATTACTTGTGTCATGGGAATAACTACAATGACCTTTAATAATAAACCAAACTGGCATTCCAATGAGAAAATAAAAAATGCACGCCTCTTTCGATTTCATTCGCCAATGTCGAGCACGTTCTTAGCAAAAGTGTGAAGTGCAATAATGGTATTTATAACGAGAACACACGACTGAAGGCTTCAAATTTAATGTGTTCAAGTTGCCAATGGATCTGATCAAAAATGTATATGTGACGTGTCATGTCAAAAGCACACTTTTGGGCAGGATCGTAAATGGAGAAATAGCCAAAAATCTGCCCGGGGTGATTGTTTCACAATTTGGGTTTGTTGCAAATTTGTGATGTTATTAATGTTAAAAATATTGTCTGATAGTTTCAGACCGGAATATAACTGGCATCTTGTATTTTTGGAGACATTTTTCAAGGTAATTCCTACTCTCAATATTGTCAATAATATTTTTAAAGGCCGATATCTCAATTTCCAATTTTATATTACCATAACTTACGAACTCATTATCTTCGCTTAGGAATGCCCGATTTCATTGGGGAAAATGGCGTTATGGAGTAAAATATCTCTATATTTAAGATATGTAAAAACCTCAAAATTTATAACCTGCCCAAAAGTGTCTGATTTTGACATGACACGTCACATATAATTAGGGTCATCTTACGAGTTAACTTGGATTGTAATAAAAAACACGTCAGCACTTTGTGCTTATTAGATAATGATTACAGAACTGTTTTTGGATAACCTACATACCAAGAGGCTTCAGAAGTGTTTTTGCGTACAGTGTAGAGGAGGGCCAAGAGGATTCACTTTATCATAACAAATAAAGTATTTAAAGAAATCAAAGTAAAAATTGTAGCGTATTGAGTCGCTGACATAATTTTAAGCAATGATAAAAATTGTGATCATCAAAAAACAAACCTTTTATAATAAATTCAGCCTAAATACATCAAAAACGCGAACCGTTGTTGTTGCTTTTTCCAAATGTGTGTCCCCTAAAAAAACACGCCGAGTGATTGCATTCTCCATTTTTGTATTGTGTTACAAACCGATCAACGAAATAATGTCTCCATTTGTCAGAACCAAATGCAGTACCGATTAAATCAAAACGCGTATGATACCGTTAATAAGCTGATAAAAGGCGCGCGTTCCTTGATAGACCTCATATTGCCAGTACAGTTTTCATTAAAAGCCAAACCGGAAGTGTCTTTAGACGCGTGTTTAGAATACTTCTCTAGAGAGATTGTATAACATAATGTGTATTCATGCGCTTTCCTTCCTTTCCATCTATTCTCTAAGTAGGCATAACCAGAGTAGGAATTGTAAGGAGCAATTACTTTTTGCGCTAGCATAAATTGGCAGTGTGCCACTTCCTGACACTGGATATCCTCACTAAGAATCGCCAAGAAGTTACGAATAGTCAGCAAAGAAACAGGTAATAATTCAAGAACTCATAAATGGTTTCCTCATTTACGTTATCGAAAAAGCTGTGGGAAACTTGCGGTTTTTACACCAGTTGTGCTGTGTTATAGATTGACACCTGATATACGGATTCAATTATTGTCCGATGACGATTGAAAAAAACTAACACCAGAGTGATCTGAAGAAATGTCTTTACTGCATATTGTAGGCTAAAAAAGGACTTGGAAATGACAACGTTTCCAAATGCCAATGTGGTCACTTAAATGCCCTTGACAAGCAAACCTCTCATTTCAGGAGAAAGGTGTAGAACATAAAAGGTTTAATTATAGAGATCATGTTCCTATCTTCCATTACTAACCTAGAATAACAATGGCGTAGGTGATTTGTAATAAGTATATACCTTATTTAAAAGAAAAAAATGTGCATATTGTTTTGAACTTTCGTGTATGCAATTTGAATCTATAGCTGTCAATTATTAAGGCCGGGTTATAAAATCAAGAAAATGTATTCTTTCTACTTTCTGGGCATGGAATGGTCTGTTATAGACAAAACAGTTACAAAAAACTTGAAAGTGAAGAGAATGCATTGTTCGTGATTTTGTAAAAAGGCCTTATCAATTGCTCGAGTTTCATCAGAAATGTCGTAATTCCATTATAGCGTTTCCTGATCGCTCCTAGCCAGCATTCTGCCTGTCAAACATGCTTTAAAGTGTTTTGATTTCCGCAGTCGATCATTCCAAAAAAACATTACCGATACTTGCAATATCCCTTAAGGTATATTTTTGTGCCATGAAACGTATGTGTGTAATTTAACTGATCATATTCACTATATTTAACTTAATTTTATTGGTCCAAACGAATCCTTTCGTAGGGGGGATTCGTTAAGAAATTAAGAAGGCAAGTCCAACCAATCCTGCAAAAATAGAATTGTGCAGCTTGATTACGGTATTCAATATCATATGCATTCAAACTATCTTAATCAAACCAAGCAATAACGTTCCCTCATCTAAAAAAGTAAACGTAAGAAAATATATAGATTTATTTATTATCTACACGTTGGTGTTCACAAATGACAACGTGCAGCTTCTTAGCAATCAGAACAAAGTCAGGACGTGACTCAAGGGAGTAAAGCAACAACTGGGTAATTTATGAAACTGACCGATTTCAAATCCTATAAAATCTCCCTAATGACCTGAAACAATACAGATATCAAAACTGTGTGTAGTAGAGCAGTCATTCGGCCATTGCAAACTGCAATACGTAATTATACTTACTGCTTTAATCAAAACAGTTGTTACCAGGGACGTATTCTGTCTTTATTATTTTCATATGGAAATCTGAATACTATAGAGATGAATTTTGAAATATTACATTTCTGTGATTAAAAAAGGGAGATTTTATCCTCGGTACTTTCCCTAAAAATACTCATACAAAAGGAGAAACCTTTCTCAATCGTAAACAAATCTAGCATAAAAAATTTCTGGTTAGATTAAAGATCAATAAAGCAAGTCCTATCCATCTTTAACTAAAGAAGCGATAATATGATCTGAGAGATGTCTCGTTACCCCCAGAAGTATAGACACGCGTATCGAATTGCTCATATAGCGACTGAAGTATAAATTCACGTGGGAACATTGTCTGTGTCAAGTTAAGTTAGTTAGTTAAGGCTACATTGCAAAATATCTTGCTCTGCTCAGACCCTGGTTGAAACGTCACGAGATATGTATGCCCAGAGAGAAAGGTGCGAAAAATACTACCCTGCACATCAATCGAGAATATAATATCATAAATTTTCACTGCATTCATTTGTGCCATTGCTACAAATAGCAGATATGCAATTGGCCGCTTGATTTTCTTGCTGTATTTCAATGTCATACTCCCCGTATCTAGCATGCAAATGTGTTGATGCATTATTACCTTTTTATTCAATCATCTTTTAACCTTAAAGGACATCAGTGCACACTTTACTAAATTATTTTCACTTACACTCGATGTTAAAAGTCTATTATGACAACTAGGGCGGGTGATAGTTGTCAGTGACAATGGGGCATAAAAAGCAATCTCAAATTCAGATTGATTCTGATCTTTTAGATTTTACGTCATTCATATAGTGTTCACGTGGGCAACACTGATATTCCGTCCGAATCTATACTTTGTTTATATTTAGTACCAATAAGGTGGATCTTAAAATATGCTTGCATTTATGAAGAATACGTATTTCGCAAAGGCAACATACGCACACGCAGATACAGTACTTCCACTTTAATTTTTCTTAGTTCGATGCGTAATGGATTTTGAACATATTGGATTGATATAGATTGGCGTAAGTACATTTGAGCGCAGTATACCTATAATCCTATCACAGCCATGTGCACTTTCCGTATTCAATACATTGTTGCATTTATTTGACTGTTATTTTATTGGGTTTAGCCTACTTCGTGGCATCTAACATACTTTAGCGTGTAAGTAAGCAGGTCACATTGACCAAGTAATTTCAACTTTGTTAAAATTAAAGTTGCTCCGATGTTCATGAAACTTGTACCAAATTGTTTGTCTAGCTTTAGGCAGTGAGAGAAGATAGGTTTCCACTATCTGTGATGTATAGTTACGTAGGTAGAACCTATCAACCGATTCAACGGGCCAATTGCCATTTGAACTCGTAGATCTATAACTTTTTGACCACCTAACAAATTAACTATACATCACATCACCCTATCCTTTTCTCACTGCCTGAAGTTAGACAAATAAGTTTTATGAAAATCGGAGCAACTTTAATATTTTACCCTTGTACAAGTTAAAAATTGACCTACGGCCCTTTTTGGCACATAACTCCACAACCGCGGATCGTACACACACACCCTCCCAACATGGTCGGTGATCCCCCCCCCCCTCCCCAAGGATGACGCACGCTACGTCAAGTTTCCAGATCAATGGCCCGTGATCTTGTGTTTTGATTATAGGCTACTAAGTACGTTTCGAGTTCATTCTTTTCTTCATGGTTGTTTCTGTTATTAACTCTCGCCCCTCCGGAACCAAGCGCAGGAAAAACCATTTAGTAAAAAAACACAGGTACTATGAGCGTTTTTACACTACTTTGTAGCTGTCCGCAAATTGCGGCTATAGTAAAGTACTTTCTAATTCTCTATCTTGCTGAAATATATTTCTTCTACGTGTATTATAGTCAATACTCTCATCCTAAAAAGACACATCAAAGAATCCATATCAATTGAAAACTTTTGGGAAAATACATATCGTGTCTTATCTCATCTTTCGAACAAATTATGGAGCACGTTTTTGTGTCTTGGCCTTTCGACCATTCCCTCCATAATCGTTTCGTTTAATATTTCTAGGTATTTGATATCTGATATGTATTTTGCCTGGTTTATTCCATTATGGAAATAAAGGTGAATGACTATTGATAGTTACTTACTATATCAATAATATAATGTTATCATAGAAAAACTTGGCAGGCTATGAATCTCTCAATTGGTATCAACGAACGCTTGATCATTGACCGTCGATGTGCCAGGATTATTAATACAACTCATCTATAGACGTCTAGTCTGAAACGACGCATGACGTTTACGTCTTCTAGTCGTCAATATAATCATAGCCTTAAGACGCACCGGATTATTATATACTTGCTTTAAATTGCCCATTTATATGTTTTGTCTCTTTTAACGTAAAATAAAATTGTATTTCATTCAAAGAACGACTGACGAAATATACCCTTGAGATGAAGTTAATAACCTAATATGAGTTTATCAGTATCGATTTTCACTATTCCTTTGTGGTAAATTGACATCCGACAACCTATTCAAGTAACGACGATGGTCAACGACTTTGCTCGTATGAAAGTGCTGTGTCTGTGTAATTTGGGAGATAGAATAGGTCCCGGGCGAGATTTGTCGCACGTTTAGTGCCATCAATTGCCATTGTAAGGCAATAACATTTTCTACCTCCTTTTGGTCAACTTAAAAATTGAGGTACTCCTGCCATAAGACAGGATATTTATTCCAAGACGTATTCGCCGTAGAAGTGCTGATGTAACATGATTAACTATCATAGCAATAGGTCAAAACAAGTTTTAGATATATCGCACTGCACTGGTACCTTTCACGCGTTACCTCTGCATTGAACCATATATGTCAAAGAATAGGGATAAAGACCCTTTGTAGTGCAGGCAGGCGATATATTCGCTGTCGAAGTGAGCTAATAATCGGATTAACTACCATAGCAATTAGATGAATACAATTTTTGAATATATCGCCCTGCTCTACAACGTTCACGCGGTACCTATGCATTGAACCATAGATGTCAAAGAAATGCTAAACACTCGCATATGTAAGATTAGTATGTTTGAAAAGAGCGGTATTGTATTCAGTCTATGATCTGTGTAATTTTGGGAGATAGAATAGGTCCCGGGCGAGATTTGTCGCACGTTTAGTGCCATCAATTGCCATTGTAAGGCAATAGCATTTTCTACCTCCTTTTGGTCAACTTAAAAAATTGAGGTACTCCTGCCATAAGACAGGATATCTATTCCAAGACGTATTCGCCGTAGAAGTGCTGATGGAACATGATTAACTATCATAGCAATAGGTCAAAACAAGTTTTAAATATATCGCACTGCACTGGTACCTTTCACGTGTTACCTCTGCATTGAACCATAGATGTCAAAGAACAGGGATAAAGACCCTTGTAGTGCAGGCAGGCGATATATTAGCTGTCGAAGTGAGCTAATAATCGGATTAACTACCATAGCAATAGATGAATACAATTTTTGAATATATCGCCCTGCTCTACAACGTTCACGCGGTACCTAGATGCATTGAACCATAGATGTCAAAGAAATGCTAAACACTCGCATATGTAAGATTAGTAAATTATGTTTGAAAAGAGCGGTATTGTATTAAATCTATGATTGCAGACATACACCGCTGATGAATACAACCTGCTTGTAGTACAGGGCGATCTATTCAAAAATTGTTTATTTAATCCGCTTATTACGTCACTTTGACAACGAATTCAAAAATTGTTATGGTAGTTAATCTTGTTATATCATCACTTCTACGGCGAATTTGGAAATGTCTTATAGATTATGATTTTCCATTATCCGGTTTACGCCCATTAATTCTTTTGAAAATTACTCTGTCGTATGAAAGTGAATGTCAAAGGAATTTGCATGGCGTGAGTTGTAGGGCGTAAGTGGTATTGGCAAAAGTGACCTCTGTATTGTGTGTGCTCAACCACATGACTCCGAGTAATTATAAAATCATGTATTAATCATAAGATATTATAGTTATTGCATATGTAACATATGGTTACATACCACTAATAGGCCTGGGCGATACATGGAAATACGACGAGTAACTATTTGTTTGCATGGCATCTGAAAAGACTGCATTAAAATCGCTGAAATTGATCAAGTTATATAGCCAAAAAAGTACTTTTTAGGGTTTGATGCTTCAAAATGGTACATTGTTGTAATAATACCAAAATTCATACGCATGGCTTCGGTTTTTAGTAAATATTCGCCCTACCATACGATATTGTAACTTTCAGCTTCGAGGGCGCACTGCCATTTTAAGGTGTTTACGGTTCAGTGCGTTAAAACAAGAAAAGTCTCAGGTCAACCTATGTTGAGTTTTTGATCATTTGGCATCTAAATCATATAGTTTCACCTGATATTAGTGGCATTTAACTGTGAGAGTTCTGAATATGAGAAAATTCCACCCGAAATTAGTCATTTTCCCATTGAAACCCGTGTAATACATAATTAGTGGTATTTAACCATATAAGACTTAGAAACGAATAAGCGACATGAGATATACTTATTATTACATAATTACGTAACTTATAAGACTTAATAAAACGAAGAACAAGTGACCTTGAACTGGCTTACAATCAAATTAGTGACAACGGTTGGATAAATCCATTGAAATGATGCAAACCCTTCTTTATTAAGAATATACAGTTCCACATGCTTGTTAAAGGACACTTTATACGCTCGTATACTAGCACTGTGTTAGTGTAATAAGATTGCAGTTGTGAATATAAACGAGTAAGTGATGCATAAATGATTTAAAGCAACATTTGAAGATACAAAATTGTTACTTACAACTGCTCTACGAATAACCTTCGAAATTAATAAGCGTAAATACATTAATTTGATAATAATAACTCATGCGAAGCTCGTATTATATACACCGTCTGCTAGCGCATGTCTCGTTGAGCACTATATCCGAATTAAATTCTGTCGCTTTTGTCCCAGAGACAATAAAACACCAACAATAGGAGTTCTGATATGTGTCTGTCTTGGCTTAATGAAAATATGCTTAATACGTGGTTTCCAAATAATTTATTTTAGTATGGTTTTCTGCAAGGTTCTTCAGCGGTCTGCCGATTTGGCGCTAGTGGGGCTAATAAAATCACGTCATCATCACATCGGCACCTAATTCGCCGATTAAACTGCGTAGCATCGCTGTCTCGAGCAGGCGATTTTACGCGATAATCAGGAAGTACACTGCTGAAGGACTTTGCTGAATACTACAGTTAAAGGTGTGTGACCAGATCGACAGCCTCATCTCCCCACCTTATATTATCAAACTCCATTTTGACATCAAAAGAAAGCTCATATTTTTCTCATAATCCCAGTGTAGGAATGAAATGTTATGTTTCGTTCGTTCTATGGGCCATTCTGAAACACATTTTATCCATTATCAAAACCTCTAGTCAAATTTACCTCAATATTTCTACAGCTGAAGTTTTATAAATTTGTTGTCAAGTACAATACGCTTCTGCGATCCTCATCATAATATTCAGTAATTAACGTATCACATAACATAAGTAAAGGAACTTACGTATTATTGAATGTCGCAGTGTCTCTACTGATATTGAATATACTTTTGTGTGTTATTCATAGAGATTTTTGTTCAATTAAACAGCTTAAGGCGGGAAGATTCACAATCAAAAATGCAATAGTGTTGACTTTGGTGGCAGACATAAGCATTACTCTAAGTAAATTACACACTAGTCTGCAGTAAATTATGCGAATAATTTTTCACAGACAAAAATATGCCTTGTATCAGCTGATGTATGCCTCCTTTGTTATCTTTGCCATTATCATACACGAATACTACTAATACTGTCGCCGATTATTAACAAGTATCGTCTTTTTTGACTCTGAATGACTATGGTGTATGTTTATTTTAAATGCTACATTGATCAAACAATTTGCTAGGTTAATTGCGCTAAACCAAATCATGTAAATATTGTTTCGAATTTTCTGAAATACCATAATTCTTGTCATTACGGATATTGGATAAGACATGGGTATCACACATATTGTATACGTAACATAAAATGCTTACAAGTATTGGATGTTGGCTATTCTATTCTCTGGAGTATTGCATACAATTGTAAGAAAACTCGTTGATTGATAACTTATTTAGCGACTTAAGTAGGGGAAGTATTGTATGTGTTATGTTGGATGTGTAACTTGAACAAGATATATGTGCCCTGTGCGAGAAAGATGCGATTAATCAGTCGGGAATATAATAGCATACATTATCACTGTATCCATTTGTGCCATTGTTAAAAATAATGAAAACTGCATCTCAAGGCATTGTCGGTATCAAGATGTAAATGTTTTATACATATATCTAAGATTATTTGTGACATGTTCATATCGTGTTGCATATCAATGGGCAGCTACTTTATTCTCCTTTACAATAACACAGTATTTGGGAAAACACACCTTTTTACGACTGAATACACGTCTTGTGAATGTAGTGGGGTCTCAGACAGAATATGCCAAATTGACCATTATACTGTGCTCAAACAACACTAGTCACTAAGTGGGTGTGAAAACTATACGCAGCCACAACAGCCAGGTACCTCCACCTCACACTGCTCATCAGCCTTGTCACACGTTGCTGTGGGATGTTATTTCATTCTTCAATCAGGATTCGTCGCATGTCATCCAATGTGGTTGCATTGGCTGGTACGCACAGGGCGACCAAGCTGATCCATAGGCATATATCCGGGGGGATGGGGGATAAATCCCCCAATATTTAGCCAGGGGGGTGGTCCATACAAACACCCCCCTAATGTTGACGCCTGTATGTGCGTTTCTGACCAAATTAACGTCATATTTTGCCATTTTAGCCCCAAAAGTCCCAATTTTTGCGCGATTCGCGCGAATTTATTCCACTTTTGCACCATGTTTCACCAGTTTAGCTTCATGTGGCAAAAACTTCTTTTTCTGTAGCTAAAACGTGCTGTATTCACTATACTTCTTAAAATATTTATCCCCCCCCCCCAAATGTCAACAATAATTCTACGCCAATGAGCTGATCCCTCAAGTATTCAATCGGTTTTAGGTCTGGGCTGATGGCAGGTCATTCCATTCTCTATACTCCCATATTCTGTATGCAGTCGTTGATTACCCTGGCTGGCTCTGTGGGGCTCTGTTGTCATCTTGGAGGATTGTATTTAGGTCCCAGATAGGTGCAAAGATATGGATTGCAGCTTACTGCACAGAATAATAGTCAATTTGGTACATTCTGTTTGAGACCCCCACTACATTCACAAGACGTGCACTCAGCCGCGTTGTCATTGTAAAGGGGACTAAAGTGGCTGTTCATGGATATGCAACATAATAAGAACATGTCACAAATAAATCTGAGATATAGATGCTTCAAAAAACTTTCCAAACTTTTGTTGAGGTATTTAATATGTTTTCACATGGGCACAGCTGAGGTCCGCTCAAAATATATACTTTAGTTATAGTTAGTCCCAATAAGGCGGCCCTTAAAACATTATCTGCATTTAAATATGAAGAATGCATCTTTCGTGAAGCTGAACGCAAAAGCAACATACGCACCCACATACGAACCGATTGATATATAAGTACATTTGAGCTCAGTACCTCGGCCTACCTCATGTGCACTTTTCGTATTTAGTAAATTATTGTTACACGCTTTTAAGAATTTGTAATGATTTTATATTAAACGTGAACATAATGTTGCAACTTTGTGACTTTATTGAGTTTGGCCTACTTCGTGGCAACTAACATAATTTACGAGAATGTAAAGTAAGCAATCACATTGACCAAATAATTTCCGCTTTGTTGGTACTGATCCAGAAAAGACGACTGCATATATATTTCAGGTTTAGTGCGTGCTTGGTAGGGCGTTGCAGTGATGTGATTTTGCCAGTAACACAAGCCCTATACGAATTTCAAGACGCCGATAATTGTCCAATTTCAGCTTTTGTCGAAAATGCCGGAGGTAGATTTTTCTGATCCCCTTAAGAACCCAATACGTCATGTTTTCCAATGTTACCTTGCCAAGAGTAATAATGGGGTGTATGTGGTTCGCCTTCTCCTATTTATCTTACTTGCTTTCTATTATGTAGGTCACTGTTTTTACACACAACCAGGGATACAATGAGAAATGGGTCGATGTTTCAATAAACGAGACATGTATCATCTGGTGCAGGCACCAATAATTATGTGACCTACTACCACGCAATGAGCGTATTACGTCGCAAGTTGGGTAGTTTCGAAACATCCTGGCTGACTGAGTTCATATCGCGCACCTGTACAAGCTAGTAGTATACAAATACAACGTGTTTTGAGGGGAAATAGTCGAAACTACTGGTCCTGAGGTGTTGGATGATTGGACTACTTCCCGACGCGTCAGCGGAGAGACGTAGTCAAATCATCCAACACCGAGGGACCAGTAGCTTTGAATTCATTCACGAATGATATACAGGCATAGGCCTACTATACCGACTTGAACAGGTACGTATGTGATCACAGAGAAATGCCATGAAAATAATCTATATATGGGGTTACAAGTCAACGCTCATTAGATACTAACCGACTCTCGTATTCTCACGGAATCGCTGGCTGGGACAGTGAAGCCCTATGGCTCCCGGTCAGTGATCGTGTGCTTGCCACCCGAGGGTTCTAAGGCTCGAATCCCGGGTGCCAAGTGACTTCTTTGTTCATCTGTTCTCCTTTTTCGGTGTTAGGGTTAAGTATACAAATTATGGTGTTTGCATTTTTTGCTTTTTGGTTGATAAAAAGACTTTATCGCGTCTGACGTCACTGTCAATTAAATTCACATTGCTGACATGGTGCCTTCGGGAAAGGAAGTTTCCTACTATAAAAACTTTTGAGATGATTATATTTGAAGGTGCAAAATTAACAATAAGGCGCCCGGTTATACCGCCGCGTTCAGCAAGTCATCATCACGACACTTGTAAACAAGCCCTGCTTGAGTTTGATGACGTCAGACGCGATAAAGTCTTTTTATCTCTGTCTTTCATTATAACTAGGCAAAGGAAACCTTCCCTACTGAATTTCTTACGTAAGTGGGTAAAAACACATCGAACATTTTCCATGGAGAATAGATAATTATTTAAACACACAAACACTCACAATAATCCGGCATTAATTTTAATTTTACTCAATCACGTCACAAATGAAATTCTGATTTTTTTTTTACAAACACAGTATCCTCAATAAGGTTGTGCGTCACGTGAATCAGTTACATTGAACGTACCATTCTGCTTATCTCACAATTAATAACATAACCCTTCAATTTTACGTACGTGTCGATTGTAAAGGTGGCGGCAGTTCAAGTACCTTTAAAGGCCCATTTGGTGATCCCAGTGAAAGTGTTAAAAATTTATATTTTGTAGGCCTATAACTGCTTATAAGTCATTGAAAATTAAAGATTTGGCAAGAAACGAGGAAAAATTGAAGCCTCGTTTGAATACATCTATGAAAATGATGTACCAAAATCTGAATTTTGATGATTTTTACGATCGTCCGGATGAGAAAATCACTGAATGGGCCTTTAATTTAAATAAAAGGCTTACCCGATAAAAAGCGCATATCAAATCAAAACAGTTTAATATGAGGTAATGTATAAACAAGTATACCTGCTTGAAATGTTAAATGACGGATTTTTTATGGGGAAAAATAAATTCCAAACACGTTTATAAAATGTGGACACTCAAATATAAATTCTGCTTAGACATCTTTTTTCCACTCAAATCAATCTGGTCTGCCAAAATTCCTACCAGACACACACACTATGGACCACAATGACCTCATCCCAGTGGCATAGTTCAATAACCTCAATTAAACATTCATAGTGCAAAATTTGACCTCAAGTTTCAGAGTATGAGTTCTTGTACCCAAATTTTCAAATGTCATTCAATGAATGTACAAATGTATTGGGGTTTAAGAACTGTGCCCCTGATAGATGAGCATGTTGCGGATCCTAGTGACAGGAGCACGTAATGCGTAATCACCATATTTGGAATCAGTGCGCGTAGTTTACACCCCCTGTGTGATAGGCATTGGCCGTATGAATACATTTATGGATATCGCAAATCCAAATCAATTCACATCAATCTTGATTTACTTGTGTCATCTGAATAGCTCCCATTTGCCTTTAATCATAAACCAAAGTGACATTCCCAGGCAATATAAAAAATGCACGCCTCTTTCGCTTGCATTCGCCGATGTTAAGCACGTTCTTAGCTAATGTGTGAAGGCAATAATGGTATTTATTTATAACGAGAACGCGAGATTAAAGGCTTTAGAATAGAATAGAATAGAATAGAATAGAATAGAATAGAATAGAATAGAGTAGAGTAGAGTAGAGTAGAGTAGAGTAGAGTAGAGTAGAGTAGAGTAGAGTAGAATAGAATAGAATAGATTAGTAAGAATAGAACTAAGAAAAGCATTGGTCTGTAGCAATGTGATTTATTCAAAATGGTCTCAACTGTTTATTAATTTTTGTAACAAAACATTATATAATGTTCAATTCTAGACCTAGACAATATCAACAGTTATTAGATTATCGTTTCTATATCAAATTATTCATCTATTGCTACTTTTTTGTGGTAATTTTTATTCTATGAACTGCAAATTGAGGGCGCTATTTGCATACATTTTAAATTTCTTTGAAAATGTCCTTGCCATTTGTTATTCTTTGTTCTAATGTTAGAATGTCATGATGCAAGTGTCTACACCTTCTAAAGATGCAATAAAATATATGATAAATGGCGCCATCTTTGTTCACCTTTTCTTTAAAATGACTACAGTTTACACACCATCAAACAACCGTGTTAACTATGACTGTAGCATCGACGATACTGGGAACTTTTTTTTACCGTTTTTTTTTAATGTAGCTGTCACCATATGGAAGTACTACTACTTCCATGCTGTCACCAACGGTATATGCTTTCTATATACACAGAAGTGTCGCCACGCGATTGAAAAGAAGTGCTGAACGCAAACTTTCATGAAGATCCTAGAGCCTTAATAGTTGCCTATTTGTCGTAATATTTATTACACAGGTTGTTGTACTTCTTTCCTAATCTCGTATGTTTGATATTATAATTAATACTCCATTATTATTATATTCATCGACAAAGCCGCGACATAAATAAGACCGCACTTCAATGCAAACATGAAATAAGGTACTTTCAATATCGAAAATATCATCCGGGTAAACAAGACTACAAGTTTGCCACAGCGAACTAATCGACGATAGCACTTTACCACATCGGTTTTGTGCATGTGCTCATCATAGACAAAAATTACACAACTTCATATTTCAAGAATTACAGGCTTAATACAGACGTTGTTAAAATTGTAGTTTGGTTCAACAGAACCAAGTTTATAATAGTATGTCAAAGAACGATATGAAATATGTATTACTACTGGGTAGGGTAAAACGAATGGGCACTGTCTGCAGCTATCGCAAATTGCATTAAGTAGTAAAGTGCTGTTAAAATTTTTATCTTGTTGAAACTTTTTTCTTCTGTTATGGTCAGTAAGCTCATCCATATTGACAGGTACTTACTATATAAATAATAAAGTGTTATCATAGGAAAAACTTGCCATGCCATGAATCTTTCAGTTCGTATTAACGAACGATGGATCATTGACCAACTCGTCGATGTGCCAGGATTATTAATACTGCTCATCTATTATAGATGTCTTTGTGGCCAATAATTATAGCCTTAAGAGGAACCGGATTATAATATACTTGCTAGAAATTACCCACTTATAATGTTTTGTACTTTAAAGTAAATTTAGTTGCAATATTGAACCGGCTTACAATCAAGTTAGTTGGAATGGGCGGTAAATCCATTTAAATGATGCAAACCTTTCTCTTATCTACTTTCTTAATTACATTTTAAAATTTGTTATTCAGAATTTAAAGTACCACATGCTCTTTGAAAGACAGTATTTTAATTTGTTAGCGTAATAAAATTGCAATTTGTTAGCGTAATAAAATTGCAGTATAAATGAGTCAGTAGTGGGGATATGGTTTAAAGCAACATTTATCATGGTAGCCCCGGATACCGCGTGTCTCGTTCAGTAAGGTTTCCGAATTCAACTACCTTGCGCGCATTGAGTTTCTTGCCCCAAAAAGACAAAAAGCAACATCTGATTAGTTTCTTAACACGAAAACGTAGTTTGCAGATGCTTTATTTCGGGAGTTATTTACTACATTAATGAGTAAACGTCCCAAAAAAATATTTGCAAAGGTGGAAAAAATAAATTTCCACCTACTCCTTCAAGTATATATAGTGTACCATCAAATTATCATTTTCGAATACAATACCATAAATGACATATTTTCACAGCTGAAATTCAATAAATTTGTTGACAAGTATATTATACGCCCCTGCAATCCTCATCATAACATTCAGTAATTAACTTATCACATAATACGTATAAGGTGCTTGCGCATAATTCACTGTCACAGTGTCTCTACTGATATTGACGTACCTTCGCGTGTTATTCATAAAGATTTTTTGTTCACGCGTGAAAGACCCTAATTAAACAGCTTAAGGCGGGAAGATTCACAATCTAAAAATGCAATATTGTTAGCTTTGGTTGGCAGACACAGGCATTACTCTCAGTAAATTCCGCACCAACCTGTATTAATAAGCGTTATTTATTCATAGACAAAAATATACGTCTTACTAATCCTGTATTCCTGTTTGTTATCTTTGCAATTATCTTACACGAATAGTGTCGTCGATTATTAAGAATTATCGTCTTCTTTTGACTCTGATTGATTATTCTGTACGGTTGTTCATGCTTCAAATATGTCTCTGACTCAAAATTATCAACCATATTATTTTAAATGTTACAATGATTACTCAATTGGGTCAATTGCGTCTGGTGTAAGAGACGAATATTTAAATTACGACATGTGTAGCTATACGTATTAAATATCGCATATAAACATACCCAATTGATAATAAATAAGGGTTGCTGGTTATTCTGTCCTCTGTAGTACAGGATCCCATCAACAAAATGGAAAGTAAACCGGCTGGTAAACCGCACAGACACAGCACATTTTACATGAATTCTTATTCATATTTTTTACATAAATGGCTCTTAACCAATATTTGCCTATTCCAGTTGCCAACATATAGTAGTACAAAATCGCCATGTAATAGCTGTAGTATCTTGTGAAGCAATCCAGTATAATCCTTGAAACTAATTTAAAGATACCCTATTATATAACCCAATATTGTATAACCATACCGCTGTTTCCATTTCCCTCTTTAAGTGGATAATTGACATTTGCGTCTGTAACGGAGTGACGGAGCACTTGTGAAATCACATTCAGGCGCAGGTTTGAAATTTTAATGAACATGTCTGTATATTTTATGCTGCCCATTTTCTGTCTTTATAACGAGGCAATCACGCCGTGGCTCTGCTTTTGCAGTTACTCAATACCATTACAGGACGTGTACTGGTATTACCTGATTAGCGGTGCGTTTTCTCCTACTGAGACATAAATGTTTTATACTATCATTAAAACAGGGAGAATGAGAATTTGTTCAACCAGGGAGATAGTATATATAGATGGGAAGTCGAGTCGACGATAAGTACTAAACCCAATTGTGCGTCGGAGAATTTCAATTACATGACGTTTTCAATTACACAATGGATTATTTTCAGTCTTGTCTCGTCTCCTTCCAGCCATTGGATAGAAATTTAAGCAACATGCACGTTTTGTGATCATTCCTCTTTGTGTATCCATATAGATTTTGATAATTTTGTGGTTAAGACGCATCTAATATTTACTATTTTGATCTTTTTTTTTTTTCAGGTGAAAATGTTCGCTTTATGGCAGATCATCACCACTCTTATCACGACCACCCTAGTGGCTCTGGAAATCATAAGCGGTGTCTCTGGATCGGCAACATGTCCATATTACTGCGACTGTGAAGGAAGGACGAAAGCAGTTTCGTGCTTGAATTCCATGTACGACCAAGTACCAGACCAACTTCCTGACAATTTGAAGTCATTACACTTGGAATACCAAAACTTGACTATCTTGGATCAGATATCTAAGAAGCCTTTGATACACTTGCGCCATCTTGCTCTTCCTCGGAATCAAATCAGGATAGTTCTGGAAGATGCACTTGCTGTAGCACCTCGTCTGAAGACTCTTGATTTGAGTCATAATAATCTTGATTGCCTTCCAAGGGCAATAACAAAACAAAGGCAATTGAAAGAATTATACTTACAGAATAATCAGATTAGCCTTTTAGATGCTCATCTTTTTGAAAACTTAACACAACTACAGGCACTTGATCTGAGTGGAAACTTCTTTTTATTCTTGCCGTTACATGTGTTCAGTCCTCTGCGCTATCTTGTAACACTGGATCTGTCAAATAATTCCATCATGCTCTTAGACAAGGAAATATTTGGTCTATTGTATAATTTAGAGGAGCTTCGTTTGTCTCATAATAAGATCAGGAATATAGAACACGGATGGTTAAGTGGTATGCCCAATCTTTGGGTGCTTGAAATGGATTATGCATTGGATAGACGTCTTGACAAAAGTAAAAGCATAAACAGTTATCACGATCATTTGCTTGGAATTCCAATGGGAGCCACAATGTCAAACCTGGAAAATGTATCAATAGTTGGAAATGGAATCACCAGCATACCTTGTGTACATCTGTTGAAAATGCCACGACTAGTACATGTGAATATTAGTCATAACGAAATTTATCAGGTTGAAAAAGAATGCTTTTTAACCTTGGACTATTTGGAATATCTTGATTTATCCCACAATCGGATAACGGAGCTGGAATTCAGATCATTTAGCAATCTGTCTAATTTGAAAACTTTAAATCTGTCTAATAACCGTCTGTCCATATTACCAGCAGAATTACTTCAAAACACTCCAATATCTATTTTTGATGTGAGTTCTAACAGAATAAAAAAAAAAAAAAACGATACATTCAATGATATTTGGTCACTGGAATATCTACATTTACATCATAATAGAATTCGTAGCATAGCTAATCATGCTTTTAGAACGCTCAACTCACTTTCCTATATTGATCTTGAAGCGAATGATCTTAGATCGATCAGATATCAATTTGCCAATGTGTCGTCTTTAACAACTCTGATTCTGAATAAGAACAGGTTGAGACACTTTGCTCCAGATGCCTTAGCTGGAACCAGTGTTAACGTATTGATACTTGATACCAACCTCCTTACCACTTTGGATGAATCTGTTCTCCACTATATACCTCGTTTAATGCATTTAACACTGCATACTAATCCATGGAACTGTGATTGCAAACTCAGATGGATCAAGAGCGCTCTAGACAATCCAGAGCGTACCCTATGGGGCTATGACTTAAGTATCGATCTGGTTCAGTGTGCAACTCCTCTTAGGTACGCCAATAAGAGTATGTTTTACAGTGTTGAGGGAACATATAATATGTTGTGCACAACATACGCTTCAAAACTTGCCATACAATTAATTGTGGGGATCTCTTTTGCAATCATATTTACCAGCACGGTGCTTTATGTGCTTAAGTTGTATTGTAAAATCAAGAAACTTGAAAGAACTGGAGCTGATACGAGTAAATGCCTGTCGTGAGCATGGAAAGGGAGTATGGACGCACATGTGGCCATACTTCTTTATTATGCAACAATTATGAAAAGTGAATAAGATATGGTGAAAGAAATATTATATAAGATAATATTATATAAGATAAACGAAAAGACGTTTTAATGGAAGTCATGAACTGCAATATGAAATACAAACATTGGTCAACTTTGTAGACAACTTTTTTAAATTGATTTGTCTATGTATATATTCAGATTTTCTGTTTGACATTTGAATGTGAAGGGCACATTAGAGAATGAATTTGGAGAAAACCTTCTGATAATTACAAACACTCGCTGAGCAGCAAGACCTTCCCTCTAAGCTTTTAATCCGATAAGCTGATTATCTATTTGTTTTCATGAATTTGAAGACATTCTTTGATGTATTACTGAGCTCAATCATCTGAAATTACTGGAGCGTGAGCCACCCAGGCTGGTGGCTCAGCATAATATTTTATTAACAGAAGGTTTTCTCCAAATTCGTTTCCTAATGAGTCTACGAGATGACAACATGTACAAATTTTGCTCTTCATAATAAGGTTATAATTCGACATTATCTACGTTGACAATGTGATTTGGGTGTGTTTTGTTAATCCGGTGTAGAAACATTTAATACTATAGGGCCTATATGGATTTGATTTTAAAATGGAATGTATTTTATAATTAATGTATTGTACCTCCTTGTTGAATGTTATCTAATCAATTAAGAATCAAATTATTCCCTTGACCAAGCAAGCAAGTTCTTGATTATTGTTAAACAATTTTATTATCACAATTATTTCAGTTCCAATCCGATTAAATTCATGCCCAAGCCAAATCATGTTTATTCCAATTCAATCCCAATGCATCGAAATGAAAATGACTCTAAATTCATATCAATTAAATTCAAATTTCAATGCATTGAAACATTATTACTATAAACGATTTCAATTCCAATCCAATTCATATACACCTTGATCTGGGGCGGACGTTTTATAAATGAATTTAGAAGAGCAGCAACGACACCACTTGCATTACATTCCAGATGTTAAATCTACATCATATGCAAAATTTGAGGAAAAATGAACGAGTCCATTTTATTTTAGGGCCATTTGTCTATAACTGGTCTTTACATTTAGCCCTATGGAGAGAGTGCCCGTTGAGGGCGCTATAACCCCCATTATAGGAACAAAAATGTGATTTTTAAAAAACTGACCCGTGCTAATTTTCTAAAATTTTCAGAGTATGTAGTATGAACATGTAGAAATATAATCAAGTAGTTGCCCTACCTGCTCTTCTCCGAAAAAAATAAAAAGTCCTATACCTCAATGATAATGAAACCAAGCCAAATCAGATTCATTCCAAATCAGTTCAAATGCATTGACGCAAAATTCATTTCATTTCGATTCAAATTTCAATGCATTGAAACATTATTACTAAAAATGATTTAAATTTCAATCTGCTTCGATTCTTCATTGCTCACAATTATTTCAATTCCAATCCAATTCAATTCATGCCAAAGCCAAATCAGATTCATTCCAAATCAATTCACATGCATTGACGCAAAATTCATTTCATTTTAATTCAAATTTCAATGCATTGAAATAACATTACTCAAAATGATTTAAATTCCAATCTAATTCAATTCGTCATTGCTCACAATTGTTTCATTTCCAATCCGATTCAATCCATGCCCGATCCAATGCTATTCGTGCCCAAGCCAAATAATTTTATTCCAATTCAATTCCAATGTATTGAAATGAAAATCACCCAAAATTCATTTCAATTCAATTCAAATTTCAATGCATTGAAGTAACATTACAATGTACTTTCAACTACATCTGTTATTGCTGACAACATAGAGGGACATGTAGGTTTATTAGCCTGATATCGTCCTCTTTCTTCTCCATCCATTATAATTCTAAGTCGAATGTGTTTTAAAATTAAACTGAGGCCACAAAGGTTGTCGTATTCTTTTACGGTGATGAAATTTTTATCAAGGCGGTCTTAAACTGGCCATAGATTTGTCTATAGATGAGTTGACATGTGTTTACATTTGATACGCCCTCTATTGGTCTGCCAGGCAAAACAGAATAGTTTACATGGAAGAGGTTGATTTTTTATTAACTTTGGTTTCAAAGCAAATAATACTAAAAATGTTATCAAACTTGTTTACAAATGCATCAATTATATAATAATAATAAAGAGAGATTTAATATAGCGCCCAACGCAAATAGCCTCTGGGCGCTTTACAAAACATAAAACCTAGGGATCAAAAATTTTAAAAACAATATTTAGCCTAACTTAAACATACTATTACACATACACAATATTGCAAGAAAATGACCGGGTATATTGCACAAGATTGGAAGCACACAAAACTTTTTGTTTTTAAAAGTTGAGTTTTGAAAAGATTTGTCGTCTGCCATAGACACTCCTGTGTTATTTTGCCTGGCTTCAAACAACAGAGGGCGGTCTGAATGTAAACAAGTGATATCATAGGTCAACTCATCTATATTGGTTATGAAATTTTACAAGCTGGTCATATAATAACTGGGTCCACATGTTATTGTATTTTATAATATAATGGTGATGAAATTTTATCAAAGAATATTAAGGTTGGTATGAGCCCAATGAAGTCCAAAAGAGGCCTGGTCAAAGTCGTGCTTTTTTATACTTCATTAAACTGCACATTTTTATATATATCTGACTTCACAGTTGGATTCATTAAAGTTTTCTATTATAATGCATACTTTTAAATTCTTTAGATCAACAATGTAGCAATAATACAGCCCAAATGTTTTCATAATTCCAGGGTTCATACCAACCTTAAATTGGCCACAAATTTGTCGTATTGTATAATGTGATGAATATTTATCAAGCTGGCTCTTGATGAAATTTAAATGTTAACATTCTTAAATTCTGTGTGTCCTTTTTGGATTATTGTATTATTATTATTGTTAGTATTCATTTAAATTAATGGAGACGTTCAAGAGATTTACCTGCGTAACTTAGATGTACACACAAATACGTTGTATGTACTTAAGGTACACAAATGCCCCTCCCTGTCATTGGTTTATGTGCCCAAATCAGACACCTGTTCACTTCGTGTCAGCATTGGTTGAGCGAATCGTTAGGGATGAAATCAAAACTCGACCGGCGGTGGTTCCCTCTTTCGCCCGGTTCCGTTCGCTTTCCATTGTTTAGAACAATACCAACTAGACGGAACCGGACGTAACTAGCGGTCAACCGCCGGTTAAGTTTTGATTTCATCCCTTAGCATTCGTCTGTCCATTGACTTTTGTATTTTACTCTACACTGTAACTAAAGTGCTGACACACGTCTATGTCGTCGTCTCCTCCTCTTTCTTCTTCTGCTCCTTCTACTTATTCTTCTGATTCAGTCTGATTCAACTTTGGTATTATTATTATTCGCCATAGAAGTGATGTAATATTCCGTCTAAAACAATTTTAGAATATATCGCGCTGCACTACAAGCAGGTTGCACTCATCACCTGTGTAATGTCTGCAATCATAGATACCGCTCTATTCATAGATACCAATCTTACAGGTGCGAGTGATCAGCATGATATGGTTCAATGCAGAGGTACCCAGTGAACGTACTAGTGAAGTGCGATATATTCAAATATTGTTTTACCCTATTGTTATAGTAGTTAATCCGATTATTACATCACTTCTACGGCGAATTATGATAATGATGAAAACTATTATTAACATCAGAAAAAGGCAGCGTATCTTCAACATCCTTCTGGCACTTGACTGAGGCGGAGATGGCTCCTTCAATTATTCGTGATCAATCTATGTAGTCATGTTTGCTGCAACACTTTTGATCGGGATGTTAGGTACCCAATCTCCATCACAAGTCTCCGTCACCATACTCCATGTGAATCAGACTAATAAGTAAATCTAGTACGAAATATTATTGGGAATCTCCTCATGTAAGGTGGTACAGAAGACCACGCAGCGACGAATAAAGTCTGTTTAGTTTTGTATACGTGGTGTGATCAAGTAAAATCACACTGAAGAAGGGCATATTCAATTTTCAATTTCTTTTGCAAGATTGTATAATGTACTAGCAAAGCTGCATTTTGCAGAAAACCCCATTGACATTGAACATTAGTTCCAAAGATATGAACAGTTGAAGTGATTCCAAAACAGTATACATACACACACCCACCCCCTACACCCCCTCCCACACACACACCCCTACATACATACATACTATAGCGCATTTCCAAAATTTAGCAATGCGTTTTACATGCAACAAAAATAAAAATCAGAAACTATAATGACCACAGCAATGCAGAAACAAAGGGAAACATATGACATATGCAACAAAAGATATTATTGCTTTTGTTTGGCTATATCTGAAAATCAATATATCCGACTTGCTGATTTTGCTTGATCACATCACATGTGTGGAAAGTTTACCCAACTAAATATTGTTGGATTATGAGACCCGCGAATGTGTCCATGAACAATCACTGATGTTCTGTATTTATTCGTTTGATTGACACATTTAGTATCATATTTAGCAATGCTAATAAACGCTAGCAATCAGTGCAGCAAGAAAGGCAATGTCAATCATTTCCTCTCACTTTGAAGGTACATGATGGATACTGACCTCTTTTTAAACATCTTAGATGTGGGTCATGTGTTCATATACGCTCATATAATTTAATAAGCAATGTTTTTAAGAAAAGTGATGTTCAATAAAGATAAAAGTATGAAGGGTTGGCCTCGTGGGAAACCGTGGACTAAAGTAAGTAACAATATGCCTCTTCAGGTTTTTATTTTCCCAGGCTCATTAAGTCTATTTTCCTGCTTGAACATATTGTTTCAGCAAAGCATATTAAATCACCCGTCAAAAGTCTCCGAAATTCCAAGTGGTGGAACAGTCCAGTGTGGAAATCAAATTTTGACATTTGACATTTTAAACTCAAGAAGTGTATATCGGAGATAGGTCAAACTATACTTTTTCTAAATCCTTTATGACGAGAGCAATACATTGGTATGGTTTTTTAACAAGATTTTGCCAACTTTTAATTTCACCTCTGCATAAGCTTTTATTTTGGATTCATGCAAATTATGCATTGTTCCACTTCTTGGATTTTCCAGGACTTTTGGGAGATGGAGTCATGTCAAATGGATTCTGTAGCAATATTAAGTGGTGGGTGATTTCATACTTTAAGGGGGTACTACACCCCTGCCAAATTGTGTGCCTATTTTTGTATTTTTCTCAAAAATTACAATGCATTGGTGACAAGTAAGATATGTATATTATAGGGGCAAGGACTACAACTACTGCACTGAAAATTTCATTTCAACACAGACAACAGTTGTGGAGTTACAGTCAAAAAGGAGGGAAACCCAATATTTGATCAATAAATCAATAACTACTTGCCTTGAGTTGCTGAATTTTCAGTGCAGTAGTTGTAGTCCTTGCCCCTATAATATACATATCTTACCTGTCACCAATGCTCTATAATATTTGAGAAAAATGCAAAAATAGGCACAAAATTGGCCAGGGGTGTAGTTTTCCCTTAACTGGGCTAATATTGTTCATATACAGAATGAGCAAACGGGACCAATTTTACATCACTCGGGTTTTCCATTTCTACATCATGTATATTTTGAAGCTCCACAAAGAAATCCAAATACCTAAGTGGAAGAAACACCCAACTCCATCCTTTTACAAAATGAGTTTTATCATCGTATCTGTACCGTTGCCATTGGAACATAATAATTTCACATGTATTATAATGTATGCTCATTTACCGGTACTAAAGGTCCCCTGAAGATGAAAACAGTATGTCTCTAAAACTTTCCAAATATTAAGTTTTTGTTAATATCTCAAAAAAAGTGTTGATGGAGTTCGCCCTTCTTCCACTTAGGTATTCAATTATAAGAGTGTTCGTGCAGGTAGACACAGGGGCAGGGAATATGACGGTAATGGCATTGTATTCAAATAAAGGTAACGCATTATCGTTAAACGAGATGACGTAAGGAAACTTTGACCTGTTTAAAAGCTTCAAAAAACGACAAAAAACCCTTTGATTCTAGAAGAGATTTTTTCCACTTAGTGTCGCATTTTAATAGATATAGGTCTAGAACATTTTTCATATGCGTTTACGTAACATTAGTGTGAACTTGCCAGTACTACTCTATAACTGCATTATCATAAATGTAGCACAGCTGTCAGCACATAAATGGATTGACTGTCTGGTTATTCCGTAATTGACTCGTACTTTTTCATCAAAGTGGTACCATTAATTTCAGAGCAAAATATCATGAATTTGTATGTCTCTATACTGACTGCATGACCAGTGTACAATGTAGTGTATGTTTTATACATTCAACACGCGTTTTCATTTGTGTGTAACAATGACCATACATTTGTAATGTCAGTACGATTGAAATAAATTGGACGGTCAGCAATTTGGGTGGACCTTGTAAGCATTGTAGGTGAGAGCGTTTGATTCTACTTTCTTCTACTGGATATTGAATTTTAAGCGGTTAAATTAGAAAATTAATATATAATATTTTGCAGTAAACCTTTGATGAGCTCGTACTACCGTGACGTTGCAAAGGCAGAGCTAACAACGCGTACGGCGCAAAGTTCATTCATAAAGTTCCACTCGGCAACAGCAGATCGCCTCAACAGCCAATCAGAGACAAGTGCGTTTTAACATGTTCAACGCAGTAAATACGCGATGTACGCTTAAAATACGCTTTCGTCAAAGGTTTACTGCAAAATATTATAAGTACATAATTATAAAGATTTCATTTCCTTTTTCACGTTATAATTCCTTGGGAAAGTACATTATTCATACAAAATTGATCGACAAACTTAGTTGTATTTACCTCAAAATCACATCCATTGCGTCATTTGTTTAAAATGCAGAAATCAGTGAAAAGCCTTTGGTGTAAATCATGTTGTGTGGGTGTTGAAGTAACCAGGCTATGATAACAACAAGCATATGAGTCAAATGTCCTCATCTACGATGGCATAGTTCAGTAACCTCCCATTTCTCCCGATAACAACCACAGCTCACAAGTTGCCCTGAAGTTTTGAAGTATGCGTTTTCGTATACCCAACACTTCAAAGGTCACTTACTGAGTGTTTACATGTATTTACATTAACTAACCGTGTCCTGACATGATGGAATGTTAGTGAAGAAATAATATTCCAGATTACCTTATAACTGGATATGACATACTATATCACAGCAGCGAATTTGCAATGTTTACACAATATTCAGGCTTGAAGGAATAAAACCTTGTTGCTTCATTTCTTGCATGTAATGCAATAAAACAAGCTGAATATGAATTGTTGTTGATTTTGGATGTCTTGTTGTTGATACCGGATCGTATAATTTTATGTACAAATAATGGTATCAATATCAGTAAAAAAATCCGGGGCGGGGGACTCATCATAAATTTTTGTTGGGTATTCTACCCCGGAATTTTGAGGTGATGGGTCTGTGGGAGCTGACGGCGTACCGGTAAAAAAAGAGGGTCTTTTGGAGCTGCGAAGAATCAAAATCAAGGATCTTTATTGGCTTTCTTGTTAAAAATCGACTGAAAAAACGCGTTATCATTTGTGTGTAACAAAGACCATACATTAATTTGTAATGTCAGAACGATTGAAATAAACTACGTTCCGCAAGTTAGGTGGACCCTTATATGCATTCTAGGTGAGAGCGCTTGTTTCTACTTTCTTCTATTGGTTATTAAATTTTAAATGGTTAATTATAAAGATTTTATTTCCTTTTTCACTGTCACGTTATAATTCCTGGGGAAAGTACATTAATACATTCATTTGTTTAAAATGCAGAAATCAGTGAAAAGCCTTTGGTGTAAATCACGTTGTGTGGGTGTTGAAGTAATCAGGCTATGATAACAACAAGCACCATGAGAAAAATATGGCCTCATCTACGATGGCATAGTTCAGTATCCTCCCATTTCTCCCAATAGCAACCACAGCTCACAAGTTGCCCTGAAGTTTTGAAGTATGCGTTTTCGTACCCAACACTTCAAAGGTCACTTACTGAGTGTTCATATGTATTTAGATTAACTAACCGTGTTCTGACATGATGGAATGTTAGTGAAGAAATAATATTCCAGATTACCTTATAACTGGATATGACACACAATATCACAGCAGCGAATTTGTAATGTTTACACAATATTCAGGCTTGAAGGAATAAAACCTTGTTGCTTCATTTCTTGCATGTAATGCAATAAAACAAGCTGAATATGAATTGTTGTTGATTTTGGATGTCTTGTTGTTGATACCGGATCGTATAATTTTATGTACAAATAGTTGTATCAATATCGGTAAAACAATCCCGGGGGCACATTATAATTTTTTGGTGGGAATTTTGTGGTGGTGGGTCGATGGGAGCTGACGGCGTACAAGTAAAAGGGGGTCTTTTGGAGCTGCAAACATGTAAAATGCGGTCTTTTGGAGCTGCGAAGAATCAAAATCAAGGGTATTTATTGGCTTTCTTGTTGAAAGTCATTATTATATCATGAGATGGCAGGGCAACTTGTTGTTAGAGAAGGATTATCATAATATGTTAATATTATTTCTGTATTAAGCGTGGAGCGTTTACACCAACAAATACAAATGAGACAAGTAGTACAGAGTGAAATCTGACATTCGAAAATGGCAACGTACAAGTAACGTCAACATCCTTCTGGTACTTAAACCTGATATGGAGCATCTTTCAATTGTCAGTGACCAATCGATATTTGCTGAAAAGGCATTAAAACGGTGCTTTAGCATTCGGAAACGAATTTGGAGAAAACCTTCTGTTAATAAAATACTATGCTGAGCCACCAGCCTGGGTGGCTCACGCGACAGTAATTTCAGATGATTGAGCTCAGTAATACATCGAAGAATGTCTTCCAATTCATGAAAACAAATAGATAATCAGCTTATCGGATTAAAAGCTTAGAGGAAGGTCTTGCTGCTCATCGAGTGTTTGTAATTATCAGAAGGTTTTCTCCAAATTCATTCTCTAATGGAATTCAACCGCCACAGTATTAAATGCAACCCATTATTTAGACGTGTGTTCAACATTATGTCCGCTCATGTATTACATAATACAACACTACTGCAAATTTGATTTAAAATCCATTTTAACGGATGGGTCAGCGTTACCTTTAAATGTATTACACAAATAAGGCGTGCTCTAATGCATCTTTTAAATAAGTTAATGTATACTGTGATACCATAAAATACTAGATGTTAGCTACTACTACACTTTACTGGAACACTCAGATATTGTTTGTTTAGCGTAACCCGACCGACCTTTATTTCTATATGCTTACTATTGCGTTTAAATTAAGTTACACCATACAAACAGAAATTACGCCTTGTGTTTATCTTGTATATGAAATTGTATATACAATTAATATCTAACCATCTGCGTGGAACCATCACAAGGACCTCGTATTACAAAGACGTGATGCCTGCCAATCTCAAATCTATGCCAACGTGATATTTGTCCTGCGTTGGATTGTGTAAGGGGGTGGTCTGATTACTGCAGCAAATTATCAAACATTGATTCATACATGGTCATGGAGGAAACAGAGTTTACCCGAAAATTCTTTGATTCTGTAAACTCATCATGAACAAATAAGAACTTGAAATACAATAGGTCGTGTAATCCCGGTCGAAAGTAATTGAAAAATTTGTGTCTGAAACTTTATTTTGGATTCATGCAAATTTATATGCACTGTTCCACTTCTTGGATTTTCCGGGACTTTTGGGAGATGGACGCATGTCAAATGGATTCTGTAGCAATAAGTGGTGGGTGATTTCATACTTTAACTGGGCTAATATGTGACGTGTCTTGTCAAAATCAGACACTTTTGGGCAGGTTATAAATTTTGAGGTTTTTACATATCTTAAACCGCATTTCCGTAATAGTAGACATTCAAATATTGCGCTTTATCTGGTATGAAGTATAAACTCTTTTCTGGTACTACTCCTACAGCTTCCTACCGTCCCCATTTTCCCTCTACCCTCCAACCCCACCTTCCACCCACCCCCTTCAAATCGATGTTGGAGAGCATGACCAAATCAGCAGGTTTCAACATTGAACGGAGGAAATGAGATGCACATTTTGAATTTTCATAATCGAAGTGTTTTAAGAATTTTGAGGCACCCAAAATATTAGCATCATAAAGTCATCACCATATTCCATATAAATCAGTAGAATAAAGTTTTCTACACTGTACGAAAGATTATGGACAATCTTCTCATATAAAGTAGTGCAAGAGACCGTACAGCGACGAAATAAAGCTTACTGTCGGATAGAGACCCACATATTTGTCCATGTACGTTATAGATTTTCAGTATTTACTCATTTGATTGACACATCATCTTTAGCAATGCTAATAAACACTCGCAATCAAAGTACAACAAGAAAAGTAATGTCAATCATTTACTATGCCTGTGAAGATGCATGTTGGATGGTGACCACTTTTTAGTCATCTTAGATGTGGGTCAAAGAAAAACTGATGTTAAACAAAGATACTATTAGTGTGGAGGACTGGCCTCGTGGGGAAAAACGTGGACTAAAGCTAGTAACACTATGCTTCTTCAGGTTTTTAATTGTTAGCCTTTTTTAGTATATTTTCCTGCTTGAACAATTATTTTGTACAGTAATCTGCGCATATTGCAGCACAACTGATCCATCAAATGAAAAAATATGCCACGCATTATTACAAAAGTTTAAACAATTGAGGGTTTGGTTTCTCAAAGCCACAAAACGGGTTATTACGCCTTATTCAGCCAATGAGTAACCATTACCAATTAACAATACATTTGGGTCCGCCGCTCTTTCCTCTGTTTATATTATGATCTGCCAAATAACATTCAAAATTAAGTGCGCTTCTTAGAAGGACATGGATTCATTGCAAGATGATCTTAAACAGCTGTCAAGTGTTCCATCATGGAGATATCTCACAAGATGAAGCCTCAACATCGGGATTGATTATATTTTTCTGTGAAAAAAAGCTCCAGATAACCAAACTCTCATCCTTATGAGTGCAGATTGATGGCAAACTAAATTGGGCTGAGCAAGTTGACAACACAGTGAAAAAGGCAAATCGTACCCTAGGCATGATAAGAAGAAATCTGTGGTTTTGCCCAAAGGAGGCAAAGACAACATCACCTTAGGTCGTCCTAAGCTTGAATATGCAAGCTATACATAGGATCCCTACAAATTGGTGACCAATCAAGAAATTAGAAGGGTGTAATTAAAAGCAGCTCGGTTCTTCATGAGAATCTACAAGAGGGAAGCAAGCGTCACACAAAATTGTTAATTGAACTTGGTTGGGACACAATTACGAAGGAAAAGATCCAGACTGAACATGTTGCTCAAGATTCAAAATAACTTGGTTGATATTGACACGGAGACATATCAAGGGTTGAGAACCAGAAAGCCTTAACTCACAATGATCAGGTCTCACAAAATGAATATAAAGTTGACAGAATAACTGTCTGAGATATTCCTGATTTGAAATCCTTATTTTATACCCTTTAAAATCATGCCAAACATGTTGGATGACTCCTTGCTTTGATATTCAAAAATCAATATTTCCTCCAGGATTTCTTCTGTGTTCTATTGAATTTTGTCATGATTAATGGACTGTATCTTCTATAGTGTCATGGCGACTTTATGCTCATTTTGGAGGAGCAGGTGATTATGAGTTAAGACTTTCTGGATCTCAATCCTCGATATGTATATATCAAGAAATCGCCAATAATTTTGACCAAGACTAGAAAACAAAAGACAAGTCACTTACAAATAAAACAAAAGCGCAGTGATTTATAGTGCGCTACGCACAGGCACAACGCCTAAACGTTGATCCACAAGCCTCAGCACACTTAACAGGTTGTCGCTGACCACTACGGCCCCACATCATTCCATAGAGCGCACACCCTTAGACATTCCACAAATAACTTTCGCAACCAGGATCAGCTCCCCAATTTTCGTACGGGTTACAACGAGAAAAATTAGCAGTTAGTTCCTTGTCCAGGGGAATTTCAATCTAACTCAATTTTACCAAGAGAGTGTACTAGGCACCGCCAGGACTCGAACCCGCAACCATAGCTCCATAGTCGAAGGCCTTATCGATTGAGCTAACTTGACTACTCTAAATACTCGTTAGTATTTACTAAAAACGCTCAAGAACTTGAATTCCATGGGAGAAGATGTAAACCAAACTTCATGTAGAATAACACTCTTGCACTGTAATCACGAAACCCACATAGCTCCGCACAAAGTTTATAGCGATTTGCAGTGTACCGCCTTGCTGATATCATCAGAAGGTTTAGAAGATTTATAATATTTGAACGATAAATCGGTGTTTTCTTCATGAGACATTGCAGAGTTAGATCAGGATAAATTAACGAGGGATTATACAGAATAAAGCTGACAAGCTCTAAATGAAGTCTTCACATTATACTTCTGCTAAGTTTTGTGATTTCATACATAAAGGAGTAACCAATGAATCAGACGGTCCGTAATTCAAGTGTACCCTTGTAAACATTGTAGATTCAAATTTCTTTTACTGATAATTGTATTTTAGATAGTTAAATTACAAAATTTAAATGTACATAATTATAAAGATTATATTTTTCTTTTTTACGCCATACAATGTATAGAAATGCTCATACAAATCGACGAACGGAATCGCGTGTACATGTATATATTTTCACACAAGAAAACACAACCTTGGCGTCATTTGTTTGAAATGAAGAAATCAGTTACAACATTTTGATGTAATTCATGTTGTGTGGGTGTTGAAATAACCAGGCTATAATAACAACAAGCACCACGAGACAAAATGGCCTCATCTGCGATGCATAGTTCGGTAACCTCCTAATAGCGATCATTCAGGTAAAAGTTAACCTCATGTTTCGGAGTATGATTTGTTGTACCTAATACTTAAGTTACGCATTAAGTTTTCAAATGTAGTTAGGTTAACGAACTGTGTCCTGGAAACTTAGAATGTTAGTGAAGAAATAATATTCCAGGTTACCTATAATATTGGATATGACACATTATATTACAGCAACGAATTTGAAAATATTTACACGATATTCAAGTTTGAAGGAATAAAACCTTTGGATGCTTTAGCATACATAGAGATGCGATTAAGGTTAGCAACTATTTTAAACTGTTGCGATTTAGTAGTTCACAGCATCTTGTGAATGGTGGTGATCTTTGGCAAAAATTTCATTGATCATTTCATAGCGAGTGTGTAGAAGAATTCAAATATCACAGATATATATTTTTGTAATTCCTGTTAACTCAGAAAAATACATTATTTATGTGTTTTCAAGCAGTATCAAGAGCTTGATGACTTCTTTTTAGACCGAATAATAAAATCTTAATTTCTGTTTCCGGTTGTTTGATGTGATCATTATATTCAAAACATCATGTACAACCTAATTTTCGGCTTAACCAGCTTAAAGCGGTATCATGCTAATGTATACAGATGCTTTTGAGTCATTTTTGAACTTTAATCTCACTTTTTTTACAACATTATTCACTTTTACAGCATTTTTTAAAGCAATTTCGGATATAAAATGTATCTATTTATGACAAGATTGGTGGCGCTATTTAGATATTGGAAATTACTCTTTCAGCCATTTAATACAAATAATTCCTTTTATTTTTTTGATGAAATATGTTTATAAAATTTTTTTGCTGCTTGTTTCACCAATTCCACCTGTTTTAATGGCAGTATTAATTACCTACCTCTTGCAAATTAAGAAATATGATTTATGATAAATAGCGCCACCTATAGTTTACATTTACTTAATAATGAAGCCAATTCTATATACATCAAACAACCGTGACCTAGAATATTCAAGACTAGCAACATTTGCCCATTTTCGAATAAAACGAAAATATGGATGGCATAAAGTGTCAAGAAATTCAACAACCTGTGTGTTTTTAAACATACAGGTTGTGTTATGTTGTGTTAAATTAGTATGACTTTTTTGATCGATACCGCGATCTAGGCTGCTGCTGATATTACAGGCCCTACATAAACCAAAGGTATCGTATTAAGTGCAGATCAATAATGAATGAATTTGACATGAGATGACACTGACAGAGTATCTGCAATGTGCTAAGCAAAAACAACAAAAATTGTTGTTTCATGCATTTTTTTTTGTGTGTTAAATATACAAGCGTATCTACAATCAAGGAAAAAAGTCTTGGAACGCTTGCGTGTAAATAACGGAAAACCCTCCCCCGGGGAATGTTGAGAAATGCCAATGTCTTCAGCGGTTCCCCAATGTGTTCCAACATTGCTTGATGGGGAGAGGGAAGGGTAAATCAGTGTTGTAGATGTCATGTTTCTTCCCAAACACAATATAGGTCATTTCCATGAACATAAGAAATTCTGCACGGAATTTCGACAGAGTGTGCCAAGCCTTCCAAGGACTTTTTTTCCTTGATTGTCTCTACCGAATGCAAAATATTTCATCTAAATTTCGTTTTTGTCTCATAACTCAAAAACTGAATGTCGTATGAGCTTCAAATTTTACACGATTTGAGAGTGGATTATATACTTTGCAATCATAATAAAATTGTTCATAACGAATTTGGTTTATTTAGGGAGTGGTCACCGAAAACACCCCATATGCTAAATTACACACGTTTCATAATTATGGCTCTAAACTGCTCTAAAATGTCGTTTTTGTCCATAACTCAAAAACAGAATGTTGTATGAGCTTCATATTGCACACGATTTGAGAGGGGATTATATGCTTTACAATCATAATAAAATTGTTGATAAAGAATTTGGTTTATTTAGGAGTGGTCACTTAAAACACCCCATATGCTTAATTACACACTTTTCATAATTATGGCTCTAAACTGCTCTAAAATGTCAATTTTGTCCATAACTCAAAAACAGAATGTTGTATGAGCTTCATATTGCACACGATTAGAGAGTAGATAATATACTTTTGAATCATAATAAAAGTGTTGATAAAAATGTTGAGTTATTTAGGGAGTGGTCACTGACAACACCTCCTATGCTAAATGACACACGTTTTGTAATTATGGCCCTCTTCTGTATGATACTGAGTCAATTTTCGTTTTTGTCTCATAACTCAAAGACACTACAAATGCATTTTTCGTACAATATCACAATGTTTTGCAGCATGTTATCCAAAATGTTTTTTTTTTTGTTTTTAAAACGTTATGTACCCTTTATGATATAACCTAACGTGTAAAATTAATGTTTTCTCTAAAACTTGTGTTTGCTGAGTATAGGCACATCCGAGCGAATCAGAAAGATTATGATGTAACAATTTGAAACAACTCATTTCTGAATATTATTTATAACAAAATACGCTTTTGCGATGAGAAAAAAATAAAGAAAAAAGAAACAACAATTTAATACATTTAAAGAAAAAATATAGACCACCATTGGGACTCGAACCATGTACATCAGTCAATAGCCAAAAGCTTAACAGTCGGAGGACTAATCCGCTACGCCACGCTGCCATTGCACAAACGAAGTAACAAGTTTTGTTCTTTTATAGTAGTCAGGTATCGGGAAAGTATAAACTTTTCTTAATTCAGAAATGGTAAAGTGTTATCAAATTTACCATAATGAAAAATGGTCCAAAATCGACATTTTTGTTTTTGAAACATTCTCAATCTATAGCAAATGTCAACGTTCGTTTACATTTGCTATACCAATTGAGATGTTTTTAAAAACAAAAATGACATTGATCTCTTATTATGGTAAACTGATAACACTTTACCATTTCTACTATACAATTTATACTTATGCGATACCTGACTACTATAAAAGAACACAACTTGTTACTTTTGCATTGCGAAATGGCAGCGTGGCGTAGCGGATTAGTCCTCAGACTGATAACCTTTGACTATTGACCGATGTGGTTCGAGTCCCATTGGTGGTCTTTTTTAAAACTATATTCAATTGGTGTTTTCTTTTTTCTTTTCTGGTTTTTTCTCATCACAAAAGCGTATTTTAATATAAATAATATTCAGAAATGAGTTGTTTATGCGTATTTATTTCAATTCAAATTGGTAAATTTAACTGTTAACAAATTTTATATATGATGAAACGAATGTTTCATTCCTTTTGCAATAAAACATTTTCAATTGGTATAGCAAATGTAAACGAACGTGACGCCTCGTGAGATGCGGCCTAAAAACATAAAATGTCGATTTTGGACCATTTTGTCATTATGGTAAACTGATACATTTTGAAGTTTCTACTATAGGGTGCTTGCATGGAAGATCACAAAGTTCAAACCATCCTAAAGACACGCTCCAGAGGACATGCAAATGCACGGAGTACAATACCAATCACTTGTTTAACTGGTTTTGATCAAAGTAATTCTTTGTACTCCATGCATTAGCATTTCTTATGTAGCTTGTCTGGAGATGATTTGAACTCATGACCTTTCGTGCAAGCACTCTATACAAGTTTACACTTTCCCCGATACCTGACTACTATAAAAGAACAAAACTTGTTACTTCGATTGCGAAATGGCAGCGTGGCGTAGCGGATTAGTCCTCAGACTGATAACCTTTTGACTATTGACCGATGTGAATGGTTCGAGTCCCAGTGGTGGTCTTTTTTTAAAAAGTATATTCAATTATGTGTTTTTTTCTTGTTTTTCTCATCGCAAAAGCGTGTCTTAATAGAAATAATATTCAGAAATGAGTTGTTTCAAATTGTTACATCATAATCTTTGTGATTCGCTCGGATATGCCTACACTCAGCATACACAAGTTTTCCAGAAAACATCTATATATGCCTATACTCAGCAAACACAAGTTTTAGACAAAACATTTACATGTTGGGTTATATCATAAAGGGTGCAAAATGTTTGAAGTTTTAATAACATTGAAAATATTTTGGAAACATGCTGCAAAACATTGTGATATTGTAAAAAAAAATGTATTTGTAGTGTTTTTGAGTTACGAGACAAAAACGAAATTTGACTACAGCAGAGGGCATAATTACGAAACTTGTGTAATTTAGCATAGGAGGTGTTTTCAGTGACCACTCCCTGAATAACCCAACATTTTTATCAACAATTTTATTATGATTCAAAAGGGTATTATATACTCTCAAATCTGGTGCAATATGAAACTCATACAACATTCTGTTTTTGAGTTATGGACAAAAACGACATTTTAGAGCATTTTAGAGCCATGATTAAGAAACGTGAGTAATTTAGCATAGGGGGTGTTTCCATTGACCACTCCCTAAATAAACCAAATTCTTTATCAACAATTTTATTATGATTACAAAGCATATAATCCACTCTCAAATCGTGTGCAATTTGAAGCTCATACGACATTCCGTTTTTGAGTTATGAGACAAAAACGAAATTTAGATGAAATATTTTGCATTCGGTAGAGACAATCAAGGAAAAAAGTCTTGGAACGCTTGCGTGTAAATAACGGAAAACCCTCCCCGTGCAATGTTGAGAAATGCCAATGTCTTCAGCGGTTCCCCAATGTGTTCCAACATTGCTTGATGGGGTGAGGGGAAGGGTAAATCAGTGTTGTAGATGTCATGTTTCTTCCCAAACACAATATAGGTCATTTCCATGAACATAAGAAATTTTGCACGGAATTTCGACAGAGTGTGCCAAGCCTTCCAAGGACTTTTTCCTTGATTGTCTCTACCGAATGCAAAATATTTCATCTAAATTTCGTTTTTGTCTCATAACTCAAAAACGGAATGTCGTATGAGCTTCAAATTTTACACGATTTGAGAGTGGATTATATACTTTGCAATCATAATAAAATTGTTCATAACGAATTTGGTTTATTTAGTGAGTGGTCACCGAAAACACCCCATATGCTAAATTACACACGTTTCATAATTATGGCTCTAAACTGCTCTAAAATGTCGTTTTTGTCCATAACTCAAAAACAGAATGTTGTATGAGCTTCATATTGCACACGATTTGAGAGGGGATTATATGCTTTACAATCATAATAAAATTGTTGATAAAGAATTTGGTTTATTTAGGGAGTGGTCACTTAAAACACCCCATATGCTTAATTACACACTTTTCATAATTATGGCTCTAAACTGCTCTAAAATGTCAATTTTGTCCATAACTCAAAAACAGAATGTTGTATGAGCTTCATATTGCACACGATTAGAGAGTAGATAATATACTTTTGAATCATAATAAAAGTGTTGATAAAAATGTTGAGTTATTTAGGGAGTGGTCACTGACAACACCTCCTATGCTAAATGACACACGTTTTGTAATTATGGCCCTCTTCTGTATGATACTGAGTCAATTTTCGTTTTTGTCTCATAACTCAAAGACACTACAAATGCATTTTTCGTACAATATCACAATGTTTTGCAGCATGTTATCCAAAATGTTTTTTGAATGTTATTAAAACGTTATGTACCCTTTATGATATAACCTAACGTGTAAAATTAATGTTTTCTCTAAAACTTGTGTTTGCTGAGTATAGGCACATCCGAGCGAATCAGAAAGATTATGATGTAACAATTTGAAACAACTCATTTCTGAATATTATTTATAACAAAATACGCTTTTGCGATGAGAAAAAATAAAGAAAAAAGAAACAACAATTTAATACATTTAAAGAAAAAATATAGACCACCATTGGGACTCGAACCATGTACATCAGTCAATAGCCAAAAGCTTAACAGTCGGAGGACTAATCCGCTACGCCACGCTGCCATTGCACAAACGAAGTAACAACCATTTTGAATTCTTTTATAGTATATATGCGTATTTCTTTAAATTCAAAATGGTAAAGTGTTAACAAATTTCATATATGAAATCAATGTTTCATTCCTTTTGCATTAAAACTTTCTCAATTGGTATAGCAAATGTAAACGAACGTGACGCTTCATGAGATGCGGCCTCAAAAGCATAAAATGTCGATTTTGGACCATTTTGTCATTATGGTAAACTGATACACTTTGCCATTTCTACTATACAAGTTTACACTTTCCCCGATACCTGACTACTATAAAAGAACACAACTTGTTACTTCGATTGTGAAATGGCAGCGTGGCGTAGCGGATTAGTCCTCAGACTGATAACCTTTTGACTATTGACCGATGTGGTTCGAGTCCCATTGGTGGTCTTTTTAAAACTATATTCAATTGGTGTTTTCTTTTTTCTTTTCTGGTTTTTTTTCTTATTACAAAAGTATTTTAATATAAATAATATTCAGAAATGAGTTGTTTATGCGTATTTATTTCAATTCAAATTGGTAAATTTAACTGTTAACAAATTTTATATATGATGAAACGAATGTTTCATTCCTTTTGCAATAAAACATTTTCAATTGGTATAGCAAATGTAAACGAACGTGACGCCTCGTGAGATGCGGCCTAAAAACATAAAATGTCGATTTTGGACCATTTTGTCATTATGGTAAACTGATACATTTTGAAGTTTCTACTATAGGGTGCTTGCATGGAAGATCACAAAGTTCAAACCATCTAAAGACACGCTCCAGAGGACATGCAAATGCACGGAGTACAATACCAATCACTTGTTTAACTGGTTTTGATCAAAGTAATTCTTTGTACTCCATGCATTAGCATATCTTATGGAGCGTGTCTGGAGGATGATTTGAACTCATGACCTTTCGTGCAAGCATTCTATACAAGTTTACACTTTCCCCGATACCTGACTACTATAAAAGAACAAAACTTGTTACTTCGATTGCGAAATGGCAGCGTGGCGTAGCGGATTAGTCCTCAGACTGATAACCTTTTGACTATTGACCGATGTGAATGGTTCGAGTCCCAGTGGTGGTCTTTTTTTAAAAGTATATTCAATTATGTGTTTTTTTTTTTGTTTTTTTCTCATCGCAAAAGCGTGTCTTAATAGAAATAATATTCAGAAATGAGTTGTTTCAAATTGTTACATCATAATCTTTGTGATTCGCTCGGATATGCCTACACTCAGCATACACAAGTTTTCCAGAAAACATCTATATATGCCTATACTCAGCAAACACAAGTTTTAGACAAAACATTTACATGTTGGGTTATATCATAAAGGGTGCAAAATGTTTGAAGTTTTAATAACATTGAAAATATTTTGGAAACATGCTGCAAAACATTGTGATATTGTAAAAAAATGTATTTGTAGTGTTTTTGAGTTACGAGACAAAAACGAAATTTGACTACAGTAGAGGGCATAATTACGAAACTTGTGTAATTTAGCATAGGAGGTGTTTTCAGTGACCACTCCCTGAATAACCCAACATTTTTATCAACAATTTTATTATGATTCAAAAGGTATTATATACTCTCAAATCTGGTGCAATATGAAACTCATACAACATTCTGTTTTTGAGTTATGGACAAAAACGACATTTTAGAGCATTTTAGAGCCATGATTAAGAAACGTGAGTAATTTAGCATAGGGGTGTTTCCATTGACCACTCCCGAAATAAACCAAATTCTTTATCAACAATTTTATTATGATTACAAAGCATATAATCCACTCTCAAATCGTGTGCAATTTGAAGCTCATACGACATTCCGTTTTTGAGTTATGAGACAAAAACGAAATTTAGATGAAATATTTTGCATTCAGTAGAGACAATCAAGGAAAAAAGTCTTGGAACGCTTGCGTGTAAATAACGGAAAACCCTCCCCGTGCAATGTTGAGAAATGCCAATGTCTTCAGCGGTTCCCCAATGTGTTCCAACATTGCTTGATGGGGAGAGGGAAGGGTAAATCAGTGTTGTAGATGTCATGTTTCTTCCCAAACACAATATAGGTCATTTCCATGAACATAAGAAATTTTGCACGGAATTTCGACAGAGTGTGCCAAGCCTTCCAAGGACTTTTTTCCTTGATTGTCTCTACCGAATGCAAAATATTTCATCTAAATTTCGTTTTTGTCTCATAACTCAAAAACGGAATGTCGTATGAGCTTCAAATTTTACACGATTTGAGAGTGGATTATATACTTTGCAATCATAATAAAATTGTTCATAACGAATTTGGTTTATTTAGGGAGTGGTCACCGAAAACACCCCATATGCTAAATTACACACGTTTCATAATTATGGCTCTAAACTGCTCTAAAATGTCAATTTTGTCCATAACTCAAAAACAGAATGTTGTATGAGCTTCATATTGCACACGATTAGAGAGTAGATAATATACTTTTGAATCATAATAAAAGTGTTGATAAAAATGTTGAGTTATTTAGGGAGTGGTCACTGACAACACCTCCTATGCTAAATGACACACGTTTTGTAATTATGGCCCTCTTCTGTATGATACTGAGTCAATTTTCGTTTTTTTTTTTTTTTCAAAGACACTACAAATGCATTTTTCGTACAATATCACAATGTTTTGCAGCATGTTATCCAAAATGTTTTTTTGAATGTTATTAAAACGTTATGTACCCTTTATGATATAACCTAACGTGTAAAATTAATGTTTTCTCTAAAACTTGTGTTTGCTGAGTATAGGCACATCCGAGCGAATCAGAAAGATTATGATGTAACAATTTGAAACAACTCATTTCTGAATATTATTTATAACAAAATACGCTTTTGCGATGAGAAAAAAATAAAGAAAAAAGAAACAACAATTTAATACATTTAAAGAAAAAATATAGACCACCATTGGGACTCGAACCATGCACATCAGTCAATAGCCAAAAGCTTAACAGTCGGAGGACTAATCCGCTACGCCACGCTGCCATTGCACAAACGAAGTAACAAGTTTTGTTCTTTTATAGTAGTCAGGTATCACCATTTTGAATTGAAATAAATATATATGCGTATTTCTTTCAATTCAAAATGGTAAAGTGTTAACAAATTTCATATATGAAATCAATGTTTCATTCCTTTTGCATTAAAACATTCTCAATTGGTATAGCAAATGTAAACGAACGTGACGCTTCATGAGCTGCGGCCTCAAAAACATAAAATGTCGATTTTGGACCATTTTGTCATTATGGTAAACTGATACACTTTGCCATTTCTACTATACAAGTTTACACTTTCCCGATACCTGACTACTATAAAAGAACACAACTTGTTACTTCGATTGCGAAATGGCAGCGTGGCGTAGCGGATTAGTCCTCAGACTGATAACCTTTTGACTATTGACCGATGTGGTTCGAGTCCCATTGGTAGTCTTTTTTTAAAACTATATTCAATTGGTGTTTTCTTTTTTCTTTTCTGGTTTTTTTTTCTCATCACAAAAGCGTATTTTAATATAAATAATATTCAGAAATGAGTTGTTTATGCGTATTTATTTCAATTCAAATTGGTAAATTTAACTGTTAACAAATTTTATATATGATGAAACGAATGTTTCATTCCTTTTACAATAAAACATTTTCAATTGGTATAGCAAATGTAAACGAACGTGACGCCTCGTGAGATGCGGCCTAAAACATAAAATGTCGATTTTGGACCATTTTGTCATTATGGTAAACTGATACATTTTGAAGTTTCTACTATAGGGTGCTTGCATGGAAGATCACAAAGTTCAAACCATCCTAAAGACACGCTCCAGAGGACATGCAAATGCACGGAGTACAATACCAATCACTTGTTTAACTGGTTTTGATCAAAGTAATTCTTTGTACTCCATGCATTAGCATATCTTATGGAGCGTGTCTGGAGGATGATTTGAACTCATGACCTTTCGTGCAAGCACTCTATACAAGTTTACACTTTCCCGATACCTGACTACTATAAAAGAACAAAACTTGTTACTTCGATTGCGAAATGGCAGCGTGGCGTAGCGGATTAGTCCTCAGACTGATCACCTTTTGACTATTGACCGATGTGAATGGTTCGAGTCCCAGTGGTGGTCTTTTTTTTAAAAGTATATTCAATTGTGTGGTTTTTTTCTTTTTTTTTCTCATCGCAAAAGCGTGTCTTAATAGAAATAATATTCAGAAATGAGTTGTTTCAAATTGTTACATCATAATCTTTGTGATTCGCTCGGATATGCCTACACTCAGCATACACAAGTTTTCCAGAAAACATCTATATATGCCTATACTCAGCAAACACAAGTTTTAGACAAAACATTTACATGTTGGGTTATATCATAAAGGGTGCAAAATGTTTGAAGTTTTAATAACATTGAAAATATTTTGGAAACATGCTGCAAAACATTGTGATATTGTAAAAAAAAATGTATTTGTAGTGTTTTTGAGTTACGAGACAAAAACGAAATTTGACTACAGTAGCGGGCATAATTACGAAACTTGTGTAATTTAGCATAGGAGGTGTTTTCAGTGACCACTCCCTGAATAACCCAACATTTTTATCAACAATTTTATTATGATTCAAAAGGGTATTATCTACTCTCAAATCTGGTGCAATATGAAACTCATACAACATTCTGTTTTTGAGTTATGGACAAAAACGACATTTTAGAGCATTTTAGAGCCATGATTAAGAAACGTGAGTAATTTAGCATAGGGGTGTTTCCATTGACCACTCCCTAAATAAACCAAATTCTTTATCAACAATTTTATTATGATTACAAAGCATATAATCCACTCTCAAATCGTGTGCAATTTGAAGCTCATACGACATTCCGTTTTGAGTTATGAGACAAAAACGAAATTTAGATGAAATATTTTGCATTCGGTAGAGACAATCAAGGAAAAAAGCCTTGGAACGCTTGCGTGTAAATAACGGAAAACCCTCCCCGTGCAATGTTGAGAAATGCCAATGTCTTCAGCGGTTCCCCAATGTGTTCCAACATTGCTTGATGTTGAGAGGGTTTTGGTAAATCAGTGTTGTAGATGTCATGTTTCTTCCCAAACACAATATAGGTCATTTCCATGAACATAAGAAATTTTGCACGGAATTTCGACAGAGTGTGCCAAGCCTTCCAAGGACTTTTTTCCTTGATTGTCTCTACCGAATGCAAAATATTTCATCTAAATTTCGTTTTTGTCTCATAACTCAAAAACGGAATGTCGTATGAGCTTCAAATTTTACACGATTTGAGAGTGGATTATATACTTTGCAATCATAATAAAATTGTTCATAACGAATTTGGTTTATTTAGGGAGTGGTCACCGAAAACACCCCATATGCTAAATTACACACGTTTCATAATTATGGCTCTAAACTGCTCTAAAATGTCAATTTTGTCCATAACTCAAAAACAGAATGTTGTATGAGCTTCATATTGCACACGATTAGAGAGTAGATAATATACTTTTGAATCATAATAAAAGTGTTGATAAAATGTTGAGTTATTTAGGGATTGGTCACTGACAACACCTCCTATGCTAAATGACACACGTTTTGTAATTATGGCCCTCTTCTGTATGATACTGAGTCAATTTTCGTTTTTTGTCTCATAACTCAAAGACACTACAAATGCATTTTTCGTACAATATCACAATGTTTTGCAGCATGTTATCCAAAATGTTTTTTTTTTTTTATTAAAACGTTATGTACCCTTTATGATATAACCTAACGTGTAAAATTAATGTTTTCTCTAAAACTTGTGTTTGCTGAGTATAGGCACATCCGAGCGAATCAGAAAGATTATGATGTAACAATTTGAAACAACTCATTTCTGAATATTATTTATAACAAAATACGCTTTTGCGATGAGAAAAAAAGAAAGAAAAAAGAAACAACAATTTAATACATTTAAAGAAAAAATATAGACCACCATTGGGACTCGAACCATGCACATCAGTCAATAGCCAAAAGATTAACAGTCGGAGGACTAATCCGCTACGCCACGCTGCCATTGCACAAACGAAGTAACAAGTTTTGTTCTTTTATAGTAGTCAGGTATCAGGGAAAGTGTAAACTTGTATCAGTATACCAAGTGAATATTTTAATGAAAAAGGAATGACACCTTGATCTCTTATATGAAATTTGTTAACACTTTACCATTTGAATTGAAATAAATATATATGCGTATTTCTTTCAATTCAAAATGGTAAAGTGTTAACAAATTTCATATATGAAATCAATGTTTCATTCCTTTTGCATTAAAACATTCTCAATTGGTATAGCAAATGTAAACGAACGTGACGCTTCATGAGATACGGCCTCAAAACATAAAATGTCGATTTTGGACCATTTTGTCATTATGGTAAACTGATACACTTTGCCATTTCTACTATACAAGTTTACACTTTCCCCGATACCTGACTACTATAAAGAACACAACTTGTTACTTCGATTGCGAAATGGCAGCGTGGCGTAGCGGATTAGTCCTCAGACTGATAACCTTTTGACTATTGACCGATGTGGTTCGAGTCCCATTGGTGGTCTTTTTAAAACTATATTCAATTGGTGTTTTTTTTTCTTTTCTGGTTTTTTTCTCATCACAAAAGCGTATTTTAATATAAATAATATTCAGAAATGAGTTGTTTATGCGTATTTATTTCAATTCAAATTGGTAAATTTAACTGTTAACAAATTTTATATATGATGAAACGAATGTTTCATTCCTTTTGCAATAAAACATTTTCAATTGGTATAGCAAATGTAAACGAACGTGACGCCTCGTGAGATGCGGCCTAAAAACATAAAATGTCGATTTTGGACCATTTTGTCATTATGGTAAACTGATACATTTTGAAGTTTCTACTATAGGGTGCTTGCATGGAAGATCACAAAGTTCAAACCATCCTAAAGACACGCTCCAGAGGACATGCAAATGCACGGAGTACAATACCAATCACTTGTTTAACTGGTTTTGATCAAAGTAATTCTTTGTACTCCATGCATTAGCATATCTTATGGAGCGTGTCTGGAGGATGATTTGAACTCATGACCTTTCGTGCAAGCACTCTATCTAAGTTACACTTTCCCCGATACCTGACTACTATAAAAGAACAAAACTTGTTACTTCGATTGCGAAATGGCAGCGTGGCGTAGCGGATTAGTCCTCAGACTGATAACCTTTTGACTATTGACCGATGTGAATGGTTCGAGTCCCAGTGGTGGTCTTTTTTAAAAAAGTATATTCAATTGTGTGGTTTTTTTTCTTGTTTTTTATCATCGCAAAAGCGTGTCTTAATAGAAATAATATTCAGAAATGAGTTGTTTCAAATTGTTACATCATAATCTTTGTGATTCGCTCGGATATGCCTACACTCAGCATACACAAGTTTTCCAGAAAACATCTATATATGCCTATACTCAGCAAACACAAGTTTTAGACAAAACATTTACATGTTGGGTTATATCATAAAGGGTGCAAAATGTTTGAAGTTTTAATAACATTGAAAATATTTTGGAAACATGCTGCAAAACATTGTGATATTGTAAAAAAAAAATGTATTTGTAGTGTTTTTGAGTTACGAGACAAAAACGAAATTTGACTACAGTAGAGGGCATAATTACGAAACTTGTGTAATTTAGCATAGGAGGTGTTTTCAGTGACCACTCCCTGAATAACCCAACATTTTTATCAACAATTTTATTATGATTCAAAAGGGTATTATCTACTCTCAAATCTGGTGCAATATGAAACTCATACAACATTCTGTTTTTGAGTTATGGACAAAAACGACATTTTAGAGCATTTTAGAGCCATGATTAAGAAACGTGAGTAATTTAGCATAGGGGGTGTTTCCATTGACCACTCCCTAAATAAACCAAATTCTTTATCAACAATTTTATTATGATTACAAAGCATATAATCCACTCTCAAATCGTGTGCAATTTGAAGCTCATACGACATTCCGTTTTTGAGTTATGAGACAAAAACGAAATTTAGATGAAATATTTTGCATTCGGTAGAGACAATCAAGGAAAAAAGTCTTGGAACGCTTGCGTGTAAATAACGGAAAACCCTCCCCCGTGCAATGTTGAGAAATGCCAATGTCTTCAGCGGTTCCCCAATGTGTTCCAACATTGCTTGATGGGGAGAGGGAAGGGTAAATCAGTGTTGTAGATGTCATGTTTCTTCCCAAACACAATAACGATACTTTCCATGCACATAAGAAATTCTGCATGGAATTTCGACAGAGTGTGCCAAGCCTTCCAAGGACTTTTTTTCTTTTTTTTCTCTACCGAATGCAAAATATTTCATCTAAATTTCGTTTTTGTCTCATAACTCAAAAACGGAATGTCGTATGAGCTTCAAATTTTACACGATTTGAGAGTGGATTATATACTTTGCAATCATAATAAAATTGTTCATAACGAATTTGGTTTATTTAGGCTAAAATTACACACGAGTGGTCAAAAAATTTACCATATGCTAAATTACACACGTTTCATAATTATGGCTCTAAACTGCTCTAAAATGTCAATTTTGTCCATAACTCAAAAACAGAATGTTGTATGAGCTTCATATTGCACACGATTAGAGAGTAGATAATATACTTTTGAATCATAATAAAAGTGTTGATAAAAATGTTGAGTTATTTAGGGAGTGGTCACTGACAACACCTCCTATGCTAAATGACACACGTTTTGTAATTATGGCCCTCTTCTGTATGATACTGAGTCAATTTTCGTTTTTGTCTCATAACTCAAAAGACACTACAAATGCATTTTTCGTACAATATCACAATGTTTTGCAGCATGTTATCCAAAATGTTTTTTGAATGTTTATTAAAACGTTATGTACCCTTTATGATATAACCTAACGTGTAAAATTAATGTTTTCTCTAAAACTTGTGTTTGCTGAGTATAGGCACATCCGAGCGAATCAGAAAGATTATGATGTAACAATTTGAAAACAACTCATTTCTGAATATTATTTATAACAAAATACGCTTTTGCGATGAGAAAAATAAAGAAAAAAAGAAACAACAATTTAATACATTTAAAGAAAAATATAGACCACCATTGGGACTCGAACCATGCACATCAGTCAATAGCCAAAAGCTGCAGTCGGAGGACTAATCACGCCATTTTGCCATTGCAATAAATAAGTATACGTATTTCTTTTATAATTCAAAATGGTAAAGTGTTAACAAATTTCATATATGAAATCAATGTTTCATTCCTTTTGAGGCCGCATTAAAACATTCTCAATTGGTATAGCAAATGTAAACGAACGTGACGCTTCATGAGATGCGGCCTCAAAAACATAAAATGTCGATTTTGGACCATTTTGTCATTATGGTAAACTGATACACTTTGCCATTTCTACTATACAAGTTTACACTTTCCACGACACCTGACTACTATAAAAGAACACAACTTGTTACTTCGATTGCGAAATGGCAGCGTGGCGTAGCGGATTAGTCCTCAGACTGATAACCTTTTTGACTATTGACCGATGTAGTTCGAGTCCCATTGGTGGTCTTTTTTAAAACTATATTCAATTGGTGTTTTCTTTTTTCTTTTCTTGTTTTTTTTTCTCATCTCAAAATTGTATTTTAATATAAATAATATTCATAAATGAGTTGTTTATGCGTATTTATTTCAATTCAAATTGGTAAATTTTACTTTTAACAAATTTTATATATGATGAAACGAATGTTTCATTCCTTTTGCAATAAAACATCTTCAATTGGTATAGCAAATGTAAACGAACGTGACGCCTCGTGAGATGCGGCCTAAAAAACATAAAATGTCGATTTTGGACCATTTTGTCATTATGGTAAACTGATACATTTTGAAGTTTCTACTATAGGGTGCTTGCATGGAAGATCACAAAGTTCAAACCATCCTAAAGACACGCTCCAGAGGACATGCAAATGCACGGAGTACAATACCAATCACTTGTTTAACTGGTTTTGATCAAAGTAATTCTTTGTACTCCATGCATTAGCATATCTTATGGAGCGTGTCTGGAAGATGATTTGAACTCATGACCTTTCGTGCAAGCACTCTATACAAGTTACACTTTCCCCGATACCTGACTACTATAAAAGAACAAAACTTGTTACTTCGATTGCGAAATGGCAGCGTGGCGTAGCGGATTAGTCCTCAGACTGATAACCTTTGACTATTGACCGATGTGAATGGTTCGAGTCCCAGTGGTGGTCTTTTTTTTAAAAGTATATTCAATTGTGTGGTTTTTTTCTTGTTTTTTCTCATCGCAAAAGCGTGTCTTAATAGAAATAATATTCAGAAATGAGTTGTTTCAAATTGTTACATCATAATCTTTGTGATTCGCTCGGATATGCCTACACTCAGCATACACAAGTTTTCCAGAAAACATCTATATATGCCTATACTCAGCAAACACAAGTTTTAGACAAAACATTTACATGTTGGGTTATATCATAAAGGGTGCAAAATGTTTGAAGTTTTAATAACATTGAAAATATTTTGGAAACATGCTGCGAAACATTGTGATATTGTAAAAAAATGTATTTGTAGTGTTTTTGAGTTACGAGACAAAAACGAAATTTGACTACAGTAGAGGGCATAATTACGAAACTTGTGTAATTTAGCATAGGAGGTGTTTTCAGTGACCACTCCCCTGAATAACCCAACATTTTTTATCAACAATTTTATTATGATTCAAAAGGGTATTATCTACTCTCAAATCTGGTGCAATATGAAACTCATACAACATTCTGTTTTTTATTTTTTGTTAAAAACGACATTTTAGAGCATTTTAGAGCCATGATTAAGAAACGTGAGTAATTTAGCATAAGGGGTGTTTCCATTGACCACTCCCTAAATAAACCAAATTCTTTATCAACAATTTTATTATGATTACAAAGCATATAATCCACTCTCAAATCGTGTGCAATTTGAAGCTCATACGACATTCCGTTTTTGAGTTATGAGGCAAAAACGAAATTTAGATGAAATATTTTGCATTCGGTAGAGACAATCAAGGAAAAAAAGTCTTGGAACGCTTGCGTGTAAATAACGGAAAACCCTCCCCCGTGCAATGTTGAGAAATGCCAATGTCTTCAGCGGTTCCCCAATGTGTTCCAACATTGCTTGATGGGGAGAGGGGAAGGGTAAATCAGTGTTGTAGATGTCATGTTTCTTCCCAAACACAATATAGGTCATTTCCATGAACATAAGAAATTTTGCACGGAATTTCGACAGAGTGTGCCAAGCCTTCCAAGGACTTTTTTCTTTTTTTTTCTCTACCGAATGCAAAATATTTCATCTAAATTTCGTTTTTGTCTCATAACTCAAAAACGGCATGTCGTATGAGCTTCAAATTTTACACGATTTGAGAGTGGAGTATATATTTTGCAATCATAATAAAATTAATTCATACTTTGGTTCTTTAAGGAGTGGAAAATTGTTCATAACAGATTTGGTTTATTGAAAGGGAGTGAATTCACCACCGAAAAACACCCCCATATGCTAAATTACACACGTTTCATAATTATGGCTCTAAACTGCTCTAAAATGTCAATTTTGTCCATAACTCAAAAACAGAATGTTGTATGAGCTTCATATTGCACACGATTAGAGAGTAGATAATATACTTTTGAATCATAATAAAAGTGTTGATAAAATGTTGAGTTATTTAGGGGGAGTGGTCACTGACAACACCTCCTATGCTAAATGACACACGTTTTGTAATTATGGCCCTCTTCTGTATGATACTGAGTCAATTTTCGTTTTTGTCTCATAACTCAAAACACTACAAATGCATTTTTTCGTATTAATATCACAATGTTTTGCAGCATGTTATCCAAAATGTTTTTTTGAATGTTATTAAAACGTTATGTACCCTTTATGATATAACCTAACGTGTAAAATTAATGTTTTCTAAAACTTGTGTTTGCTGAGTATAGGCACATCCGAGCGAATCAGAAAGATTATGATGTAACAATTTGAAACAACTCATTTCTGAATATTATTTATAACAAAATACGCTTTTGCGATGAAAAAAAATAAAGAAAAAAAGAAAAACAACAATTTAATACATTTAAAGAAAAATATAGACCACCATTGGGACTCGAACCATGCACATCAGTCAATAGCCAAAAGCAACAGTCGGAGAGACTAATCCCAACTACTGCCACGCTGCCATTGCACAAACAGAAGTAACAAGTTTTGTTCTTTTATAGTAGTCGGTATCAGGGAAAGGAATGTAAACTTGTATATTAGAAATGGCAAATAGTGTATCAGTTTACCATAATACAAAATGGTCCAAAATCGACATTTATGTTTTTGAGGCCGCATCTCATGAAGCGTCACGTTCATTTACATTTACTAAACCAATTGATAGTTTTAATGGTAAAAGAATGACACTTGAGATTTTAAACATAAAATGTTAACAACCATTTTTGTCATTATGGAAACTGGATATACTATGCCATCTCTATATACAAAAGAGTAACAAACTTTACCTTTTGATTGACTATAAATATATACGTATTTACTTTCGATTGCGAAATAGCAGCGTGGCGTAGCGGATTGAATCCCTCAGACTGATAACACTATTGACCGATGTGGTTCGAGTCCCATTGGTAGTCTTTTTTAAAACTATATTCAATTGGTGTTTTTTTTTTCTTTTTCTATTTTTTTCTCATCACAAAAGCGTATTTTAATATAAATAATATTCAGAAATGAGTTGTTTATGCGTATTTATTTCAATTCAAATTGGTAAATTTAACTGTTAACAAATTTTATATATGATGTGGAAACATGAAATGTTACCATTTCATTCCTTTTACAATAAAAAACATTTTCAATTGGTATAGCAAATGTAAACGAACGTGACGCCTCGTGAGATGCGGCCTAAAAACATAAAATGTCGATTTTGGACCATTTTGTCACTATGGTAAACTGATACATTTTGAAGTTTCTACTATAGGGTGCTTGCATGGAAGATCACAAAGTTCAAACCATCCTAAAGACACGCTCCAGAGGACATGCAAATGCACGGAGTACAATACCAATCACTTGTTTAACTGGTTTTGATCAAAGTAATTCTTTTGTACTCCATGCATTAGCATATCTTATGGAGCGTGTCTGGGAGGTGATGTTGAACTCATGACCTTTTCGTGCAAGCACTCTACTACTAAAGTTACACTTTCCCCGATACCTGACTACTATAAAGAACAAAACTTGTTACTTCGATTGCGAAATGGCAGCGTAAGCGTAGCCAGATTAGTCCTCAGACTGATAACCTTTTGACTATTGACCGATGTGAATGGTTCGAGTCCCAGTGGTGGTCTTTTTTTTAAAAGTATATTCAATTGTGTGTGTTTTTTTCTTGTTTTTTCTCATCGCAAAGCGTGTCTTAATAGAAATAATATTCAGAAATGAGTTGTTTCAAATTATTACATCATAATCTTTATGATTCACTCGAATATGACTATACTCAGCATACACAAGTTTTCCATAATACATTTATATATGCCTATACTCAGCAAACACAACTTTTAGACAAAACATTTACATGTTGGGTTATATCATAAAGGGTGCAAAATGTTTGAAGTTTTAATAACATTGAAAATATTTTGGAAACATGCTGCGAAACATTGTGATATTGTAAAAAAATGTATTTGTAGTGTTTTTGAAAAAAAAAAAAAAAACGAAATTTGACTACAGTAGAGGGCATAATTACGAAACTTGTGTGTAATTTAGTATAGGAGGTGTTTTCAGTGACCACTCCTGAATAACCCAACATTTTTATCAACAATTTTATTATGATTCAAAAGGGTATTATCTACTCTCAAATCTGGTGCAATATGAAACTCATACAACATTCTGTTTTTTGAGTTATGGACAAAAAACGACATTTTAGAGCATTTTAGAGCCATGATTAAGAAACGTGAGTAATTTAGCATAAGGGGTGTTTCCATTGACCACTCCCTAAATAAACCAAATTCTTTATCAACAATTTTATTATGATTACAAAGCATATAATCCACTCTCAAATCGTGTGCAATTTTAAGCTCATACGACATTCCGTTTTTGAGTTATGAGACAAAAACGAAATTTAGATGAAATATTTTGCATTCGGTAGAGACAATCAAGGAAAAAAGTCTTGGAACGCTTGCGTGTAAATAACGGAAAACCCTCCCCGTGCAATGTTGAGAAATGCCAATGTCAGCGGTTCTCAATGTGTTTCCAACATTGCTTGATGGGGGGAGAGGGAAGGAGTAAATCAGTGTTGTAGATGTCATGTTTCTTCCCAAACACAATATAGGTCATTTCCATGAACATAAGAAATTTTGCACGGAATTTCGACAGAGTGTACTAAACCTTCAAGGACTTTTTCCTTGATTATCTACCAGATAAAATATTTCATCTAAATTTCGTTTTTTGTCTCATAACTCAAAAACGGAATGTCATGTAAAACTTCAAATTTTTACGATTTGAGAGTGGATTATATACTTTGCAATCATAATAAAATTATTTCATAATTTGGTTTTTATTTAGGGTGGTCTACCGAAAACACCCTTATGCTAAATTACACGTTTTCATAATTATGGCCCTAAACTCTAAAATATCAATTTTGTCCATAACTCAAAAACAGAATGTTATATGAGCTTCATATTGCACACGATTAGAAGGTTAGATAATATGCTTGAATCACTAATAGAAGTGTTGATAAAATGTTGGAATTATTTAGGAGTGGTCACTGACAACACCTCCATATGCTAAATGACACACGTTTTCGTAATTATGGCCC